>NC_086353.1:572774-947774 GCF_036324505.1 Eleginops maclovinus
GGAGAGGGACCAGGCCCGAAGGAGCACAGGCTGGGAAAGTTTGAGGAAGAAACTTAACGGTTGTTTTTTTGTTTCCTGGTGATTCACACTGAACATGAGTCTAAACAAGAGACAGGCGCTGACTCAAAGTGTGTGAATGTGTGAATCAGCACATGAGTCACAGAACAAGAAATGATCTCATAACGACATAAAGACTTTAGGGGAATTTCCTGCCAAACAACTAAAAGAGGAAGGACTTACACACACATTCAAATGCTGCTGTGGACTTTGGTAGATCGATACTACTGCTGTGGGGCTTTCCTGTGATCACGTGGTGCTTTGAGAACAACAACAGGCTGTCCCACATGCTGTCGGAACAAGAACTGTCTGTGTTTTAATGTCACTGAAATGTTAATGTGTCATATCTGACAGGTGAACAATATGATAACCTCACATTCAAAGCTGCTTTTTTACCTGAATGATGAATTAATGGTGTGAATATTTGTAATAAACACATTCAAAGGTACTCAGTTGTCCTGGAGACTCATTTTCAATTACGCAATGGTTACATAGGGCTCAATTCTTTTAGAGAAATACGGAAAGTCAAAACATTTCCTCATCAAAAGCCTTAAGTTAAAAGCATATACACATTTCTTAAATGTTCCACTGTTATGAGGTATATAAGGTAGTCATTTAAAGTCTATATAGTCTATAAAAAAACATTACAATTCCTGATAAATGATCAAAAAATAATTTAATATATATGTTTATTATCCAAGCTGCTTTTTTATTTCACTGTTTGTACTTACGGACCCTCATTTCCAATTACACAATGATGGCATAAGTGTAAAAAAAAATACAGAAAATAAAAACTTTCCTAATCAAAGCAATACAAATAAAAGCATATTTTTAGAGAACTGTTAAAAAACAGCATCATAAGTGACTGAACTAATGAACATTAACCCAAATGAAGTCTTCCTGTATCAGGCCACAGGGTCACAGGGTCAATCCTTCATTAGAGGGAGGATGTTGGTACTACCCAGCACTGCTAATCTCATGCTTACAGTGAAACACATTCAAACAAACACACACACACATTTGAGTGTGGTTGTACCACTTCCTGTGGATTATGACAGAATTATGAATCATATCCTTCCTCCCCAATATGACCCGACGCTGATTCTGAATAATAAAAAAAAGTTACGTAACAACAGCTGGGGCATAAACAATAAAGCAGACCCCGAGGGCCTCTTCATCATCGTCATCATCAGAAGCCACTTCCTGTCGGTACACTAAGAGGCTGGTGGTCTGGTTATTCAGGTTTCATGCTTGTGTTTATTGTTTAGATCACCAGCTTCCTCTTGACTTTATCTATACTATTCTGCTTATTTATGCAGCAACTGAGCCAAAAAGAGGAAGCATGAGGGGAAACATTTCAGGAACAGAAACAAGGTTGAAAACGATGCTGACTGAATGATAAAGAATTGATGAGTCATGAGGATTTCAATGCTAAAAGGTCAAATGAAATGCTCTCTTCAGTCTCCATAAAGGAGAGTGGTGAAGGGAATGTGTCCTTAAACCTGGAAACGAGTCAAAATGTAACCACTTCCTGTTAACTCCTCTAGAAGTCAATGGTTTTCTGAATGTGTTTTTGGTTTTTAGCCTGAAATAATGTCTGTAGTTAACACAAGCTGAAGAGATTTTAACATTTTGTTCTTAGACATAAAATACAACAGTTAATACCCCTAACATGTGTCTACATGAGACGACTATGAGGCCAACATTAGCCTCCTTTAGCTTAGCGGTGGTGACGTGAAGTCATGTGACAGTGCTGCAGTTCCTTTATAGCCCAACATTAGCCTCCTTTAGCTTAGCGGTGGTGACGTGAAGTCATGTGACCGTGCTGTAGTTCTTTTATAGCCCAACATTAGCCACCTTTAGCTTAGCGGTGGTGACGTGAAGTCATGTGACCGTGCTGTAGTTCCTTTATAGCCCAACATTAGCCACCTTTAGCTTAGCGGTGGTGACGTGAAGTCATGTGACCGTGCTGTAGTTCCTTTATAGCTCAACATTAGCCACCTTTAGCTTAGCGGTGGTGACGTGAAGTCATGTGACCGTGCTGTAGTTCCTTTATAGCCCAACATTAGCCGCCTTTAGCTTAGCGGTGGTGACGTGAAGTCATGTGACCGTGCTGTAGTTCCTTTATAGCTCAACATTAGCCACCTTTAGCTTAGCGGTGGTGACGTGAAGTCATGTGACCGTGCTGTAGTTCCTTTATAGCTCAACATTAGCCACCTTTAGCTTAGCGGTGGTGATGTGAAGTCAAGTGACCGTGCTGTAGCCCAACATTAGCCGCCTTTAGCTTAGCGGTGGTGGCGTGAAGTCATGTGACCGTGCTGTAGTTCCTTTATAGCTCAACATTAGCCGCATTTAGCTTAGCGGTGGTGGCGTGAAGTCATGTGACCGTGCTGTAGTTCCTTTATAGCTCAACATTAGCCGCATTTAGCTTAGCGGTGGTGACGTGAAGTCATGTGACCGTGCTGTAGTTCCTTTATAGCCCAACATTAGCCTCCTTTAGCTTAGCGGTGGTGACGTGAAGTCATGTGACCGTGCTGTAGTTCCTTTATAGCTCAACATTAGCCACCTTTAGCTTAGCGGTGGTGACGTGAAGTCATGTGACCGTGCTGTAGTTCCTTTATAGCTCAACATTAGCCACCTTTAGCTTAGCGGTGGTGATGTGAAGTCATGTGACCGTGCTGTAGTTCCTTTATAGCTCAACATTAGCCGCATTTAGCTTAGCGGTGGTGGCGTGAAGTCATGTGACCGTGCTGTAGTTCCTTTATAGCTCAACATTAGCCGCATTTAGCTTAGCGGTGGTGGCGTGAAGTCATGTGACCTATTGAACCACAATTTCAATTATGAAAACTGGGAAAATAACAACAAAAAGGAACTAAAACTGAAGGGAAAATCAACATTAAAAATTAGGCAGATAAAATAGAAAGCAAACATCAAAAACAAATCCCTATTACACATAATCACATTTAAAAACATGTCCTCATCCTTGTGAATGAAATTACTCCAATGGAACACAACGTCCTACAAAATCTTCAGATGACATCAAAGCTGCTGAGCTCGTCAACAGGACTTCTCCATGGCAACAGAGCGTACTGTACTGATAAGAGCTGGGAAACAGGAGACATTTTATAGAAGTGAAGAAAAGATTACAGAAACTAGATAATGCTTTGTCTGAAGGAGAGAAAGGTTATACCCTGTCCTTAAAACCACACATACAGTATATTACATTTAAACTGATATTTTTGTTTGTGTTTATAGTCTTATCTTTGTTACGCTTGTCTTTTATTCTGAAGAGCTTTGTGACATCTAAACTACAAAGGTCCTTTAATGCAGGAGCTTTATTTACTGATGTATTTATTGATTAATTGGCCAATTAATTTCCCAATCAATCAGTATAATTAGAAACTGTGAAATACTTATCACACCTTTCCAGAGGCAAAGATAATGTCTTTAAATGTTATAAAGATACATTGATTTTACATTATGAGACAGAAGGATGAGATCTCTGGTTGAAATAAATTGTGATATTTCACTTTTATTTGTACTTATACTTCATACATCTGCTTTTGAAGTTGTTCGTATGCTTTAGGGTTTAATTGATGCAGAAGGAAATTAGGTATGAGTTAAAATCTTATCTTAATTCATTTTTGTGCATGGTCCTTGTTCAGAAACATCATTTGTCACTAAATTTGCCTCAACTCATAAATAACTTGACTCATTGCTTCAACTCTAATAATTGTGTCTCTTCATCAAAAATAGGCGACAAATTGGAGCAAATTCAGAAAATATAAACGTCCTGCCTGATGTCATCCGGAGACACAGACGTATAACGTGAAGTATTTTTGTTGTGACTTATGACTTGTTGTTTTCAGAGGCTCAGCAGCTGCCTTGTGTCACACTGTGAGTGTTAATCCCATAATATCCACATATTATTGTCCACATATGAGTTTTATCACGGTGACCCTGATCTGTCTACATCCCGGGATTATCATTAAAAAAATCTGGGTCACACGGGGGCTTCCATTTTTAAATATACATATTATGGTAATCCTCCTTAAGCAGTGATAATTATTCAGCTATGGAGGATTTCCGGCTGTTATACTGTTTGTGATTTTGTAAAACAAGGACTTAAATCACCCATTGTCCCCTAAAAAAGCACCGTAATTGGTTTTAGTAA
Organism: Eleginops maclovinus; assembly: GCF_036324505.1. Classification (NCBI taxonomy): domain Eukaryota; kingdom Metazoa; phylum Chordata; class Actinopteri; order Perciformes; family Eleginopidae; genus Eleginops; species Eleginops maclovinus. The sequence goes on from NC_086353.1 coordinate 577,006, forward strand.
CAAAGACAAAGCCACTTATTTATGCAAATGAGGGAAATGTCATATGAGTCAGAGTCAGAGAGGGACAGCGGGAATGAGGAAGAGGGGAGAGTTAGTGATGTATCAGTGGCTTCTGGGAAGAAAAAAAAAGGGTTTTCTGTGTGAGGAAAAAGGGAACTGACTGAGAATAAAGTCAGGTTTTTCCCATCAACACACTCATAATCACTCCATTTGAAATTCTATTTGTCATATGTCATATTAATCCGCTTTGTGTTTCATTGCTAAGCCTTTAGAGGCAAGTTTTCAATGGCAGAATTCTCTCTTTAATTGACTCCTCTTAGAGTCATCTGCATTAATCATCATCCCGTTCATATTTGGATCAGTCTGTGGTGTTTCAAAGTACACATCTTAAACTCTTTATATGTCATTTATTGCCAATATTAGGTCCAGTTTGGTGACTTTGTGGCATAGCGTTAGCGTTTAGCTTCTTTCGATCATGATTCCTTTGTTGTTCATCTTTCTGGAACTTCTTACTGTTGATCTGCACAGAGCTCCTCCTTTCTATAACAAACTGAAGACGTGTTTAAATCTGTCACAAACACGGGATAAAGCAGATTTCTACATTAAAATGAATGTTCCTCTCAATCTGTTTGGTGGAGCAAGGATGCTGTTAAGGGTTTATAAGGAGGCTAGATGCTGCTAACGTTTGCTAACCTCTTCTCTGATACATCTGGTTAAAATATGGAGTAAAAAACTCAAGTGAATCATAAATAAGTGGCTAAAAAGCGAACCAAAGCGCTGACAATATTTAAAGCCGATATGATGGCATTGACCGATGAAACACGCGTTACCAAATTACACAATCTACAATAAAGATTTTGTTCTTTTATCCATTTAAAAGCTGAAATGTTACAGACTGTACCTTTAAGTCACTGTTTTAACTATGATGCAAGAGCCACAAAAGCAGTTCCTATAATTTAAATTCATGCAATTATTCATTTTGTAGTTTTTCACATCCATATAGCAGCTGTTTGGCCAATGTGTCTGTTTTGCATGTTTTTCCGTTATAAAGTACCATATTTGAATTTACCACTCTCATTTAAAGGAGCCCTTTAATGCTTGTTGGCATTTTCTCTTTCCTGTAATGTGTTTATTATGTCCTCGTCTAAGTTTAACTTGCATACCATGGGAGTTTCATTGAGTCACAACTAAGATTTCCTTGCAGACTGAGTGGCCTGGCAACTTGGTGCATTTGACAGACCGACGGACACTCCACCCCCGTTTTGTTCTTGTGAGCCTCAGATGTGTCACATTAACACACACAGGATTTGGATCGATTACATCCACTACACAGGAGAGAAATGATGCTGAGCCTCAGCGGCTGAGTGTCTGCAGGTTGTCCATACACTGCAGCAGTACATCATGTTCCCCAGCGCCTCTTCAAGAAGAATACAACATGTCCTTGGATGGCAGATGTGCTCAAATCAAACAAACATATTTTCAAAGACACTCATTCTGGCTCAGTTTTCCACATTCTTAATAGTATCTGCTTCTCAAAGACTCAGGGTTATTCGGTGTTATTATATTATACATTTGCTGGCTTGTGCTTTTGAGGACGTGCTGAAATCAGCTCTAATGGGGCCAGAGGTGCAATTCTTCCTTTGATGGTGTTTTGCTTTCTTTTTATTCCACAGTGTTTTGCAGCTTTACCAAGAAATGTCTATTCCCTGTCACTTTGTGTGAAAGGACTGCTAGTGAAAGTGATTGATTAAAGTTATTACTGGTAGGCTATATAATACTGTTATTGTCCTTGTACTATCGTGTTTATGAATGATGTCGGTTGTTTTGTCAGAAAGACAGCCTTGCTTGCAGCTCACTGAGGAGGTTTTCACATTAGGGATACATAGATTTAAACTTTAAAAGCTAACATTAGGCTATAGAGGAACTACAGCACGGTCACATGACTTCACGTCACCAACGCTAAAGGAGGCTAATGTTGGGCTATAAAGGAACTACAGCACAGTCACATGACTTCACGTCACCACCGCTAAGCTAAAGGAGGCTAATGTTGGGCTATAAAGGAACTACAGCACGGTCACATGGCTTCACGTCACCACCGCTAAGCTAAAGGAGGCTAATGTTGGGCTATAAAGGAACTCCAGCACGGTCACATGACTTCAGGTCACCACCGCTAAGCTAAAGGTGGCTAATGTTGGGCTATAAAGGAACTACAGCACGGTCACATGACTTCAGGTCACCACCGCTAAGCTAAAGGTGGCTAATGTTGGGCTATAAAGGATCTACAGCACGCTCACATGACTTCACGTCACCACCGCTAAGCTAAAGGAGGCTAATGTTGGGCTATAAAGGAACTACAGCACGGTCACATGACTTCACGTCACCACCGCTAAGCTAAAGGAGGCTAATGTTGGGCTATAAAGGAACTACAGCACGGTCACATGACTTCACGTCACCACCGCTAAGCTAAAGGTGGCTAATGTTGGGCTATAAAGGAACTACAGCACGCTCACATGACTTCACGTCACCACCGCTAAGCTAAAGGAGGCTAATGTTGGGCTATAAAGGAACTACAGCACGGTCACATGACTTCACGTCACCACCGCTAAGCTAAAGGAGGCTAATGTTGGGCTACAAAGGAATTACAACACGGTCACATGACTTCACGTCACCACCGCTAAGCTAAAGGCGGCTAATGAAGTAAATATTGGACAAATAAAAATGACACTATCCTGAATACTAATGATCCTGGGGGGGACATGAATATCTGTTCTGTGCTTTAAAGCAATCCATCCAATAAGCGACGTAGCTCACTTACCTGATGGGAGTACAGAAAAGGTCAGAGGGATTATGAGAGGCAGCAGGCTTCCTCCTATGGGAACCATTGTGTCACAGCAATCCATAAAGTGTAGATATTTCAAAGTGGTGGACCAACAGATCATTTACCCCCTCCCCTCCGGTGGTCTGAAAGGATTGATAGATTTGAACACTGCAGAATGTGGCTGCTGTGAACATTTCCTTCTACCAGCTTCTTAAATGTATGCTACTTATTGTTTTTCATATCATTTTAAATGTCGATATTTGGGGTTTATGAAGTTGTGCTTTGGAAAGTAAAGCATATGTTACTATGTGATAATCTGTGTTTTAAACTCTGAATGGGACTTAATGGGGACTATTTTAAGCTCATTGGGTTAGTCATTTCACCAACACAAGAGATGGGTGGTGTGTGTGTGTGTGTGTGTGTGTGTGTGTGTGTGTGTGTGTGTGTGTGTGTGTGTGTGTGTGTGTGTGTGTGTGCTGTGTTCTCAGCAATGAATGATAGTTTCAAAAATGGAGCTCAATGACACAGAGGTATATAAGGATTTGGAAACACTCGCATATTTGATCCTTCAAATCGAATTCATGATACAAATAGAGAATCTCCATAGCCGTATTCCTTCAAATGTAACAGAGGCTGCTAGTTCACTACTTTATGTAGTTGCTTACATTCATAATGCTGCTTATTCTTTAACCTTGGATGTGTACTTTTAATATGTTTACTCTTTTATTTGGCCTTTTATCTGCACCGCACCTTTGCTGTAACACCAATTGCTGCACCAATTAATGATTGCTTCCTGTTTAAAATGTTGCACCTGCAGCTGAGCACATTGCAGACATATTTCAGTGATGTTTTCCCTGCTCCGGTATGGCGGTCTACATGTGGCAGGCTGATTAAGATGCAGAGTGCAGCGGCCCCGGTGACGTACTGCTCTCACAGCTCTGAGCTATAAAAAGATCAGAGCAGGAAATGTCTTCACACAGGATGCATCGACCTGAGCTACTCTGATGGAGGCAGATAACCCAATCGACCAATCAGAGAGAGGCAGACGTGTGCAGATGTGCGGGGGCCAACACCGGGTCTCTGATCATACGTGTCATCATGTATATGCATCCAGTAAGAGGGTTTTATCAGGTATAAGAATGGGAGTGTATACCGGAAATAGACTTGCACCGGTCTTGTTTCTAAAGTACACATTAATTAATAAATAAGGGACTACAAATGATTGGGAATAATCAAAATAAGTCAAGAGTGGTTGAATTATTAATTATGAATAGAGGTTGATAACTTAAATTATTTGTCAAAATCCACTTAATTATTAATATTCCAGATATTCAAGAACAAAGGAATCACTTCTACTCATCTTGTTTCCCGGCACCTTGCCTGTGATAATTGTCTGGATTAATATCTAATTAATTTAGTAGATTAAAACATATAAAAATAATAAATAATTACATGAATAAATATGCTCATAATAATAATACATAAAAACAAAAATATATAAAAAATAAAAATAAATACGTCAAATAAAAAAAGAATAATATTACCAAAACTCAATCAAAATGTTTGAACTAAAAGCACTAGCAAAAATCACTAGTACATAACCTTCCTTAATTTGTGACCCTCCCCCTTATCTTTTTCTAGAAAGTCCCTGAGAAAAACATTTCGACCAACATGTGATTATCATTACACATACTTAAAATTCCCTGTAAAAAAACCCAACAAATTCTAATAAGTAAAAAGAATATTTTGTACATGCTATATATTTATGAATGACTTAATAATAAATAACAAACAAACAAATGCAGAAATACAACTAGCCTTCAACAAGCCATGCTGATCAAATGGTAGTTCTATTTTTGTGAACAGGCAGTCACACTCTGCTGTAATTTGGTTACAAAGTGATGCGTCTGTTTCTCTAGAAAAGAAAAGGAATTCATTTTCTGTTGTATGTGTGTGTGTGTGTGTGTGTGTGTGTGTGTGTGTGTGTGTGTGTGTGTGTGTGTGTGTGTGTGATCATTTGATTATCACATGTCAAGAGTCTGTAAACCCCATGACCTCATACTTCAAACAGCAAACACTTTGTGACTGACGGCAAAGGAGTCACTAACTATGAATGTGAAATTGTGTGTGTGTGTGTGTGTGTGTCTAGCAGAGACAGGAAGTGATGCCTTGATGCCGGGCGGGGCACAGAATGTGTTGGCGGCTGCTATTTTAAGACTCAGCTGCAGGAGAACAGAGCTCTCCAATACATCTGGCCTTCTGTGTGTATGTGTGTGTGTGTGTGTGTGTGTGTGTGTGTGTGTGTGTGTGTGTGTGTGTGTGTGTGTGTGTGTGTGTGTGTGTGTGTGTGTGTGTGTGACTCAGAAGCCAGGCTAATTGGCAGAGGTGATGCTATTATTGCTTTTAAATTTCCTTAAAGCCCACACATAATTGCATCTTTTCAGAATAAAATCAAATGAGGACATCACCCGTCTACTTTTTTGGGAGACATTTAAAGCCACCCTTAGTGAGGAGGCGGGAGACAGACAAACAGACGAGGGAGAGGCGGAGGAGGAAGGAGGTTAGGAGAAGGAGGTGCAGCAGTCGTTCAAATAGGGAAGGGGGGTCGCACGAGGGAGGAAGGATGTCAATAAAACGTGACTACATGGGGAGGGGGACGTGTAGGACACAGCAAAAGGTTTCTGAATGTGTGTTTGTGTGTGTGTGTGTGTGTGTGTGTGTGTGTGTGTATGTGTGTGTGTATGTATGAGCCCTTATCAGTGACGTAGTGTCAGGCGTAGACAGAGAGGAGGAGGAGGAAGGGGAGAGTCTGACGACGCTCAGTGTGGAGGCGTTTGATTTCAACACATTTTAAAATAGAAGCGAGAGAAGCAGCCTGGTGTTCGGGGTCTTTTCACCTGCGATGAGTCGACTGTCGCTGAGGGATTTTATCTCCCTGTAGGAAAAAAATGAGAATGAATCAGATTACAGATCCTCGTCTCCATTCAAGAAGATGCACTCCTCTCCAGAAAGGACTGAGGAAGACACACCAATGACCCCATTACATTCTTAAAAATCCCAATAAAAGAAGGTGTGATTCAATTTCAAGTTTTCTTTGTGTTCAAAATTAGGAAAATATGACAAGTTTTTAGGATAAGAATAAGAAAAGAAATACATTTCATTTATAAAGTGCTTTTTCTAAGTACTCTGAGATATAATACACCAATAAGAGACTTTTAATATCTCACCAGACTGTAGTTTGTCACATATCCTGAAATGTAATCCCTTCATGCAGAGTTGACTTTAACTTTACTGAACGGCAAATACTGTTCCTGTTGCGCTTGCACCATGTTTGTGTTTCCTGACAGAGGTTATGAAATCACTTTTAGAAAGTTTAGTCCCATACGTCCTATATCCTTTAGGTCATTCACTTCCATTCTTTTTAGTTTTCCTTTTGATCACACCACTGTACATAACCCTGTTACAGGTGACTGGGTACTCTTTATCAGTCAAAAATAGAAATTCAAGTAATCTGAGGCAAAAGGATTAGTATTCAAATACCTTAGAAGTTTGACATATCATACCACTTACAAAATTATCTTAGAGTTAACGATCTGCATTAAAGAATATATTCCGTTACGGTACAGTAAAATACATGTAGGGGGTTTAGGTGTGACTGATATTGTGGATATTAGTAAGTTTAAAGGAACCAATACATCAAGCTCTGTATTGGAGTAAACACTACAATACTTTCCTTCTAGACGCTCATAAAAAACCATAAGCTGGGAAACTGAGGCATTGTGTTTACGGGATATAAACGTGGGCACAATATTAAATATACATTCTGAAGAAAACTCTCTGTGGACACTCAATCCTCTGAAAAACATGGCCACACGATTAGAAAGTAAGGCACGACTCACCTCTATTGTTGGTGGTCTTTGTGGGGCATATTCCTAAGCTAAGATTGTGTGGTTACTGGCACATTATGGGGTCCTCAAGCAGCCTCTGAACTGCAGGGTAGGAAAGTAGAACACAAAATTGATCTGAAATTGCATTTTAGTTAAATAAACTTTCAAATGAAGCTAGCTAGTTAGCCTAGCTTACCATAAAGACAGGAATCTCAAAGGGTCATTAATGAACCCTACTGTTTATCAAGGTAAAACGTGTTTAGATCTACTGTAAATTATTGGATAGTAGCTTCCTTTTTTTACAAATGGATTTATTTTCTTGTGTTTCCTGTATGCACTCCAATACGCCAAAGCAAATTCCTTGGATGTGTGAACCTACTTGGCAATAAACCTGAGTCTGATTCATCCACACTGAAGTGTTAAAGCTGTTGTCACACTCTCACAAAGCTGCTCTGAGAATACACTGTCAGTAACATGAGGATAAATGAATCAAGCAGACAAGAGGACGGGTAGAATGCATTCTCTCTGGTTTATTCAGGTTCTTTAGGAAGAGTTCTGTTTGAAATTACAAAATGCACTGGTAGAAACAGCAGAGATAGATAGAGAAAGAAACAGAGGGAGAGAAAGAGATGGTCAGAGAAGGAGAGGGAGAGAGAAAGAAGGGATTTCATATCCAGAATAAACGGGAATAACATCACCAGATTCAGGTTCAGGCAGCTCTTTACTCTCAAAGGGATTGTTTTTCATCAAGGAGAATCTGTGTTCTCCTTCTCCCCCTTTTTTAAAATCATTTTTTCTTTTTTTTGTAATGTTAGTTAAAGTGTTTATCTATCCTTGTTGTTCCCCCACGGTTTTTTCCCCCGTGAAATAACTGGCAAATATAACAAACAAACATTCTTTGATTTCATCACCAAAGTCATTTCCATTTTTTTATCAGGATGATTTTTTTTTTTCATTTTTGTGTTTTTTTGTCAGGTTTTTTTGATTTTTTTGTTTTTAAAAATAGAAGAAAAAAAGAAACACATTGCTCTTAAATACATCTATCTATATATATTTTTACATATATATACTTTTTTCTTCATATTTATTTTTTTAATTCCTGAAGTTGACTTGTTACCCCACATAGTGGCATGCACATTGCACATGCAAATCTGTAATTAAATACTTCTCTTTTATCTTAAATTGCCATGTATGTTTATTTTTTCTCTTTTTTCCCCAACTTGCTGAGTGAATCCTGTATGGTTTTCTACTGTGGCACTGGTTCGGTTTCTACTGGGTCGAGTGTCGATGGTTTGCGTGGTGATGAGATGGAAGGTTGATGGTTGAGTTTTCCCAATGCACCTCTGCAACGACACCTAAACTAAACCCTTTGTAGCTAGTTTTGTTTTTTACATTGGATAACAATTTGGGGGAATTTGTGGCATTTTATACTTATTCACTTAGAAGGTTTTACTATTGAAGCTCGCTTTGTTGGACCTGAAAACAGGAGTTTAAGTGGAAACCAGAATGAACCCTAATCCCAACCCTAGTTGTCTTTAATCTTTGGCTAAAGTTTTGGGGATTTGAATCAAATTTCTTTTAAAACCTCATAACTTATCTCAAAATAGGAACCAAGAACAAAAGCCCCAAAAGTCTGGTTTAAGGACCTTAACATTTTCTCTGATTACTTCCTTAAAAACATACAATAAATCAGCCGTTTTGTTCGATGAATAGTCAAATCTGTGCTACAAAGGGTCAAAAAGAACCCCCTGTTCATGGCACCTCGAGATGCTTTGGGACAGATCGGCCTCCAGCGCTTGGGAGACGCTGACGTCAAAAGGTGAGTGCAGATCTTCAGGAAGCAACTCGTCTTCATTGGGTGGATGGAGAGAAATGGAAAAGGGGGGAGAGATGGATGGAAACAGAGAGGGGAGAGGGACCTTTGGTTTGCTTTGGCGACAGGAGACACTTGACGAAGATTCAATTCACTGTAAATCAGCACAGAGAAGTACGGAGTCCAGCAGGTATAAGGACAAACGCTTTGATAGCTTGCACATAAATGAATATGACATCAGCATAGAGACTGCTCACACATTTTGGAAGTCCTGCCAAATTTGGAAAGTGCAATATATTATGTGTGTGTATGCTGCCTCAAAAATGTACGACGCTACTACGATCAGAAGATGTTTTCAGTACTCATCGTCTAGTAAATATCAAAGAACAAGATGTTCCCCTAAGAGTTGGCGCAGAGAGTGTGAATAATGGACTCAAACACTGCTCCAAATCAATGCTAATGTTGCTGTCTCTGCGTCAGTAGCTAACTGTTAGCATACACATGATCGATGCCTTCCTTCAAAATGTTGTTTGTGGTTATGGCATTTCATGTAAAGGACATAGAAAGTCATGTTCAGGATATTCTTGGCTTTCAGGTGACTGAGAAACCTTGTCTTTCGGTGTCTACAAGTTACAGAGGCCAACAATTAAGTAAGCTAGTGAGGAAATTCAAAGGCCTAATGTCATTGTTTATACCACAAGGGTTGGGCCATCAAATGGGCTCCTGTCACAACCCGAAGGCTCAAAGGCAGCATATGTGTTTTGTTCTTTCCTGGACCCAGTCATGGATAAGTGCAGCTTTAAACATACTGTATGCCTTTTTAGGCTGTCACGTATCTTCCACACCCTCTGTTCAAAATAAATATGAAAGAGCTATTTAAATTTCAGTGAACGAATGCAATCATGAATAAATTCACCTGTAATACCTGCTGGACTCCTTAAAGACGTACACAAAGACGCAATCACACTGCAGACACAACACACCCACACAGGCAACCATGAAGTTATTCAACCTCCACTGCATACACCATGGCTTTCATAATGAGTGAGTATGGTGAAAGCTCAATCCCACCACCCCGTGTTTATGAATGGTATTACAGGAGGAAGGAGAGAGGTGAAGAAGACAGAGAAACACGATGAGTTTTTCAGAAAGTTTATGGATTATATACACAAAAGCCAAAATATACAGTGGAATGGGTGAGAGAAATGACATGATTATCTACTCCACCCTCCAACCTCCCACCCGTCCAGGGTTGAATGATGATCCCGGAGGCTAAACGAGGAGTGGGTGAGGGAAGGATGGAAGGAGATGAAGGTGGCAACAAGGACACTAAAACCACACATGCATACTGCGATTGTCTCAGAGGGAGAAATCATCGTGTCCTGTACAGTGTAAGGCACTGAGGGTGACCTACTGTAGCTGATGTTGTCAGGACACACACACACACACACACACACACACACACACACACACACGCACGCACGCACTCATAATAATAAACACACAAATTCATTTATTTCCTTTCACTGACATATTTTCATATATTCACAAATTTCACTTGGAGCTGAAACGATTAGTCAAATTATTGATTCGATTACTACGAGCAAACAAAGCACTGACAACCAATTAGGTCATTAATTAACAAAGAAAAGCCAAAAATTCACAGATTTTAACAGGATTTATCACTTTTCTTTGTTTGATAGCATTAAATATGCTTGGATTTTTGGCTGTGTGTCTTAATTGTTAATTATCTATTCATATATATTAATAAATATGAAGATGTGTGCATTTTCATAGTCAATGCAACTCATCATAGAGTCACCTGCACTTTCATTTAAGGGATCTTATTTTTAAGGTTTCTTTTATTGGATGTTACAAGAAATATTATATATAGTGATGATCATTTAGGCTACTGAACGTTACTTAAGTGTTGATCATTCATGTGAGATAAATTGCCAGATTAATCAACAATGTAAATAATCAATTTCAGCCCTAAACACTCTGATGCACTTCACACACACCTGTCACTCGCACACGCACACACACACACACCACACACACACACACAGTGAATGTCTCCCTGTCGCAGCAGCGGCCCCGCCCCCCTCACAGTGGAACACAGCGTGGGCGGTTGACGGTGATAAAATGGCTTCTGAGCATGAGGATGAGCCCGAAAAGTGGTCCAGTGCCATTGTGAAATTGTGTGTTAACATGACTACCACTTCTGCTTCTGCTCCCCCCCCCCCATAAACGTACCCCCCCTCCACCTCAAACAGGACCTTACACTATTAAAATCTCTCTCATTTGCATTTTGCCCCTCCCTCCCTCCTTCCCCGCCTCGTTCTTGACCCCCTACACACACACACACACACACACACACACACACACACATACACACACACACACACACACACACACACATCTAGTGCTGTACAAAGGGGAGACCACAGCGTGGCTTCAGCTACATAAGCACAACTTTTGGCAGCACTACTGTACATTAAAACCCACTGTGTAGTTTTGTTTTTTAAAGAGAGCCCTTATTCGTGTTTTTGTCGACGCGTTGCCTCACGGCTGACCCACTGACACAATTTCACAGCCGACTGAGTGGATGGTTTGGTTGCTTTTCCTTCGTCCAAAAAACGAAGAACAACCCAAAATAAAAGGATAGTCCGATGGGTGACAGAAGCCAAGAGGTGAAGACACAGACAGTAGAAGCAATGACTTAGCAAACACCTTGCAATCCCCCCCAGCCCCGTTCAAAGAAAACAACTAAAGAAAAATCTGATTATTTTTCTCCAAAGAATGGGGTTTGTTTTCGGAAAAGCACACACACAACATGCTCTCACACAAAGGCAGTGTTGTGTGTCGGCCATTTTGGATCGGCTGTTACAATTCTGGACGAGCGAGTGGTGTTGTGGAGCCAAAATGGAGGTGGGTTTTTCCTGCCTGTCTTTCAACACGCCGGTGTTGGTGTTGGTGCGTCGGGCAGATGACGTGTCAGAGGGTGAATGGAGTCAGTGAAAGGGGATAAGAGGGCAGGGGGGGGGCGGGGGGTTGACATTACAACGTCTGACGCCATGCCAGGTAAAACCATACAATAACTCAATCCGAGGCCTGCTTTTTTTGTAGCTGACATTTCCCTACGTTGTCTAACTAGCTAGCTACCTAACTCTAGACGGACCTGAGAAGTAAGCGTTGCACCTCTGTAAACCTTTCAATACACCGCCTGAAACTGGACCCACGATATTTCCTGGATTGACACAAAATGCCCTGCCTAACAGGGAGTTGAAACCAAGAGGGCTAGCTTGTTAGCATCATCCGATAAATCATCAATGACGTCAAAACACCATGAGGCTTTGATTCAAACTGTATGGATCTCTTTTGATTTTTTGGAAACTACAAATATCTGTTTGTGTTTGAATTAGATTGTTTTGATTGCTTCAAGGCTAGCCTCTTCGCTCATCCCTCACTGTGACCCAGTCTCAAAACCACCACTCTCCCTGTTTCTAGACTAGTATGGGAGCCGGTGGGACTTGACTCTTAAGGCGTAGTGTGGTTGATGTCAACTACTACAGAGGGTAAAGGGGGCGGGGGGGCTAACGGCGAGGAGAATGGGGGGTGACAAATGTGACTCTGATACAGAAGGCACTGTGGCTCTGTAGGGGGTTTTGAGGAAACGTCCCCACCTGTTGTAACCTCACTTTATGAGAGGTGTGGGCAGAGGGGTTTGGGGTTTGTGCCCCTCGACTCCCGCCAATCAAATAAACAATCAATGAAAACAAAACCCCCCTATTCCCCATCTTCACTACGCTATGCTCAACCGCTAGGCCTGGAGGCAACACACTTCGGGAGAGGAGAGAAAAAGATGAGGGTGACAAAAGGGGTTTCACTGTGTGTGATGTCAAGAGACGTGTGCAAACGAGGTGCCGATCTTCACAAGTAGCTTCATTTATCCGTTCTACAGTACCACAGCATTGCAGGTTTTCCTCCGAAAATAATACCATGAGGATGCTTATGAGGTCTGCATAGTGTCAAAACACGTGGACTGGGGTTTGTCTTCTGGCTTATGCGACTGCGGAGAAAACAGTGCGAGGTTTCAAGAGTAGCTAGATCGTCAACCGTGTCATGAGCATGAACGGTATGCAAAATAAATAAATATCTGAAACTCTAATTATACTCTGTGTTATCTATAACTACATCTACTGTTTTATATCTAGATTTATACGTACTTTATCATCTATATATTTATCTATACTTTATCATCTTGTCCTAGAGTTATTGAATACTCAATAATTATTGTCCTTCATAAAAATAAGGATGAAAATAGAAGTCCTTTAAGTGTTTCTGTCTTGTAATGCCTTTTGTGTCTTCAGTGTCGCTCTCTGGCAAGCTGAAAGAACAGATGTCAAAGCAAATGGACAGAAAAAGAAAAAAGGTAGATGAGGAGACAGAGGTTGGCGGATACTAAAGTGGGTTTTGGCAGAAGAGGTTTCAGCTTTGCTACAACCTCATGTGATTGGATTGGGGATTTTGGTGACTGTTCTCTGGTTATCCAGACCTGAGAGAAGGGGTTTGGGGGAGGGGGTCGTCAGCATTGGCACAGACAAGCAGACAGAAGGACGGGCCGACAAACGGACAGATATGGCGTCTCTCAGGCTACATCCGTGTTTCCTGACTAGGACTGGACTTGGTCTATATATCTTACAAAGATATAAGAGACAGGTATAAGTAGAGGTTTTCAGTCCAGGTCTAGAAAACAGGATGTGGCCTGGAGGCTGTCCTGTAGAGGGGGAAGGCAGGGCGGATAATGTGCGCTGATAACTGCCCCCTGGTGGCAAAAATAGAGAACAACACCCACCTAATACAGACACCAACATTGTACCACCAATACTGTGCTGTCACTGCCGGCAACTGATCGCACTACACAATTACAGAGCCAGACAGAGGGAACAGATTGAGATCCTTAGTTTTTTTTTTGGCTGCTAGTGGAAGAATTCAACCTTTGTAGAACTTTAACCTCAGGCTGGTCTGAAACCTCCGCAATGTAAAACACAAACTCTTCCACATTCTCAATGATCTGGTCTACCCCACCCTTTGAACATGAGTTCTTGATCTTTGGGTTGGCTTGACAAGAGTACGAACCCCACAAATCTTTGCATGTAAGGTACTGAAGCTCCCCTGACTTCTACCTTCACCATTCTGTAGAGCGAGTGTATCTTAAGAGTTGCGTTACAACACGCAATGCTGCAAAGTGGATGTTCCCGAGCCGTCCTTGCCCCAAAATGTTGCAAGAAAGCATCAGGAACCCGGTAAACGTCATTGAACGGGGGGATAAAAAACATAACGGATGTAAACAAGATGGACATAGCATACTTAAACTCCAATTAACATGACAACAAATCTACAGCAACAGTTCCATCAATCAATCAATCAATCAACAATCAATCATCAGTATCATCATCATTGTCATCGTCATTTTGCATTGACATTGATATCATTATTCATAAGACTATCATCATTAACAATAATAAATCAAGTGTGGTAGAAGTCCGCTTCTCTCCACTCTTTCCCCCCTCTTGTTTTTCAGGCAAAAAACAGGAATGTGATCCTGCAGGTTTTCCTGTCTTTTAACAGGTCGTAGAAACGTAGATTTCAGAACAGCATCGGCAGAAAAGTCAAACAAAATGGCCGACTGTCAAAACCTGTTTGGGGTAAAAACTAAAGTCCCATTTGAGATGTCAAATAGAGAAGGAGAAAGAGTGTCTGAAAGAAGAGGACTTCTTTTGTAAACCTAAATGCAAAGTTTCCTATAAAGCCCCCAGGTCCCACCCACACCAGTTAGGTTTCCTCTCTAGTATGTATTTAATCAATCATGCAGGTTTCCATCAAATTTTGGACTCCAAAAAAGATCAAAGGAGGCTGAGCGAATGCAACAGAAGAACCAAGCTCCAATGTCCGAAGAAGAACAAGAAGGAGAAGTAATCGATAGAAGAAATACTGAAGAAATAAGTCTTTTTCCCCATCCCTCCTTTCCTGTCCTCCGCCCCTTTCAACGTGTGATGTAATTTCCTGTCAGGTCATCCCTCACCTTTGCACCAGGTCGAGTAACCGAGGAGGAAGGGGCTTGACAAGGTGTCCGACTACCTTCTCAAGTTATCTGAGCCCACCCCCCCAAAGCGCACTCGAAAAGGAAGTGAGCCCACACGTGCCCCACCCTCCTCCACTATCACCACTGGCGAACAGGAAGTGATGTCACACCAGCTCCGTCAGCATTAAGTGAGTCTTTAACAGTAAACAGAGATGATAAAACTCATCAAATATCAGCCAGCGCTGTGATTGGCTGGTTTTTGCAGTATAGGCGGAGCTTCCTGGTTCTGTCCCTTGGAAAGGAAAAAGGTTAAAGATAAAGTGGTTGTTCTCCCTTTTTTTCTTTTCATTGTCATGTAAAGTTTCATTTTGTTCTTCATTGTTCAAGTTTGATTTTCTGGAGGCATAGCTTGGCATGTAAGGGTTAGGGGGTCCTGGCTTTTTGTTAATTTATTTTTCTTTAAACATATCTGTTCGAGGAGCAAACTCAAAGCAGTGGACTCTGTGTTTCAGCTCATTTTCAGGCTTTTACATTTAGCAGACTGGCCAGCGACAGATAGCACACATCTGACGAAACTAACCAATCACGCGACAGTCTGGGAGAAGCCGTTAGGGCTCGTAAACCGTGATCATCCCTGACCAATTTACATGCTCCTCCTTCGCTCTTTTGTTCCCACAACTCTCGTTTCCTTCTGCAGCCTGGCCTTGCTGGTCAAGCATAGAAATCTGGGAAGTGTAGTTCTGAGAAGGAGAGAGGTAAACTGTGCCCGGGCCTCGCCCTAGCTGTCTTGGCTGTCTCTTTTTCATTTCATCCATGTGCTGCTCTGTCACTGATTTGAGTCTTACAGAACATCTGTAAAAAGGCTTCTTGCAGCAGCCTCCCCCCTCCTCCCCCCGCCCTTTTTTTTTTTCTCATTTAGAGTCCGAAGGGTGAAGGTAGAGGGTGTCCAACCCCCATTAAAATGTTCACCCCCTCGGCTTTATTAAAAGTCTACATATCCAAGGCCAGAGCACCGGAGGCCGCTATTCTCCTCCTCTCCTGCCCTCATCCCTCGCTCCCTGTGGTTGCTAGCACCAGTCATCCTCATCCGTCTCACTATAAGGTTCATGCAGGCCCTTGCGGGGCCCTCGGGCATGGGGGGGTCGTTGGTGGGGATGTGGAGGCACCCCAGGTGGCCCCCGTCTATGTGGGGAGGGTGAGGATGAACGGTAGCCATTGGGCACCCTACGTGGATGCGGGTGAGGGGGCGGAGGGGGCCCATGGCGGGCAGTCCTAGGTGAGCGTGGATGTGGGTGAGGGTGAGGATTTCCCCCATGTGGGTGGGGGTTGCCATGAGAGAGACTTTGCTCGTAGGCAGGGGGCTCGTGGTGTCGCTCGTACTCGTAGTCGCGCTCATAGAAGGGCCCGTCGCCCTCCAGGCTGTCGCCGGGCGGACCCCCGCTCCAGCGACCTCGGTGAGGGGACCTGGGTGAGCCGTGGAGAGGCGAGCGAGGGGACTGGTGCCTAGGGGACCGAGGTGAACCGTGCCGGGACGAGGACCCCCCGTGCTGGGGAGAAGCTTGGCGTGAGGGGGGTCGATGGTGATAGCCTCTGTCGTGGTCTGGTGGGGAGAAGTGTCGGGGGGAGGGCGAGCGCAGTCGGCCCGGCCCTGGGGGGCCGTAGCTGGGCTTGCGGACGGTGGGGGAGTAGGTGACATGTGGACGGGGGACTGCAGGGGTCTGGGGCAGCTGGCGACGGCCTCTCCGCGGAGTGCTGGTCCCCGAGGTGGAGGGGACCGGGCTGCCGCTCACCGAACTACTGCCCTACAGCAAAATGTAAACAAGGAAAATCAAAACGCACCACAACAACAACAACAGAGACCAGAGTAGAGCAGAGAGGTGGCAGGTAGGGAGGTAAGGAAGTAGGGGGGTAGGGTAGGTAGGTAGGTAGGTAGGTAGGTAGGTGGGTAGGTGGGTGGGTGGGTAGGTAGGTAGGTAGGTAGGTGGGTAGGTGGGTGGGTAGGTAGGTAGGTAGGTAGGTAGGTGGGTGGGTAGGTAGGTAGGTGGGTAGGTGGGTGGGTAGGTAGGTGGGTGGGTAGGTAGGTAGATAGAACACCATTGAAAATCATTCAAAAACATATTGATGAGGCAAAGAATTGACATCAAGAAGCCACACGCCACGTTGAAGAAAAATGGACAGAAAGAGGAAACAGTGATAAAGAAAAAAAGCGTAACACAAAAAGGAGAAATTGATATCCATAAGTAGGTGCGTGACTCTTGGTGAACTCTTACTCGATAACAAAGAGTCTCTGTGGCAGGTCTATGGGGATTCAAACCCAAATTCTCAAGCTAGTGTCAAACAAACTCTGCTGGTTCTTGCATTTGATTTGCAAGAAGACTATCTATCTTTATTCTGAACCTGACGGGTAGATCACACTGCATGACTTCTTGACTTGAAAAAGCCAATTGGAGCGCAACACTTTGGCCGGAAGGGAAACCTGAAGTAGGATGGACCGAATATCTTTACTGTATGTGTTGGATTTACAACATGGACCTAAGTTGTTGTTGCACCTAGAAGCCATATCAACAAGCACATGTTTCTTCTTTGTTTTATCCCTGCACGTCAATAAACAAACACCTTGCTCAATACTGGACGTACATCCATCTTGGACTCATCTGGGATTCCTCCTGGTTAAAGATCATGTAGTTGGACCATGACTTCAAGACAGCAAGTCGTGTAATTTGAACAGTACAGGGACAACTTTGAAAGTCATGTAGCGTGATCTAAGCCAAGGAAATCGTACTTAGACTACAAGACTGACTGGGTATGATGTACCACAACGACAGTACAGAACATCCTGAAGGCTGTTAGGGCCTTTACCCAACCTGCATACACTTACACACTTTATATAAGAAACTCTACAGATAAAGAAAAGAAGAAGAAGGAACAGCAAAGACAGTATTGGACAATATAATCCATAATCGTGGCATTAACCTCGGTGTCGTTGGAGCCCACCTGTCTGTGTCCTCGTCCGTCGGGCCCCTCGCTGGGTGAACGGGACCAGTGGCGGTCTTGGGGATGCCTGGGGGGGTAGTCGTGTCTCTCAGGGCCGTAGCGCTCCTTGTCCATGGAGCTGTGATGGTGATGGTGGTGGTGGTGGTGACGACGGTCCTTGGTCCGACCGCGGTCCCTCTCGCGCTCCTTTGGAGGAAGGTCACCCGACTGCGTGGTGGTGCTGAGGTCTGTGCCCAGACCTAGCAGGGAGATGTCTCAGTTTAAATGTGTAAAAACAAGGCCAGTCGTTATATTACCAAGAGTTGAGCAACCCCAGGGGAGGGCAAACCAATGAAGCCAATTTCAAACCCTCTGAACAGACATGTTTTTGTTTCATTTGGTTTTCTCCAGCTTGCATAAAGTGTGCGTTTTGATAAGCAGCCAGGTAAAAGAATTGCCACTCACAGTGGAGGCAAGTGGCTTTCAGGAGAGAATATTAATTGTATGTTTTGCAGAACTCCACGACACATGGGCAGTGAAATTAATTAAAAGCAGCATCACTACAGCATCTGGGAAGCAAAGGAAATTCCTCTCCATCAGATTCGAGGGCTCTCTAATTATAAAGAGGATTTTTTTTAGGGTATAACAGTGCCAGCCATGTTGCATTCGTTTCCCAGCTGAGGCAGGCAATTAGTGATGAAGTGGGCAATGTTCTTCTGAAGGACTTCTTCTTTGTGCCAAAGACTTGACTCGCATAAATTGAGTGAATGTGATGATAACGCTAATCTCTTAGCTCAATGAATGCACAGCTTGCTGTAATCGCGTCAACAACTGCTATTGAGTTTACCTTGACTGTCCCGCATTACTATGCTACAACTATGATCCATCAAATTGAGATGTCTAATGCCTTTGTGCTTATTGTAAATGTATGGAATCCAAAATGCTAACACCTCTCTAGGTTTTAGGAATCATTCCTGCACTCCTGTTTTAGATACATGCATGAAAGAGAGTACACCTTTCCGCTCTGAGTGACTCACCCGTGTCAGCGTCAGTATATCTGGTCAGCGAGCGTTGCGAGGCCCGGTGATTCCTGCCTCTGTGCCGGCGACCTCCTCCGTGTCTCCCCTCCTCGGACACCACCCTCTCCAGGGAGTAGTCGTCCAGCCTCACCCCGCGGCCCGTACGCCCGTGGACCAGGCTGGAGGTGGAGCGACGCATCGGACTGGTGTCTGTGATGGTCTGTGAGGATGAAGGCGCCAGTAAGGGAGAGCGACAGACAGAAAAAGAGATCAAAGTAGTGGAGGAGAGAGAAAGAAAAGAGAGAATAAGAAAACAGGAAGTAAGATGTAATGCATCCTGATTGGTGGTCCTCCATTCTGAGAAGGACAACCCTCATTTACTTTGTTTTAATGAGTGTATGACAACTGCAGAGACTAAATGTCAGAAGGTTAATTCCTGTGTGTACATATTGTATGACGATATCTGACCTGGGTCAAACAGCAGTACCAATAACTCTTAGTTTGACATAGGTGCTGGTTTAACAAAATTCAGGTTATCACAGGTTGCTTTTTGATAATATTTCCAAAGTACTATTTGACCCATCCTAAATAAGATACCTGACCATTGTTGCATCCCATTAGCTATGACCCATAGGACCTGAAGTTGACCAGCACATGTAATACCATGCTTTTCCATCATAACATGTAGGAATGAAACAGGTATACACAGAGAACTGACAGCAAGAGCAGAAAGGGGCAGAGAGACAGAGAGCAAGCATGAAGGAGGGCTGTAGAAAACCATGCCTCACATGCACCTACTACTGGACTTTTTCCAGATGGCAGCCATGTTTCCTGTAGATCGTTTTCCAGTTACTGAAGTCGGTGCCACATCAGACCAGAACAAGCACACAAGGTGTGTGTTGGTCGTGGGAAATGTGATTATTGCACAAATGCACTGATAATACTGAGGTTTCCCTTCATTTATTTGGGAAATATTTACAATATGTAGTTTTTCTTTATTTCTAAAAGTAAAAGAACAACACTGATAATGACAAGGTCAATTAAAGTGGATTGATATTTATTTCAACCCTTAGATATTGTTGATTTGGAAAGCAGGTCCAACTTTAATCAGCTAAGCACATTGCTCTTTTACCACATTATATAAAAGCATGTACATCTAGTAACTAGAATAATGCTATCCCTCTGGTATCAAGTCTTTATATGAAATACATTTTTGTCAAGGCATATTCTCATATTGTTTGCCCATACAACAGTATGACTTAAATCAAATATGGCAGCCATGTGGAAAAGGTAAACTGTCATTCCATTTAGAGTCCGGTTAAAATGCTCTGCAAGAACCCAACAGGAAAATCCTACAGGATTGATAGTTTGATTTAAAAAAATACATCCTAAAGTAAGGTTGTTATAAAATGAGATCATTTAAAGTGTGAATCATAATGATGTCAGTGCAGTTGGCGTCATCAGTGCAGAGAGCGTATATTTCAAATGTACTTGAACCTACCAAGAACTGATTGTGTGTGAATACAGAAATCTAGTTCATGGAAGTGGTGTACTCTCTAACTTTAAAGATATTTTTTGGGGGGGGGGCTTTTTGCCTTTAATCAGATAGGACAGAGGAGAGTGACAGGAAAGTGGGAGAGAGAGTCGGGGTGGGATCCGGAAAGGACCACGGGTCGGGAATCGAACCCGGGTCGCCGGCGTACGGTGCAGGTGCCCCAGCCAGTCGTACCACGGCCGGGGCGTGTACTCTCTGACTTGTGGCTGTGATTTTTCATCATGAAGACATAGAACATGCCAGATAAGGAAGTGGCTCTAGTTAAAGACTGCATCTTTTTTTCTATACCACCCTTAATTTTCCTGCTGGGTTCATCATCAGGCACCTCTGACCAGGACAGGACCCTGCTGACACTCTGAACCCCCCCCCCAACAAAGCTTCACATCACCATGTGATGATATGGCACATGTCAGTCTGCAAGCAGCAGGCCGGACAAAGACTCGGACGAACACAAGAGGACTCCCCATCCTGAGGAGTCACACACACACACACACACACACACACACACACACACACACACACACACACACACACACACACACACACACACACACACACACACACACACACACACACACACACACACACACACACACACAGCATTTCAGTCTATTCACTGAACTTAATTATGCTGAATATGACACAGCCACTCTGTATTTGTCCAACATGCATTCCACCTTTAAGGCTTCTTAAAAGCAGCTTCCACCAAAGCAACACTTTCCCTCGCCCGTACATCACTCCCTCTCCATCACACCCACGGGGGAGACTCAGCTGTGCCACGTCATGCACGACCTATGACATGCCGGCACGCCGCCATTCCACCGTAACAGGCCAACAGAGCTGCACATCAGACCAGTCCATGCTTTCCTCAAACACTGTTGACCTGGTCTGCACACACACACACACAAGCAGAACTCGAGGAAATCTCATCGCGGAGAACAAACCATGAAAAGCAGAGCGACCTCAACACGAGCAAACATGAGAGAGAGAGAGAGAGAGAGAGAGAGAGAGAGAGAGAGAGAGAGAGAGAGAGAGAGAGAGAGAGAGAGAGAGAGCGAGAGAGAGAGAGAGAGAGACAGCGAGCTCAAAGAAAAGCTGACAGGACAGAAAGAAGCTTGAAACGTGATCAAAGTCGATCTGAACTGTGACATTAAGTCAAGTTTGATTCAAAACAAGGTGGGCGGGTTCACTGCAGCAACACAACTCAGATGGTGTCTTGGTTAGCTGGCCGGGTCTGTTGCGATTGGTCAACCGATTGGATAAGTCCCGCCCCTCAACCTACCACGTCCAATGTGTTGGAGGGATAGCCAATAGAAGTGTGAGTGTTTCATAGAGATGTCACTATGTTCCGGAAGGGATTTTAGGCTTTGCAGACCATTTACATGCACTAAAATCTAGGAAACCCCCCAAAATCATAATAAGGCCCCTCAGAGAAAAATTGTGCTGATAATTTGTCCGAAATGTGCCCAAAGTAATTAAAGCCTTAAAAAATTCAACTTTTTCCATCCAAACTGTCCGACTGCAGTTTAATCCCATGATATGGCGTCCTCTAGGGGGCAGAAGAACCCCTGAAAATTACATTTGGGTTCAGATCCAGTTTGAAAAGTGATTGACAGAGAGGCAGAAGGAAGACAGGGCGAAGGAAAGGAGATAGAGAGAGGTACATACACTGAGGTTATTTCCACGAGGCCTGTGTCTCCTCCGCTGCAGAGCAGGCAAACACAGAGATGATACGTAGAGCAGAGCGTAATCACTCACACACACACACACACACACACACACACACACACACACACACACACACACACACACACACACACACACACACACACACACACACACACACACACACACACACATAGAGCATTGGTCCGACAAAGCAAAGCCGCCAGGACCAAAGGAGAATAGAGACAGAAATGTAAAATAAATCAGAGATGTGAGGAGGAGGAGAAAAGGGGATATCGAGGAGATAAATAATTTTGGGAGGAAGGAGATGAAGGGAGGGATGAAAACGACATCACAGGAAAAAAAGGTAAAAAATTATAGGTGATAAAGGGGGGGGGGGGACAGAAAGAGGAGAAAGAGAGACAACCCAGTTAATTTAAAGGCCAGTGCACACACATAAGAGCGAGGTGCCAGTGAGAGAGGACGAGGACACACACACACACACACACACACACACACACACACACACACACACTTACCGAAACAGCATGAGCTCTCTGTAAGGCAGAGCAGTGTTAGAAGGCAGTAAGTAACAGTGTATGGACACACACACATATACTGTTAATGCAACACACACACCGACGCAAACACACACACACACACACACACACACACCCAGGACCTTTTCTACACTCCCACGGCACTCTACTTTTATTCATGTGGAGCTAATGTCTATTTATACTCATCAAGATGTGCACTGATTGTTGCAGGACGATAACCAGAGGGGTAAATGTGTGGAAATCAAAGGTAGTGTTTGAACGAGTGCAAAGAAAGGAAAGAAAACAGACGTCCTGATGTCCACGCTCCATTGAACAACTAAAGGACTGTAAGTATTTGGAGTGTGTTGCAGTGTTTGCTAAAGCTAACCACATATTGAGTCGCAGAGTCATAAAAAGAATAATTAAAAAAATCTTTCAAAAAATGTATAAAAATAATTTGGGAAAAATTAAGAAATGTGGAAAATAAAAGACTAATAATAAAATAAAATAAAATTCTCTTTTCTAATTACTCATTTATTATTTCCCTTTAAATATCCCCACTTTTTTACTATTCTTTTTGAGATTCATTATTTCCATTACTTCTAGCATTAATTGAGAGTATTCACACCTGTATAGGAACGACACACACTTTTATATTTATTAAAAGTGTGTTTTTAAAGAGTTAACACTCTCTTTAAAACACTCTTTCATCAACCCCACCCATTGCATAACAGAAATATTAAGAATAAGCAGAAATTTCACTGACACCTCCTTAACCGTCCTCTAAATGTTCATACAGAAACACTCCATGGAGTTACCAACATACCAGAGTGAGAGCCACATGAGAGGATGGAATGAATGTGTGTGTGAGTGTGTATGTGCAACTGCAGCCAGAGGTGGTAAAGTGGAAATTATTTACTGGACATCATAAATATA
This sequence comes from Eleginops maclovinus, assembly GCF_036324505.1. Classification (NCBI taxonomy): domain Eukaryota; kingdom Metazoa; phylum Chordata; class Actinopteri; order Perciformes; family Eleginopidae; genus Eleginops; species Eleginops maclovinus. Next base: position 600,299 of record NC_086353.1, read on the forward strand.
AAATACCACACTTGAAAATATCCTTCAAAATCAAGTATAAAACTAATTTGACCAGGTTTTGAAACAATTTGCCCACAAGATGTTAAAGAATTGTCGGCTATTTCTCTTTCCTCCACCATTTCCTGTTATAGTTTAACCAGAGAGTGCCCTCTAACACACTGAATCCACCAAACCTGTAGGAGAAATGATCATATTTCAAAGTCAATGTCCAGGATTTTTCACTTCAATTTGATACCTGTCCCTGCCTGATCTCCACTTAAAATTGCACAATATGAAATGCTTGGATTTGTTCACACTCAATGTATTTTGTAAATGAATGCACTTAAAATTAAAGGTTGAAATGGGATCCAAGCACAAAATAATCTACTGTAATTTCTACAATACACATCTAAGAAGTCAACACAGGGTCAGTTGGATGAAGCCAATGATCCAGAGGCCCCAGCTGACACCAATGAATTGGCAACTTATGCCTAAGGTTGCATTCTGCATCCTGAAGAGAGGATCTATCTCTGGCCGCAGTTCATACAGGACAGACACACCAAGGGTATAATGGGAATGGTTTGGGGATCAGGGGAAGGTTGGAAGGTATTCTTCAGTCTTCTAGATATATTGGGACACATATCTAGATCATTTATCCAGCCCATCCGCACCCATGCCGTTGCTACTGGGTTGGCTGCTGGATAAGGGAGGGTGAGAGTGAGGGAAGAGGAGGTGAAGGGAGGGAGGGAGGGAGGGAGACTGGACGGATGGAAGTGAATTTACAAAAGTCTCAGTGATTCTTTGCATCCTGACAAACATTTGGAGCCATGTTTCCCATGCAGAGAACAAGAGCAACGATATCAAATAAAAGGACATAAGAGCTTTTTCTAATATATTATACTTCATCAATCATATTCCTACGACTAAATACACATTTAAAAACTATAGTGCAATCTATGGTTATTTTTTCTCCATTACGTGTTGATTTCCAAGTGTTAAATATAGAGAGTATGTTCAAATAAACTTCCGTCTTAACAGCAAACACCTGGTTATAGAAGTTATGGTACAAATAAGTCTGGGTTATAACCACTGAGGAAAGTTGCACTTGTACTCTGTGGAAATTACAAGACTAATATTTGATTACATAACTAGTTCACTAATTAAAATGTAAAAGTCTAGAGAGAGAAAAAATGCCCAAAATAAACTAAAAAATACGTATTTTAATAAAAAATATACTCGGTTTGTTTGGTGGTTAGGGTCTGGTTCATGTGAGGCTCTCTTCTCTGTTTCAGATGCAAGGAGAGACTTTTTCAATTCACTTCAGCTGTCCTGCTCCATCACCAACAGGGACGGTGATGGAGGATGATGATGATGGGAGGGGGGGGGGGGGGGTCGCTGGTGGTGGTGGGATGAAGGTGCTCACTTGGTTGTCTGCCGAGAGGCGGGGCATGGAGAGGGTCCGCCCATGCCCATCCATTGGGTGATAGGGCTCAGTGTCGGAGTACCCGTCCCGCCCCATCTCCCTCATCTCTACCGTCTGTAAAACACAACGAGAGGGGGGCGTGACCGCTGTCCGCTGAGGGGGAGGGGGGGGGGGAGGCGGCAACGACTCAATGAGGGAGGGGCCAACTAACAACATAAAACAGATTCAATGATGGAGGGTTACCATGATATCAGAGTTCCACTACACGAATATTTTTGGGATATCTTTAAAAAAAAAAATTGCTATTTTTTTTGTTGTTTGTTGAGCAATTTCTCAAATGTGATATGATGGAGTGAGTAACCTTAGCTGTGCAAAAAGTGTGCAAACTGGAGGCATTAGATTCGTACGCCAATAAGGGTATACCGAGACAGCCCTACAATGACGTATGAGAGGTTTCTAATATTCCTTTTCAATTAAAGTAAAACAATACTTTGTTTATGCAATTTCTTACTTCATAAATTAACTGCTGCAACCTTTGTTGTGTTGAAGAATCCACATTTAAACTCAGGTGGTTATTAGATGGATTAAGTCTGTTTCTTAACACTTATCTTATTCAGTATCTTCTGCAATACTATATCTAGATATGGATCATCAGATTGTACGTTAATGCATAATGCTCAGACCATTGGGGGAAATCTTCTTTGGAAACATTGGGACCTTGCTGGCATGAATCTTCCAATTCAATAATCCAAAACTGGGAAAAACCAAATCCTTCAAAGTGTTTGTACATTAGTCTTGGGATTGAGGAGAGAGATGAGGGACTGGGAAGGACGTCCCAACAGACAAGTGAAAGCAAGGTGCAGTGATGAGGAGAGCGTGTACGTCACAACACACATCCACCAACTCCTAGCCTTCGACTCGAGAGGAGGTTGAAGAGTGAACAGAAAACAATCAGGGAGTAGGAAGATGGTAAAAGACTGAGAGAAAACAGGATGTGGACTTGGTGTATGAAGATAAAGAAGTAGAAAGGAGCTCAAAGGACAGAGGGACACCAAGAGAAGTGTCGAGCTGCAGAGCTCCAGGCTCTTGGAGGAGATATCGACTTCTGAAAGGATGTACACCAGAGAGGATCTTAAGCGTACAACAGCATGCCCTTCACAAATAACACCAAGGCAATGATACAACCTTATTATTAATATTGAACTGTAAATGAAAAGTTAGCTCACGTAACGATAAGCAGAACATAATGCTAGCTAGCTAGGCTAATAGGTTTGAGGTTAGCTAAATGCTTTAGCCTCTTATCACTGTAAATAACTCGTATTAACCTTATGACTTTTGTTGATGTCAAAACTATCGTAGAAGTTAGCCGATATGTTACATAGTTTTATAGCATTTCTTTCCTGTTGTTGTTCTGCTATCGTCAACATTAGGACATTAGCGAGACAAGCAAACAGAAGCAACCTCAGAAAGTTGCTTATATAACTTGTTTTTTAGGCTCAGACTCTTGCTCAAAGCACATAGTATTAAAACTTCAGGTTCAAATGAATTCTTCTATCTAAGGATGTGCAGACTAAAGTCCTTCTACGAATTGAATTGATACATAACTTTTACCCCTTAAATACATACAGTTGTAAATATTAGGTAAGTTGCGGCAATAAGTTCCATAAAAGTGTGAAAAATGCGTTACAATAAGTGCGTCAGGTTTCATCACAGTGTCATGATTTATAAAGAGTTTTGATATCTGAAGATAAAACGTCTTCAATATTCCCTTTTTCACTAAAGCCAAACCTTGCAGACCAAAGCATAATCAGCCTGGCTCCAGACAAACTGTTAATGTGCATCAGGCTTGAACTGGTGTGTTACCACGGTGGCGATGTGCGTGTGTGTGTGTGTGTGTGTGCTCATCATACCTGCGGGTTGTGACGGTTGTCGTGCAGATCGTCGGGGTATGGGCGGTCGGGGCTCCAGTTGCCCGTCTTTTGGAACATTTCCTGGGCTTTGGCCGTCACCCACGACTGGCTCTCAGTCATGCCACCCTCGGCAGGTCTGGCGCGCCCGCACACACACACACACACACACACACACACACACACACACACACACAGACACACACACACACACACACACACACACACACACACACACACACACACACACACACACACACACACACACACACACACACACACACACACACACACACACACACACACACACACACACACACAATATTCAGGGGATTACAAACCAGGGAATTAAAGAAATCAGCAGTAACTGGCAGTCATACGACACCTTTGACCAATCGAGCGGCTGAGAAGTGTCTGTGTGTGAAGCTGGATGTGATATAGAATATCTTAAAAACGGGTCTTTATTTAAAATTGAAGCATATTGAGACTGATGTAAGGATGAGAGATTTTCATTTCTCGTAAATCAACCATCAACGGTGGACTCTGTACGGTGGCCATCTTGGAACATTTGGATGTCAGGGTAAACTGAATGATCAGTGTACTTGGAATAAAGTTCATCGGTCCAACCAATATTTCTTTAACCCTGGTTGAAGCACTTAATCTGTCACACAGCTGATGTCCGGAGGTAAACCTGGATTAAATATCTTTGATGAATGACCTTCCTGAAATGTTACGTTGTCATTTTATACATATGTTATAAATGCATTCATGATTACAGTTGATAGGTATGTTCTATGATTCATGATTCCTGCTCCTTCTTTGAAAAGTCTACTCACATGCTGGTGTGGTTGTCGGGCTGGGTGATGGGGAGGCCGTTGGGGCCCTGACCCCCCTGGCCGTCGGTGCCCCCTCCCTCAGAGGGCGCCTCCATGCGCTGAAACATTAATGGCGTTCGGTTCTGTGTGAGATACACGACATGGCCTGCAGGCTGGCATCAGGCACACTCAGGGGGCAGACACAGGACACAAACACAGGATGCACTCGCAGCATGCACCCACACGAGGGCGCCATCGGCATACACATGGCTGTGGGTATCCAAGGTAAAGTTCGCTGCCAGACTACTGATCTGGGATCTGCTAACCACACTTAACGTGCATTTAAGGGGAAACTGCTGACTTTATATTGATTGATCTCTTCATATGAGTTTGGGCTTATGTTGGGGGACGGAAAGCTGATCCCAGATCTGAGTCGGAGGGAAACTTCTACCTTAGGCATTTAAGGTAAGATTAAATTACACGTCTTGGACCAGATTACTGTACTCATGAAACAAATACATCTTACTCAAAAAACAAAGTTAAACAATATGTGTGACCCTTAATCTTTTTGAGTAATATAGCATTTTGTGGGAAGAGGAACCTGAACTAGGTCTGAGGTCAGGAGGATTTCCTCCTAGGGGATCCTGGGTAATGGAGTCCTCCTTTGAAAAGGCTTAAAGCTGATAGCTTGTGACTGCTACAGTTTGGTCCTGATCCTCCACAGCCTGGACACTAAAGGCTAAATGTGCAGCTGGATCGAGCTGGATTCAGAAACAGATAAAGGTCCAATAACCTCGACACATCAGGCTGATCTGCTGGACAGGATTCTATGTACTTCAAAGTGTTCCTGCTAAAATACTTATAGAAGCACTATGCAGTTATTTAGCTTGTAGATGATTTGCAGTTGCTTTCTAAATCTAAATGAACAAACGTATTGTTGCCAGAGGCAGAGAGGTGCATATATCCGTCTATCTATGTGGATTTGAGTGGGTAGATTTATTTCCAATCCTGAAATGCTGGTTCAACTGAGAATAATAAATATGATTTATAGAAAAAGCGCATCCTGAATATGTTAGCTTGTGTGCTAACCAGATAGTTAGGATAGCTACCAGTTATCCAAAAACTGAAATGATCTGAGCAGATTTTGTGGTTGTGATGAGTGTATGACATTCATTCTTCATGTATGTCAACTCCTTTGGATAGAAATCTAGTTTTCCAATATTGCTGCTAAAGGGGTTATTTATGTCAACTAAAAGCCTAACATTCCTCACTTTACATTCGACCATTTCCTTGTTGCTCTTGCTTTCTTTGCGTCTAATCCTGTCCAGTAGTCATGTCCTGTGTCAGAGGTAAATGGGTCACAGTTGTCTCCAGTATAGTCTGGTTTGGCTTTGGCTAGCTCTACTTTTTTTTATGGATTATGGCAAAGACATGAACACAAAACACCTAACACAGACACCGGCTTAAATGGAGTGTGTTTCAGCAGTGGCATATGTATCAACGAATGGTCTCCATGGATTGACTGATTACATACGGAGCCACTGGTCACAGGAACCTCCACTCAACATCTCACCCACCACCATGGCAGACAGACAGGCAAACAGACAGATTCATGAACACACAGACTGGAGAGAATGGGTCTTTAGGTTAGAGCAACTTGGTGACAATCGACCTGGATTGACCAAATAGGGAGAGCTTGAAAAGTCAAGGCCTCATCTCTTTCCTGGAAGGATAAAGGGAGAGCGTCAGAAGGACAGAGACGACATGGAAGACAGGAATGAGGGACTGCAAAACAGTGAGAAAACAGGTGAATGACAGACAGTAGACAGGACATTTGAGACACGACAACAGCTCGACAAACACTGAGGAGGACGATTGAGACGCCAGTACGAAGATCACAGAGGACGAGGAGAAGCGGACGGGGAGCAAGACGAGAAGAACAAATAAGGAATCAAAGAAAAAATCCACTCCCTGTTTCCCTGACATTGTTGCATGAGACCAATTGACTGTGGTCCTTTCCTTATGTTCCTAATTTCTTTAATTTGTCTTCATTTTGTGAGATACTAAACTACAAACTGTTAGTCTTGATTGCAAATGTTCGTAGCCTTTTTTGCGGCCATTCTTTGAAAACACCTCCAGCAGATCCTAGCAATTCTCTGCCAGCACACACCCTTATGTTTCACACTAAGGGGCAGAGATACCAACCTGATGTTTTAGATAGCCAAGGAATATTTCTGTCCCTTGAAGCAGTCAACATGATTGACGGGGATTTAGTTGAGCCAAAAAGACAAATCATGAAACTGCAATCGCCTCAATTTCGGGTGGATTCTTTCTTCCTTTTGAATAGTAGGCAACAGAAAAACAAAGACCACAGTGGGCGGAGAGAGACAGCATGAGGTGAGATACAGTAGAGATGGTGGGACACATTGACAGACACACAGACTAGTTAGAGTCCTTGTGTACTGGTGATGTTGAGAGAGCCTGGGTGAAGCTGTCCATTCAGTCCAATGGGATGGCTGCATTCAAGAATGTACCAACACATACTGTATTTGCAAGAAAAAAGAGTAACAATCCCTCCATTCATTAGACCTCTGCTTTGTTCTGCAAAATGGAAATCCCGTCTTAAGAACAGTCTAATAAGTCAAAGTCACTCAAGACAACATGCATTGGGACTTATCTTGTCAGTTTTGTGATGAAGTGCTGAACTAAATGGATGATTTTGCAGGAGCGAACGGGAGGTATTACATGAAGGGAAAGATGTTTTCGAGTGTGGATTCAAAATACAGATACAGCGGGAGCAAGTGCATCTCAAAGGCATTCATTGACAAAAGGGGGAGGAGCACTGACAGGGAACAAAAGATAAGGCCATGTGGTATCATCATCATCATTACTCAAAAAACAACAACAAACCATGGTTGGTAAACCTGGGTAAAACAGCCCATGGTGAACAGGAAAGGAAAAGCAGCATACAAGGGATCGGTAGCTTATTTGTTAGAGAAAGTAAAAGAGCTTAATAGCTATGTTAGCAAGCATTATGAAAGGTATAAGGCTGGCCAAGGGGAGCAACACGGTGCTAGATAAAGGGACGCAGATTTCTTAAGGAACATGCTGATAAAAGGGGAACGCACAGGCTGAGTAAACAGGTGATGAAAAGCAGAAGAAGAGAGGGTTTGTTTGGAAGTGTAGCTGAAGGATTCATTCTGATTCAAAAGCTTCAAAAATGATATATCAAGGCAAATTCACTCCAAGGGCTAAGTGGAAGCGGTCTCAAAAAAGAGGGCCAGGACGAGGCGGAAGACGAAAAGGTTGTTTTGGCGTTCAGGCAATTTCTCTGTGATGGAGTCTACCTGTTCCTCCCGCAGGGCCTGCAGCTTTTTCGTCTTGCTCTGCCGGTAGTACTCCATGATCATCATGGCGGCGTAGATTTTGCCCACCGTCAAGTCTGTGGCTGCTGAGAAAATGACAAGTTACCCTGCAAGATTAGACCCGAGCGAGATGGGACCCTGAGCCGTGGGGGGAATGGGAGTGGGGGACGAGACGCACAACAAATACAACAACATGCAAAATACTCCAGCAGTCGGGATAATTCTGAGACGTCAGCTTCAAAAATCACGAATTTCAGCTGCCAAATATGAAGAATTTAAACATAATTTTCACCAAACTTGTAGGTTTGTGTGTTTACTCTTCAGTTCACAGAATATTTGGTCAGTGGTATCCAATAAGCGTAAGCAAAGAACACTGCGCTGGAGGATCTAAATAAGCAAAAACTAGCTTTTCCCACTTTCAGAGCGACGTACATTCACTTTCAAATGTTTTAGCTATCATAAAATGCAGACAAGCACATTTACTTTCATGCACCCTTTGGGTCACAAAACCTCATTCTCATCAGCTAATAGATCTATTCAACACAGGGCGTATGCTCATTCAATGCATTACCTCAGCTCCGAAAATGTAAAAAGCTCATGCTGCATTCAGGTTTCAGATAAGCTAACTTTATTACATGCAACTTTGTATATAACTGGTCTGGATTAAGCAAAGGGGTCTGTTTATATGCTGACGATCTGTTTCTATATTCTCAAAGTGCTGCAAGTAGATTCTTGATTTACCAAGAAAAAAAAAAGGTGAATGCCACATTTTGGTTGCTGTAATGAGGCCTTCAAATTATTCAAATAACAGAAAAATGTCATTATCTTTTGGAGCATTATTGGTAACCACTTTCTAAATATTCCCCGTGAAGCCGCGGCTGAAACAGAACTATGCCCTCATGCTGGTGTGCAACAACCAAATACAATACAACAAGGCCAATAGTCTTTTCACAGGCAGATGCTGTACCTATACCATTTCATTTAGCATTCTCTTTCACTATCGTCTAGCTGAGTCAACCTTTAGCGTATTTAATCTTCAAATTAAGGCTGAGGACCAGGTAGCCACCTCACTAAGAAACACTTTGACACCTCAGTCAAATCCCGGAGAAAACAGGAGCTCAATCTTTTTCTAAAAACTCCGGATAAGTATCCCCAGAGTTTGGATGAAACACATAAACAATAAAAATCAGAAAAAACATTGAGCTTTGTTTTGGTTGTCGAATAACCGAACAGGGTAGCTAACTAAAGGACTGGTGTCTGTTTCAAAGTGGCATGGCTACAAGTCTTCCAGCATTAAAAAAATGCATAATAACGTGTGCTAAGATAAGACCACACATAGTCATACCTATGTGTGTTATAAACCCTACTGTCTGCCATGCTTCTAGCCAAACATCGTGATGCTTTTGCTATGCATGCGTCTTTAAACTAGCTTGTGCTTAAATCATTCAAATGATCAAACAGGTTTATCTGAGAATTCATTCATCTTCATTCATCACAAGCATTTGATATAAATACAAGTATTAGGCTAGATCTAGAGGCTCAATTCTTCCTGTAGTGAAAAGACTTCTATAGAGGATCTTCTATAGTTGGCACCCCCTGATACCAGGACTGTCTTGATGTGTGTAAAGATCAGTGTGTGTGTTACTGTGTGGACCTATGTGACGATGACGGATAACCCATTGGTTTTGTTGTACACCTGTTTCTATTTCTTAGCCTAAATCAGGGGTCTTCACCACTTAAAGGAAGACGGGACAGGGACCCACAACTACAAGTTGCGCTAGGGTTCGGGTAGTTGTATATGTTCAGTTGTGGATCAGATAGCCTCAAGCTCAGTAGTACTTCAGTTACCTGTAAAACATAATACCTCCGACTTAGACAGCCCTTTCTAAAAAAGGGAAACCAGTTATCGGTTGGGTTTTTGTCACTACACCTATGACTCTGAATCTTTGGTCGGGTCTTTCGTTCCTCTATTGTTGAGGAAACTAAATGAGTTACTGTGTAAGCATGTGTAACAATAGCAGCCCCATAATCTCCCTGACTCACCAACAACGAATAGCTCCTATCAGATCATTACGAGTCTTGAGGCTAAATAAATTCTATTCTGTCTTGATGACGATGGCCATTTGGACAAAGGCTATGCATTCCCTTTCCTGAGGGTTCATCAAACCAGGAACCATAATGTTCTTTATAGGTATGGCTTGACCAAAACCACTGTGGTCCATCTCTGTTGTCAATGAGTGTTGACAGCAAACATAAGTAAGGGGAATTTAAAGCTTCTAACTGCATTGGATCTTTACACTTAATGCCTGTCATATATATGTTGCTCTAGGCTACAGTATTTGGATAAACAGATTCTACGTTGATGTATATATGTATCTATATATGTATGCACAGTATGTGTGTTTATCCTGGAGTATCCTGATCAGGAGATGCGAAGCAGTGAATGACACTGGCTGGTAGAAGCTGTCCTCTTGGTGAGTTGGTGATCGAAGACACACACACCACTATGCGCCAATTCTTTTAAAACTTACCCTTGTGCGGTGTAACCAGCAAGTCCAGAGTCTTCTGCGAAAGGTTTGGCCAAATAGCCATCATCTCTTTTCTCAGCTCGGCATCCATCTGGTGCTTGTCTGCACCGCCTGGGTTGCACGGCAAACCAGAGTGCCCACACACACACACATTCAAGTCCATACAATTGCAAACACCCCGCACACATAAACACAGGGCAAGAAGGTACAGACCAAAAAGGAAGGCACAAAATCCAACAAAATAAATATATTTAGCCATTCACGCGTGCACACATTCACCCAAAACAAAAAGGTTATTTGTTAGTGTCAGAAATGGGACAGTTTTGTCATATTTTGTACAATAATAAAGAGCTTTCTTGTTGAAGAGAAACAGAAGGAGATGTTAAAGGGCCAAGAGTTACCAAGGACTACCGAGGGATATCAGACAGTAGAACAACATTGATGAACACTTGGAATAAAGGGATGATAGTACTTGAGGGCCATACCCTTGGCAATCTTTATATCCAGTGCTGTCCTGATCAGAGCCATGAGGGTGGAGTTAAAATGCACCGTGTTGTCATCTGCAACTGGCAGATCCATGCGCAGCAGCCTCTGTGGAAAGTCAGTCAGGATGAGAGGATAAGAAAGGGACGTGTCCGAAATAAAGTGTGGTGTGCCTGAAACTCCGGGAAAGGGGAGAGGGTAAAGGGTTGGGGACGCGGAGGAGAGAGCTCTATAGACGATAGCCAATTAGAGGTGGAGTAGATTCATCCAGGGGGCATGGCAAAGAAAACTAGGTTTCATTATCTTTATGGTATCTGATTAATGTAGCCTAATAGGTACAATCAGTGAATTTCAACTCAAGGTACGTTCGAAAAGTCCCCTGATTAATCAAGTCGCTTCTGAACATACATGTGTATTTCCAAGTGTGCTGTAATTTACTTTAGGTGTTTGCTTAGGGAAAGAAACTTGAATAGATGAGTCTCTGTGTCTCCTGTGTTTTCCAGTGATACTCTACGAAACAGCACAGCTATCCAAAGAGGGCCATCTGCTGCTAAGCAACTGTGAGAGCCGAGAACCACAAGGAAGAACAATCGGAGCCAAAATGGCGTCCGACCCAACCTGTGCCCATGTTCCCTAAATGTGTGAATGCATTGGCACATTTACACATCTCTGTTGTTACACACATGTAGATATATATATAAAACAGTACACATACACCACACCCTCCCCTCCAACCCCAACATACCCCTCCCCCCCACCCACTTACAGACAATTATTTTCACAGACTCCAATTAAGGGCGCTTAATTGGAGTCCTTTGACAAAATAAGTCGGCTGGAGAACAATAACAGTATCACTGGTGTAATTCTGCTATTTTTTCAGGAGACTGCTGTGGTTTCATTTAGCTGAGGCATCTTCTATAGAGCTCCCCCTACCTGTAAGGAGGTTCCCTGTCTTAACAAGTTTATACTGTACCAGGTAAAACCAATGGAGAAACCTGAGGATAGAACAAAACGAGCTGCCCTAGTTAGGGTTGCTTGCCGTTTCTATCCAGTCCAGTTGGCATCCATTGGATTTACCCACGAACATGAGCGTTGGGCACTCACGATGGCAAGCACGGTAGTACAATGGTGATTGGGTTGTGTACATGCTTGTGTGTTCCTGAGTGTGTGTGAGTGTCAGGCATGCCCAGAGCCAAGTGTGCGGCAGGCAGAGGGCATCGGCCAACATCCACAGCGCTCTGCAGGCAGCAGGCAGGCTCAATGTCGCCCATAGCCATGCGACAAAGAGTGCGACGATTGCATGCAACACAACCCCCCTAGAAAAATGCCACAAACCCAGACACACATGCAACATGCCTTTACTTCACTCCCATTATCTAAGACCCAACTTTTCCCACCTTCCCATCCCACTATCCCCCCCCCAGACTTCCCTAAAAACCCCCTTTCACAAAACAAGTAGCCGTGCATCCGCACAAAGAGAGTATCCTCAATCCAACAGGATTGATACTACTGGTTGACTAATCAATTCCATACTGCATTTTTACATTCATGGTTCCCTTAATCAAAGTCAAATTGAATGGCGATAGTATTTCATATCAAGTCAAGATCTCTCTCAATGCCAAACGGTTGCAGTGTCTTAAGGGAGTGTCAAAGTTAGAGAGTATTAGAGTTGTGGCATTCCCTGAAAGAAGAAAATAAAATCATAGAGAAGATCAAAAAAAGATGATTGATGTTCTTTCTGTTTTTGTTTTGGACCAACCAGACTTTATGGTAGTAGTACTGTAGGGTAAAGGGAAGGGGTCTTTCAAAAGACACACGTGATAGGGACAGCAGTTAGTTGGGTTAAACTAGGCGGCTCTAAGCTTGGTCATGAGATGTGGTTACAGATATAAAGGGAAGGGCGAGAATGAAAAGGTAAAGGTGAGAACACTGAAAGAGGAATCAGGAGAACGTTGGTCAATTGGAAACAACAGAGAGAGGGGTGTGTGTGCGTGTGTGTGTGTGTGTGTGTGTGTGTGTGTGTGTGTGTGTGTGTGTGTGTGTGTGTGTGTGTGTGTGTGTATAAATAGACAAGAAAGAGAAGAGAGAGGCTAAAAAAATTACGGAACAAGACAAGAGATAAAGACAAGGACTTAAACAACACTGACATAAGTTTACTAAGAAGAGGTCAGTTGCGATGCACAGATTACAAAACTACTTTTCCAGGAAGGGTGACCCCTTGTGTCCACTTGAGGGGAGATCGATGCGTAAGCATTTTGATTGGTCAGTTACAAAAAGGTTCAAGATGTCTAAACTTCCCCTCTCTGATCTGACGGGAAACCCTCAGGACTCTCTGATCTCAATATGTCCTTCGATGGACTTTCTCTGTGAAACTCTATCAGTGAATACTGGAGGGCTTTGATGGCTGAAGTATGTGATGGGTCTCACTGCCGATACAAGTCGACATTCTGGAGAGAGAAAGAAGTAAGACCAGAACGGAGGTAAGGTAGAGACAGAGATGGACAGAGGGATGCTGTGAAGAAATGAAGATGGATGCTGATTGCTGACAGACAAGTGGAGGCAGAAGGACAGATGATTGACAGAAAGATCGAAATTTGACAGGTAGGATAAAAAGAGAGGAGTATTAAAAGATGACGTGGAGAACAAAGCAGGAGAAAAGAATAAAGAAGACTAGAAAGAGACCGAGAACAGGGTACTGACATCCAGACTCCATAAAGTTTAGCACAACTCAGAGATTGTAAGATTGTAGTTTATACAATATATATCCCGTTGTCGTTAATATTGTAAAGCAGGTAACTAAATAGGCAAGTTTGGCAAGGTGGGACGGATCTCAATCTATGTAGGGCTGGGGGTCACGCCTTAATACGCTTTCTGGTATTGACCAAAATATGTCCACCATCTACGTAAAAGTTCTATTCTTCTTGTCAATTCTACACTATTTTAGTCCAACAATACAATATGAGTGCAAATGTGTTAGCTTTACAGCTGATGCACATGCTTCTCCCTCGTAGTTATGACAGGAGTATTGCTAGTTTTAGAACTTCTTGGCAACAAAAATATGATCTTTCCAATACTATTTTGGTGAATCTGGATGCCAGTAAGAAAGAGAAAGAGAAGATAGACAGAGCACATGTCTACTGAATTGGAGATAAAGAGTGGACGACGAGACAACGAGGCAGCAGATGCTAGAATCTTTTATCCTGGTGGTCTGAGCCAGCAAGACAAGTCAAAGAAAAACACTTTGAAGAAAGACAAAAAGCTAGAAGGGCCAGATCTTTTCCAACTCTAACGCCATGAGGCACCAGTATTATTTGTTTGTGCCCAGTTTGATTGTGTGTGGTACAGTAATGTGGGCATTATGTTGCACTATTGTGCCATCCACAGGAATAAGAGACGCAGAGAACTGAAGACAGACACCCTTGCCGGTCCTTCTGTACCCGCATCGTAAGCAAATAGCTGCACCTTAGATGTTTGTTTTTGGGCCTCTACTCTAAAGTATTTACGTTTCTTATCGTGAAACAACACAATGCATACCTATTTCCATATATATGCTTACAAAGAATACCAGTAAGGACCACAGGTGGTTGTTTGTCCTGGAGTCGTTGTTTACAGGATGTTGTTTTTTTGAATTGTACAGCAGATTATAATACCGGTAACACAGAATAAGTCAGAATATGTGAATATGTGCCTTAAATCTCAACATTGGTTGAAAAAACTTATCAAATATCTTCATAAACTGCAAGATCCAGTGTGGTATTTTTTCCTAGTTTGGAAGATCCTTAATTTGTGATGGAAAAAGGGGAATTCTTTGTCAGATCTGTGCTCTAGCTATGTTTTTTCGGACGTGATTTTGGCGAGTGCATGCGTCCGTGCAGGTTGCAGAAGGACTGGCAAAGCCTCCTCCGTTCCCTTACTCCTGCGGCCTGACGGGAGGAAATAAAAGAAAGAGGATTGACTACCACTCCACTATCACTTCACTTCACTGCACGACAAAAGCCCATCCCTCCATCCCCGCGGTCGGAGAGAGCGAAGAGAGGACAGCGCTCACCACCACCACAACCACCACTAACAGACAATGAGGAGAACACCGCTGGGAGGAGGGAGGGAGGGAGGGGTGGAGGGAGGTGGTGGAGGAGAAGGTAGAAAGGGAGGCCGAGGTTTCAGCAGATAGGAGAGGAAAGGTTCTACTCCCCAGCGATGGGGAGGATTAAAGACGGAGATGGGAGGGGAAAGAGGAGAGAGGAGAGTACTGATGGGAGAAGGAAGGGAGGGAAGGAGGTGGTGGTTGAGGGGGGCGGAGGGTAAGGTGGGGGGCGAGTCTACCTTATAGGCGACCCGGGCGGGACACCTCTTCCCGAGGCCTAGCGGCGGACACATGTGTCTTAGCATCTGATACATGTCTGTGTAACTGATCCGGCCGCTGGGGTGGCCACAAACACACACACACACACACACACACACACACACGCATCCAAACATCCGCGACCACATGACAGAACAAACAAAGACGGACGACGTGAAAACGTAGAAAATAAAAAGGATGAGGGGTGGGGAGAGGGAGGAGGATGGGGGGAGGACGTGGACGCACAGAGGTGTTTTGGAGGAGGAGACATGAGGGGAAAAAAGAAAGGAACCGACAAAGGAAAGGAAGAGGGGGGGAAACAAATACATAGAGGTTATTGTTTTGACCGCTTTGGATATGTGGTTGCTGTGGTGAGAGAAAGAGAGAAAGGAAGAGAAAGAGAGAGATCGAGGGAGTGTGTTACGTGGCTTCTAGTCTGGTTTATCAATAAGTATAGGGAGAGGAGAGGAAGGAAGGGGGGGGAGAAAGGTTGGGGGGAGAAGGGGAGAATTGGAGGAAGAGGAGGTGTTATTTAGTTTAGTTAGTTGTTGAGATACCGTTCTATGCGAGGTGAAAAGGGGATTTGGGATGTTTTTTTGTTGTTGTTGGTCTCTGCCCTCTTTCGCCGCTCGGATAGAACTGGCAGCGGGGCTTCTAGCAGGCAAAGAAAAGCACCGCTGCAGAGATCGGAGTGAGTCACGATGATAAGTCAATGCAGTCTGTAGCTGAGGTTGCGTGTCCGCCGGGAACCTCTGCTCACACCTGCGTCTCCGGACGTTCGTGGACGCCCACCCGTATGATGACAGGAGGGGGGAGGACAGTGCTAACAGCGGACATTGGCTTTTAGATGGTCAGTTCACCCACATCATGCTTACCTTTCCCACTTTGCAGATCATTTCAGTTTAAGGTGCCCAGTGTTTGAGATATAATACCCTAACCCTAACCCTAAGCCTAGCATTGAGATGTATTGATCCACTTGGATTACAATGGAAATGAACAGGTCAAGTTAATGGTGTGCAAGTGCACTAGTGCAAACGCTACGACAAGGGGTATCGATTCAAGTCCCCTGCTGTTTTGGTTCATGTAGGTAAGAGAGGGGGATGTAAGTCAAAGAGTTTGGAGATTAATGACCAGTGACATTACTGGTCTGAAAACGCTCCGCCAATGAAAGTAAAGTATGACCTATGGTTCAGGAGATGGAAAGCATAACGGGTCCCATTAACCAATATCTTTTGCACCTGTTGTCCATTGAATGCCAACAAATGGTCCCAAATTAAGGGTAAACTCTACGGCAAACCCCATAAAAGGACATTCCACAGAAACTGAAAAGACAGGCTGAGAAAATTAAGTCAAGCATTCCCAAACTAAACTCTAAAAAGTATAGAGTAAAGAAACCTCTGCCGAAGGGGACTCCAAATGATCTGCTAGCGTCTGTAGGTCTATACCATGATTCATCACTAACTATTGGATGTCAATGGCTAAGTTGTAAATGACCTTGTTTTCAATGATTTGGGCGAACTGACCAACAGGCTGCAGCACATTAAAGAGGTCTTGACAGTAGAACAGATGTCAGGACCAACATCACTTCCCACGAGCCTCCGTTGACACAGGAAGTTGTGGAGAGGTTCCTGGTGGACACAAGACCTTTTGATGTTCCAGAGTCCCTGCCCCAAACCACACACACACCCTGCCCCTTTCCTTCCTTCCCCGTACACCAGAGCCACAACAGAGCAGGTTTGGCCATATTCTCGTAGTCTTTGAGGTACGCAGGAAGTATAATCTGTTACTTGAAGGCCTGTTACATTCTCCACTGTGCCAACACAAACAACAATGTGTGATTTGATCGGGGACTGGATACAAATACCATAAAAGTGGTCAAAGACATTGCGGCAGGTTTTTTTCACATTTAGGATGTCATACATTTAATTGTGCATTGAAAATGTCCCTTCGCAGTGCTGTGCACTCCTAATGTAGAGCTTGTAACAGGCCAACAGTGTCTTATTCCTTTAATCCTAAAGCCATTATGTGTTTCTGCAGGTCTCCAATAGTTTAGGTTAGATTTCTTTAAGACGTTTTAAAGACGTCATAGAATAAAAGATCTCTGCAGTCATACTGGCAGAAGTGTGAAGGACAATTTACATCAAGGAAAGTAATAAAAGAAGTACACTAAGGGATTAACAACCGCACAATATAACAGCAATTAATATATTTACAGTAGCATGGATTAAACAAAATATCTGCATGGTATTTAAGCCTTTTTTGATATATAATTAATGTAAGAGTTTGAGGAAGCAGTAGAAAGCCTGTTATGTGTTGATATTCTGTCTTTCATTACACATAGTGGCTTTAAAACAGAAATATCATCATTAATAATGCTTAGACAGCGGTTCACATACATGTGCCATGAAGGTTAACCAATCTGCAGCTCTTTTTATTCCAAGCAACCACAACAACAGCTGATTTCATTTGTGTGAACGACTTTGAACAATCCTGCAGACTCCTGAGCCTCGATGACACATGCCGGAAAACACGAGCTACATATGTTAGCATGGTGACAGTATTCAGACCAAGCCCTCTCTGCATAAGTCTCTGTACTAAAGTAACCCCACCCCTCCCTCACCCAAACCCCAACTCAAACAAGAACAATGCACATTGCTCGACCACTTTCTGCCCAGGCAAAATTAGACAGCAAGCAGAAATAAAAGACAATGGCTAGAGTCTCAGCTCTGGTGCTTTTACGTCATAGTGAATAAAAAGTGAACACACCAGTGTCATTTTCCCAGCGTTCAGTCAGAAGACAATAGCGAGTGCAGTGCACCACCTCATGCGTCACACACCAATATCGATGTGTGTGTGTGTGTGTGATTGCGTACAAGAGTGTGTGTGTGCATTTCTGCATTGTCCCAAACATTCTCATTCATGTCAGAATGCATATACAACAGAAACCCTGCCCCAAAATGGGTTAATGGTGAAATGATTCAAAAACAACTGAATAATGCAAACCCAAACAGTAAAAACAAAACAAATGAAAAAGTAGTAAAAAGATTTGTTTTAAAAGTGATAAAGAGCGACATTCATTCCAGTCTCTTAAAGGCGAGCAGGTTGCGTTTAAGTTTGTGCTTTAGGGGTTTAGTCCAAACCTTGCAGGCCACCCTATGTGGGCATTTCTTGCCAAGGCCCAGGGGAGGGGAGATAACTCGCAATAAACTGTACATATCCTTATAATGTATGCGCCCGCTGCAAGAAAAATACAAGGAGGGGAGGTTAGGAGGGGGAACACACAGAATACAGAGAGAGAGAAAGAGGAGACGATAGAGAAGGAAGAGGAGAGAGCATTTATTTACACTGAGACACACTAAATACAGAGGGCAGAGGAGGAACAGGAGAGGGTCACATTCATCTCAACCGTGCACTAAGTGTGCAATATGAGGAAAAAAGGCTTAAAGGAAGAGAGAAGTAGAGAAGAAGAGCTGGATAACTCTTTGCTTAGGGCCAGCTTTAACTGATAACAGCACATGATGTTGGTCCAGTTTCATCTTAACACCTCTGGAGGAGATCATGACTCCAGGGTTTGCCCCGTTTCGGGACGGGAGAGAAAGTCAAGGGTTAAAAAGAACATGACTACAATGACATTCAGCAAGAACTGTTTGTAGATTTGCTGTTTTAAATTGAAGTTTCACCCTAGGGTGTGAGGTCTTTTTATAATATGTATCTTTGGTATTTGATATTTCATGTGTGTGTCTATCTTTGTGTCACTTCTACAGTGTGTGTGTGTGAGTGTGTGTGTGTACCACTCACCAGGCGGCAGGGTCGTACTCGGCCCATATCCTTACATACTCGTCCAGGTGATGCGGCCCCAGGATAGAGGAGTCTCTGGTCAGATACTCAAAGTTGTCCATGATGACAGCCACGAACAGATTCAGCATCTGGAACAAAAGGAGGGTTAATTAAATAATAAGCCAAATAAATAATGTTCCATTTTACTATTAAACACTTGTAAAAAGCAGACATAAGACCTGAAAGGCAAGTGAGAACAAAGTCTGAACTTAATTGCTTTTATTTTTTGGGCTGTTTCTAATCCTAAACCTAACAATTTTTTCAGGATAAATTCTCTAAATTCTTATGTTTTTAAATATTACTTGAAGCCTGCAGTCAAATGTTTGTGGATCCGTTTGCTGATTGCCATTAATGAAAATGTAATTTGCCTTGAAAGTACAACAGCTGTCTTTGATTACCCAGTCCAAAACTCCCATACTACAACATGGAAGTGTACAAAACAAATGATCCAAATTGAGACATACATCCAAACTTGTAAGCTATGAACTTCCACAAAGAAAGGAGAGATTATTTTGTATGCAGCCCGTAGCAAAAAGAAGCAATTGGACTTACAAATAAATGCACATTTTGATTATTGAACTCTCGGTGTGTTTGTTCCTCACCAAGAAAGAGCAGAGGAAGATGAAGGAGACGAAGTAGGTGTAGGCGAAGGTGCTGCCACATTCAGGTTCTTTGTTCCCTGAGCCCTCGTCGCATTCCTTACCACCGAGGCACGCCAACATGATGTCATGCCACGCCTCGCCCGTCGCGCTCCTGCAGGAGGGAAAACACATGACGAAACATTCAGAGTGTGTTGGAGATACGGTGCCGCTTGGGGCACATCAGAATTCAACAGAAAGACATGCACGTGTTGCATCAATCATGGAACGAGCATTTGAAATGTTTGAGTGTGAAAAAGAGAAGGTGACACTCACCTGAACAGCAGCATCAGGGCCATGATGAAGGTTTGGAAGTTATTGTGCTCGTTGATGGCACTTTCTCCCTCATAGTCCAGCTTCAAATTCCCAAACAACTAAACACAGAAACAGTTGAAAAAGAAAGGAAACCCAAAGAAAAACCCATCACTGTAGAGTATCAACTCCAAAGTGGAAATATATGCAGAAGTTGTGAATTCAGGACTTTATCCACTGCTGGATTTGATATGCTTTTCACATTCGGTTTGAAGAGGAAACCTGCTGGAGCTTAAAAGTCATATCAAATATAACAAGATATACAATTCAAGATTGGCAATAGGTAGAACTCACCTGCATGCCGATGATGGCATAGATGAAGAAGAGCATGGCGATGAGCAGGCACACGTATGGCAGAGCCTGCAGGAGGAGAAGGAGAGAGAGGAATGATTTGTGAGCCCTTACATGTTTTGTAAAATCTAAATGATGGTGTTGAGAACCGGTTACCTGATAGACTTCACACTTGGTAGATGTATTGCTAAGGATCTAAAGGATTGCATTGTTGAATGAGGTGCAATTTGCCCAGATGGTGGCACTAAAACAAAGGACCCTCCGTTTTGGCTTCTAATAAGTACCAGAAACACAATCTTTCAAGATCCATTTCTGCCACTTGGAATTATTTCCAAATGTGGCCCTTTTTTACTCCTCCTCTTAGAAATGTTGAGCAATTGTCACCAAATTTGGTTCACAACATGTATGGACTAAGGTTCTAGATTCTTGATATTCCAAACTGTTGCAATAGCTGACTTAGGTGCTGTCGGCATAGTTTACATTACTAAAGCGTTCATATATCCTTCACGTGTTGTCTTAATAAGACTACATTTGGTTGATGTCTGTAGATGTATGCTCTGATTGACCAGGGCAAATTTGGTGCCATTTAGCCAAAGCCTTTTGCCGCATCGTCTAGCTATTACAAAGGTACTTCTGTGTGGGAATGTATGTACAACTCCTTTTCATATCTCAAGAACCATCATCCAATAGACTTTATATCTGGTGGGTGTATTGCTGAGGATCAGTGGTGAGTGTGACGTTAATTAGACGAGGCGATCTTGGGGCTAAGTTATGCACTGTCGGGCACAGCTGATACCTTAAACGACTGGACGAAGGTCCACAGCAGGATGCGGATGGTCTCTCCTTGTCGCAGCAGTTTGATGAGGCGAGCTGCTCTGAACAGCCTCAGGAAGCTCAAGTTGATGAAGTTATTCTACAGCACAGTGGGGAAACACAGTCAGCTTCCCCAAACACATTCAACCTGCAGAACCTCCCTCTACCAAACTCAAAAACCAAAATCAACAGCGGAGGAAAGAGAGGTTAAAGAGAGAGGGGGGGGGGGGGTCAAACCCAACAAAACAAATCTGCATAACATAATGATTCACAGTAGATGCAAGTATAAATGGGAGAAAGACAGAGAGAAGGTCTAAAAGTAAAAGAAAAGGAGGAGAGAGGGAAATAAGGAAAATCAAAAAGAGTCTAAAGTTCATCATCCAATCTGGTACAGCAGAACGCTTTTTAAAACCAAATGCACTGATCTGTGGGGGGGCAGGCAGGCCTCACAAGATGGAGCACAGTGCACAGTGCCTGTCAACCACACACACACACACACACACACACACACACACACACACACACACACACACACACACACACACACACACACACACACACACACACACACACACACACACACACACACACACACACACACACACACACACACACACACACACACACACACACACCTAAAGAGCGTGGCTTACAGTTGTCTGTGACACCCAACTCTTTAAAGTTTGGGTTTTCTTTTCAAAATCAGAGGAAATGTGATGTCTTTTCTGCAGAGAACAGCAGCCGTTGTGTTTTACAGTTTTACAGATTTGGTTCATTTTCACACTTGGGTTGAAACTTGTTTTTTTTCCTGCTCTGGAAAAGGCTTGTTTTTAATCTCAGCCAAAAAAACCTTTTGATTTCTGAGATTCTTTGGTTCTATTTATCGTAGCCCACACTCAATGTTATTGTCC
The DNA here is from genome assembly GCF_036324505.1 of Eleginops maclovinus. Classification (NCBI taxonomy): domain Eukaryota; kingdom Metazoa; phylum Chordata; class Actinopteri; order Perciformes; family Eleginopidae; genus Eleginops; species Eleginops maclovinus. Next base: position 621,943 of record NC_086353.1, read on the forward strand.
TTTTCCAATGATATATGACACACTAACGTCATCCCCTATTGGATGTCATAGGTTTGTAGGTATCTGTGGGAAAGAACATCTGAATCAAATGGTAAAAAACTATTCTCAAATGTTTCTAGTTATTACTATATGTTTTATAGTTTTGTGACTCAAGAACCAGCTTTAAAATGATGAGGAATATCCTTTAGTGGATGTCAGCAAAACACTGATGCATGTGACATCGTGTCGTTAAGGAAACCGGTCCCACAAAAGTGACTCTTGAGTGTGATAACAGTCCTGCAGTAACGACATGAGCTGCTGGACAACTGAAGAACTGTCTCGGTATACGATGATATTTTAACCAAGTGTGAAAAGGACCTTACAGACTAGGGAGCTCCTGTCTCTGCATGGATTTGAGATTTGTGTTACGGTGCCACAGACAGACCAATGTAATTTACAACAGCCAGACGTCCTGAAGGGGCCTTGGCATCTTGTGGTTGACAGGCAAGGCTGGAAGAGGAGCATGAAGAGGAAGAGGAGGGGGAGGAAGGAGGGATTAGCGAACAGCCTCGATGCAGGCATACTTTCGGCATGGCAGCAAACTTATTGAAGAAAAGAGCTGGCCTACATGCAGACCAGAAGGGGCCAGTGGGCCGAGCACAAACTAAGCTCTGATTCACACATTCACTTATTTATTTGCACTAAGAGTGTGAGATTCTATTTGTATTCTATTTGTTATTTCATCCAAGTAAAGCAGGGCAATGTTTGATTTTAGATATGCTAATAATGAACAGGTTGTCTTTTCAGAAATCCTGTCATGTTCATTTCTTTAGATATAAACTTCTGTTATCAAAGGAAACAACTCTGTTGAGTTTAGCTCACAAGGGTACCTTTTAACGTTGAGAGACAGACTGTGGTTTTGGTTGAAATAGCAATGAAAGTAGGAGCTCCTTCACTCACTGACTAGTTAACAATGAAGTGAAATACTAAGTAATATAAGGACTGTAAATAAGAATAACAGCGGAAATATTTTCCAGGTTTTAAAAGCTATTTTATGTTCAAATCTTACATGTTCTAAAGCACGGGTGTCCAAAGTTTTTTTTACCGAGGGCCACATACAGAAAAATATACGGAGAGCTGGGCCACGTATAGAGGTGAATATCGCCTCATAAGTTAAGTTATAAGTCAGCAAAACAAATCAAATGTAGGTGAAGAATGTGCAATACTTTCAAATGGTCTAAGGAAAGAACAGCCTACATCCCGTCTGTCTTTAGGGGTTCATTCATTTTGTTGGCAGCTCAATCCTTAAAACAGAAGTCTCAGATTGTTGAGAATCAAAAATGATCAACTAAGAAAATGTTTTGAATTCTAAATGACTGAATATATTTGAAATTGGGCTCATTAATATATGTTAACATATATATTTGAGAAGTACAATATAAGACAAGCACAAGTTTAATTTGTGGGCCGTATTCCATTACTTTAGAATTTGCAGAGGGCCGATTCAAAATGGCCCCCGGGCCGTAGTTAGGGGTTATATTATTTATTTATAATCATGAGATTTTATTATAAATCTTTTGCAAATATTTTTCTAAAAAAGCATTCAAACTAAAAATATTGTCGCCGTATCGATAAGAAAGCTTTTAGTAAACAAAAATGATGCGCTGATTTCAGCTGCATTGCCCGGCCCTAGCTACATGTCCAAAACCTACCAAGTGTTTACGAACAACTTGTAGGGAATTTGAGAGCCTGTAAAATGGTATTACGCTCACAATGAACCTCTCTTTGTTACCAAGCACAAAGAGTGTAAAGGTCATCATCCAGGAAGCACATGCACCGGGGTCAAGGTTAAGACTGGTCATGGGGGAGCGGGTGACTGGGGGTAGGGAATGGGTTGGGGGGGGGGGGGGGGTTGTACGCATGACCAATGAGGATGCAGCAGAAAGCTTTGAGAGATAAATTACAAACCAACCAGATTCTACATTTGCCAAGATGTAGAAAGATGAATGGGGAGGGTGTTTATTTTTTTACATGTTTTGGGGAAGTACGTTGTGAGTGGGTGAGAGACATTTTTGTGGGGGTGGTGAGGGGGGAGTGGGGTTGGTCGTGTGTTTTTTTTTGGTTTTTTTGGACAGGGGCATGGGGGCGAAAGGCACACCATCACCATCATCATCATCACAGCACCACCACCACATGTCATGGCGCAGCACGGATGGAGAACACGATGAAGGATTTCATAGTGCATTTTGATTGGATGGATTTTTATCAGAGGAGGAGGGAGTGGGAGGGGCGTAGGGCGCCAACAAAGTAGAGAGGTTTAAAGAAAGCATGTAAAGAGATAGAAGAGGAAGAAGACGGAATCATTATGGGTGTCGTTAATAAAGGCAGTGAAACACAACTTCAAGTCAACAACAACAACAACAACAACAACAGTTAGCGAGGGATTTGAGTTCAGCCCCTCTTTGATGCCAGCTCAAGCAGCGACGTCCGGATCTGAAAAGTGAAGCCAATGCGGAAGAGCCTTAATTGTTTAAAATGGCCAGCAGGGGGCGCCTCCACTGGCTGCAAAATGAGTCAGATTGTATAGAAGTCTAGGATTAAATGTCCCATCTTCTCACTTGATTTATTACCTCAGTAAAGAAGTCTATGGTTTCAATCCCTCTAATGGTCCCAGTTAGAGTAAATTACACGATAAAGCAGGCTATACTTTAGGGCAGCGTTTCCCAAACTTTTTTTGCGGCGCACCCCCTTCTACGTCCCAACCGGGTTCACGCACCCCCCCAAAAAACGCAAAAAAAAAACCCCCCGCAATAAAGCTTTGTTCTATCGCCATATAAAGACTCATGTTTAATCATGCCACATAACCAGAACACGCATGACGATAACAACATCAACATAGTTTCAATATAATGCAACAAAGAAAAACTGCAACGATCCACAACTTTAAAGAGCATGGGCTCAGAAACAGAGACAATGAATGAAAACGAGGATCGATCATTTCCTGACTCCCGCTCATTTTATTCTCTCGGATTCGTTCCTATTCTCTCCGTCTCTGTTGCCTCCAAATCCTCACTCTCTCTTGGTCCCTCTCCTCCTTCGAGACTAACAACTTTTTCATGAGACGTTCCAGTTGACAGTTTCCCTGATTTCAGCCAGTTAGTCATATTTGAAAGAATGAATGAAACGAGTTGGCGCGCAGATATCCTTAAAATAAAAGGGATTACAAAGGAAATGTGTATTGTTCCTGTTTTTTATTGTAGCCTATGGAAAAATCCCACTTAAAAAACAACTGTGTAATATTTTTACACCAGACCACCATTACATGTTTCAGCTCGCGCAGCCCCTGGTGGCAGCTCGCGCAGCCCCTGGTGGCAGCTCGCGCACCCCCTGGTGGCAGCTCGCGCACCCCCTGGTGGCTCCACACTTTGGGAATCCCTGCTTTAGGGCATAGCTCCCGTATGATTGACAGGTCTCTACATAAGGTCTTGTCTGGTTTGGCGTTGACCTGGCTAGTCTTAGTCCACAAACCAATGGGTGATGTCCTTTTTTTAAATGTCTACTCCTTATATAGAGTCTATGTGCTAGCTTTCATCCAATGTCCATGTAATGCTGTTTTATTCGCTTAGCTTTATCATTGAATCGCAACAACCTTTACCCACACAGGTGTATAAAGGGGTTCTTTCAAATCGTATTTTATTTCAAGTTGATGTTAAGCCAGTGTTTTAGCTTCCTTCCCTCCTCTACCACATCATTTTGGCCTCCTGATTTCTTCTTGTGGTAATTTATCTATAGCTTTTGTGAGTTAGATGTATTATTGGAACTCATTTGGGAACTGCATTTCCATTTGTGCTGTCTCTGTCATTATAAACTATAGGATGTAAGTTTAGAGACCTAAAGCTTGGTATGGCTTCGTTATAAAAGGGTTACAATGGACTTCTCATTTGATTTGGTGGCTATATTACAACTGTGGAGAAAACATCAAAGCGACTACTTTGATTCAGTTTTGGATAAAAACCAAAACAAGACAGAGAAATCAACCTGAACTAGCAGCTGTTTTTCTGACCAACACTAGGTAAATATGCAACCAAACAACCCGTCAATACTAACACTACATTTTACCTGACATGCAAAGAACTGAAGTGCTAAACCAGCAGGTCTGCTGCTGCAGGCTGACAGAGAATCAATCAGATGTCTGGACCGATCAGTTCACTGTTGAAAACACCACTGATGTCAATGAATGTCTGTTCAGATGTTGCTTTAGCACATCCAGCGTGTGCAGATGTGGGTCTTTAATCCACTGAAAACAGCTGTCATGCAGTAATCACAACTCCTAATGAAGTGCAGACGAGAAGAAGATGTCTGCTAGGAGAGGTGTGTAAAGTTATGACTAAAATATGCAGAAACTGGACAACAGAGAGGGGCTGAAATTGCTAATGAATTACACAAATACTGAGTCCTATAGCTATACTCATATTAAACTTATGTGTACAGAAGACACCTTGGCATACAAACAACAAAATCACACCTGAGGGGAAATAAACAAGTGTTAAGACACGAAACACATAAAGAATACAGTCTGTGATTGATTACCCCGAACATCAGACTCCACACGTCTGTTCTCCAGTTGCTCTGACAGTAATGACCCGTTCTGTGATTTGAATATTGACTTTATAATCGTTTCTCGTTTGGAGTTGATGGATTGCCTCACACCAATTCAAAATAAGTGATGGTTTTGCTCCAAAAAGCAACGTTTGAAGGATCCAGGGGTGAACATTTAGCATATAATTGGCATTGTTGGCACCACTGTATACAGAACATTACCCTCATTCAGCTCACATTGTTATATGTATAGTTATTGTTGTTGTGTTCTGAGTGTGTGTTGGCCTTTAGTATTACATAAACAATACCACTGAAGTGTTCGAATGGTAAATATTGCTGGTAGCTGGTTGATAAAACTAAGCAAATCAAGTGGGAACAGCTAGCATATATTATATAATTCAACTACTTCAACTCTGATTGTTTTAGGGGTAGTAAGACAGATGTATTGTGAGAGTCTCTATTCCTATGTGCATTATCTTTATCATCTTCCTCAATTTTGAACATCTTTTCCTTGCGGGTTTTCAAATGTGCCACCTTAATTACTCCAATAGATAAGTTTTGTGTATTAAAAACATCAGGTGACACATCTAAATCCATCAAATGTACCGTATGTATAGCAGAACAGACCAAGGAAATCCAAATAAAACCAAGATCCATCAAAAGACGCGTTCAGACGTCGACAAAAAGGGGAATTTTGCTGCAAGCATCAACTGAAGGCACGTCCAAACATCACTTACCCCTAGCTCTGTCACTAAAATGTCAGTGATGCTTCCAAGGACCGACACAAAATCAAAAATGTTCCAGGCGTCTCTGAAGAAATTCTGTAGGGGAAGAGAAGAAAGAGAAGCTCAATAACAGGATGTTAAAGGTAGCCTGTGTTGAGCAGTTTTGAATCCTTATTTTAGAAGGGATTCTGAACAACTTAAAAAAGACTTCTGTTTTTAAGTTGTTAGGACGGCCAGTCTGAACTACTTTCTCTAAGAACTTTTAGTCAACCAAACTAAAATTCACCCCAGGGAAGACTTGCCGTTGTTAAACTTATTCCATTGGGAAGTAATTGGTGGCTTGTAAAGTGGAGTCAGGGTGTTGGGACACACACACACACAAACACACACAGACACGCGCGCGTTAAGGGACACGCCCCAGGACTATGGTGGTGTTTTTTTTAACCGTGGATACAGACTGGGAGGAGGCCTGTAGCGTGACTGCTTTGCGACACAGTGTGCTTTGGGGTTTTCAGGGACAGGAAGTACATGCTCTAGATCTGTCTACAAAAATAACCCCGCTTTATAAATGAATAATAGGATGAAACACTGAAGCATATACACTGGGTCAACCTCGATGAGGAATATATGTGTGTGTGTGTGTGTGTGTGTGGATCTACATTTTCCAGGCTTACCAGAGGGCCAAAAGCGATGACCTTGAGGACTGATTCCATGAAGAAGAAGGTGGTAAACACGATGTTGAGGTTCTTCAGGACCTCGTCGTACGTCTCTGATGCACCGTCAAACTAGAGACACGAAAAAAGATGGTGAGAAGTTAAAGTAAATACAAAAGTAGCCCACAAACTAAGCTAAGCATATATTATGGCCTTCAAAACTTGATATGGCTTACAAGTTTATCTTTTTATACTCCTAGTAGTCACAGAACTACATAGCATGCGTTAGAAGTCAATTTAGGTCCAATATTCTCTCACTTTGAGCTCTGTTTTGGTCTCCTCCATATATTGAGGCACACATCCGGTTCTTTAGCAGGTAAACACTTCACTATGTTCCACAGCTAGTCAATAACTGGGTTTGTCTGCTGTACAGTGATGGCAGATAGTGTACATTGGGTTAACAATGGGTAAAGTTACGAGCCATAAAAGCAAAAGCAATGAGCAGGATGACACTGCACAATCACCTACAACTTAATGGAAAGTTATTTTATCCATTAGTGATATAAAGGGTTAGGGTTAAGGCAGCTTTAAGAATACGTTTGGTTCCTGGAGACTGAGATTGACTGAGAATAAATGCTGCTCCTGTGGTCACACCTACTCTGGAATACCTTTGTGTTATATGCACACATAAAACATGTGCCGATACACTGAGGGACAGACTCGTACCTTCATCATTAGGACGATGGTGTTGAGCGCAATCAGAGCCATGATGCTGTACTCAAAGGGCGGAGACACCACGAACTGCCACATGCGATACTGGAAGCTCAGTTTATTCTTCGGCATGTGGCGAGTCAGAGGCCTGGCGTTGATGGCGAAATCTATACAGGCTCTCTGAGGGAGGAAACGGTAGGACCGAAGAGTTACAGTCACGGTACTTCTGTCCTTAAAACAGAAAGTAAACTCATATTCAGAAAGCTCTCCTCACCTCATTCTTTTCTAAACTGTAATCCTCCATCATTTTATCCCCCTGTTCCTGGAAGGTGATGATGATCAGAGCCACAAAGATGTTTACGAAGAAGAAGGGGAAGACAACGAAGTACACCACGTAAAAGATGGACATTTCCATCCTATAACCCGGGCTAGGGCCCTGATTCTCATAGGTGGAGTCCACTGAGTGCTTTAACACCCTGCGGGACGAATGCAGAAAAACAAGAATTAGTTATGAGTTTGGGGAAGCTTGTATTTACAACAGATTGCAGTAGTACTTGTATGTAGTATGTGTGTTTTCCAGACTCACATATGTACTTTTGATCTATTTCACAACATGACAATCCATCAAATTGGATCAAGGTTTCATTTATATATGAAATAGTAAACTTCTAACTGTTTAGGAATTCCAAAAGAAGAATAACTAGTTACAGTTATCAGTACGTTTTACTTTATGCCTCTATTTTAAATAAACCTTCCTATCCCCAAAACATTTCAGGCAGTTTTAAAGTTACTTAGGTCACATATAATACAATCGAGGACCTTCCAACAATATATATATTTATCCACAGTTTCTGGCTTTAACAGGTGGTGATATTTTGCGGATAATTTAAAGAATACCAGACTTTCAAACCTGCTAACAAGTTGAGGTGTTCAGAGGGTTAACATAAAGACTTATAGGTTAAAGCAAGTTCAAATTACACATTTTTTAACTACATGATTAGACCGACACGTGAACAATATGTAGATAGACACTTTTTAGCTGCCTTCGTACTGAGTCTTGACTAGAATGTCTAAGGTTTGGAGATGTGTGTGTGTGTGTGTGTGTGTGTGTGTGTCTGTGTGTGTGTTTATGAGTGCTTTTCACTCACTGCGGCCACCCCTCTCCAGTCGAGACAGTGAAGAGGGTGAGCAGGGCCCAAGCCACGTTGTCGTAGTGAAAATCGTACTTCTTCCACTCCCGCTTCTGAGCTTTAACTTCGTCTCTGTCATACACCAGGTACTCGCCCCTGAAGGAACACACACAGGGTTTAGAATTAAAACACAAAACACATATCAAGCTGAGAATTCATTGGTACGGTTGGTCCAGTCTTTAAGAGTCACTGTGTTTCATTGCATAACACTTTATAATAAAACAACCAATAAGCTCCTCTAGGTGGCAGCATCTGCACAATTAAGACAATTCTCACCAACTTAAAATAGAAATTTTCCAAACAGCACATCACTGTGTTCTCTTACAAGCAAGTGCAAGGTATCTTCGGCACTATGAGCACCAGCTTTGGTAATCATGGCAATTTTAGGGTACCAAACTGTGCCAAAAGACACATATATTATGGTATTGTAAAAACGACACACAATCTTTCCTCCTGATAACATAGAAATACTTGGTAGAGATGCTACAAATCAGAAAATATATAAACTAATACTCACTGGATGCTTTTCAAGAGCCTTTGAAGGGATTTAGTTTGAGAAAATAAGACTTTGAGTCCTGTTTCTGAACCCACCTGCAGTCCCGCTCAAACTCCTTGGATTCGTCCGTGCAGTAGAAGAATCTTCCTTTGAAAAGCTGCACGGCCACCACAGCGAAGATGAACATGAAGAGCATGTAGACGATCAAGATGTTCAGCACGTTCTTCAGAGAGTTGACCACACAGTCAAACACAGCCTGCAAGGCAGAGGTAGGGGCATTAACAAACACATGTGAGCTGTGTTTAAAGGCTGAGTATAACTGCACAGAGGGGAACAGTGATTCAACTCGATAGATCCCAAAGTAGAGAACATTTACAGCTTTTTAGAGACAATTCACAACTTTATTGGTTTCAGTACTTCAACCAATAATGAAAGCCAGAATGCTTTTAAACTACCTGAGGAGAAAATAGTGTTATGTGTCCTATAAAAAGAACAGCTGTTTCGTACAACCAGGAAGTTGGTTTGTAGACTATGAATGTAAGACGGGCCGTTTGGGTTTTTACGATTCGTCTTTGTTTTCCTATCCAAATTAATTCGTCTAACCTTGAGGCTTGTTTATCATCTGTTGGATCAAACAATGGAAATCCAACCTCATTTCAGCATCAATGCCACATTTTGTGTGATTGCAGGAATTACTTTGATGAGTATAAGAGAGTTATTAGGAACCAAACAAATAAAGAAATGCGATGTTATTTTGTTCCTTTAACTTAAAACATGTTGCATACACCATTTTTTCACAGAGATACACTGTAAGCTGTGTCCCATATTAGTTGCCATTGACATGAGATGCGTCGTCACACCTACTGAGCCCTACCTTTAATTTGGGGAGTCGTTTAATGGTCTTCAAAGGACGCAACACCCTCAGCACACGGAGGGACTTTATCGTACTGATGTCTTTGCCCTTACTGCTCCCCCTAGAGGTCCACCAAGGAACAACAGCAGCGTCAGACAGATCACAGTGAAGACATGGATGATCATTAGGGTTCTTACTGCACCCTCCAGTAGTATTTTTACATTGGATTAATCTTTAACATAATCTCGATGCTAAACGTGAAGGCAGCACATGATATGAAAATAACAGGCTTGATTAAAACGAGTACAGTGCATCAGTGAGGACAATCAAAGCTCAGTCTCTTCTTCTGCAGAAAAAAGAAACTTTGGAGTGCAGGTCAAACATGAAACCAGTGGAGGGGAAAGCGATCAGTTGCCTGACCATTTGGTTTCATGGACATTAAGAAGCATCATCATCATATTATGTTAGTATCTCCACACCAATAGACATTCACTCATTGCATATCGACAGGCATCTCCCGGCAGAATGCCCAGCCAAACCTCTTTCTTTCTTTTTCAGTGAAACACGCTGTTCGGTTCTTCGGTAGGAATGGCAGTTTTAGATGTGGAAACATGAAGCGTCAGTACTGCATGGCTAGGATTACGTTGATATAATCCTGATTTTGTAAACACTAAATGAGCTGTGGTTTCACATAGCTTCCTTTCACTTAATTCCGGATTTCCGAAAACAATAATCTTCTGGTTTAAGGCTGCAACCGGAATCGAAGTACAGTAAAAGGGAGACTATGTGAGACCCTTGAGACATGTGATGTTGCTTGCAGAACACAACGTCACATGTCCTCACATCAACAAACACGTTGCACCAATGGCGTCAAACGAGCCATGAGAGCGACCGGAGGAAGGCGGTTAAGTGCCGAGAGACAAACTCCTTCTGTCGTGGGCTTTAATGCGCTTGGGAACCCCATAGATGAATGTCCTGCTCATGATTTGTACGCCTGTAAAACCAATATCAGTGAGGAAAAACTGTGGTGTCAGGGGAGTAAATAGCCGAGTTGATCTTTACTGTAAGTGGATGGGCCATTTTCTAAAAAGAAAAAAAAGGCAGGAGGCTTCTGGACGCCCGCCAAGCCCGAGCAGAAGAGAGGTCGTCCATCAACGCTCGCTCTTTAACTATGAACTCAGTTCCCGTGGCAGAAAACGTAAGACAATTCAATTCAAGACTGATTGATTGAGTCTGAGCCTTGGAAGTTCTACGTGTATGCATGTGGAGGTGTGTGTGTGTGTGTGTGTGTGTGTGTGTGTGTGTGTGTGTGTGTGTGTGTGTGTGTGTGTGTGTGTGTGTGAGAGACTCAATCGATAATCAATAGGCCTTCCTGCTTTGAAGTTGAGTAGGACTGAGGTCTCTCTATCAGAGCAGCTTGAGAGTATTAGAGTAAATCCCAGTAAGGCCATAGGTGTAAGGAATTAAAAACCTCCCTACACACACACACACACACACACACACACACACACACACGGACTCTTCATGCACGCGCACACACACACACTAGCATAATAATAAGGGCAGCTGCTCATTGAGTCTTACTATTGATGTGTAGGTATTGTAAGAGCACTGTTTTAGCCGTCGGTCCCCCTTAATGAGAATGTTTGACTGAATTTGTTAGTTTTTTTTAATGGCAAATTAAGGTCATACTCCACACAAACAAAGTCTATCTTTTGAGTTTAAAATACAGAACAAAAGTTGGACTATACAACGCTTCAATGACCAATCAAAATATGTACATTTAGTAGAGTACTTTACAAAGAGACCGGCCAACTGACTGGATCTACCGCGCAGTTCTCAAGATGAAGTGATGCTGATGTTTCCCAAGTGATTAAATCCAGACTCATTGGTTTATTCCCTTTTGCCAAGAAGGTTTGTTTTTGGTTTGGTTCCTTACTATTTGTCCGCATGACTACCAACCTGATTTTAAAGAAACAATTGGCCAAATCACAAATCATTTTCACTTGCATTACCATTGCAAGACAACGATGACAGCGCTCTGTGTTTTTTAATCCATCCTAATGTAAGACTTTTTTAATGATGGAAACATGACTGATTTAGCCATAAAGCTAAGTTCCATCTTGGGTCATATGGGTGGAAAAATGTGCCTAACAGTAAGCAATAGCAATTAAAAAAAAGCAATCATTTCGGCATTTTATAAACCTTCAAACTCTTAGACATATTACTGTGACTTAACTTCTAGGATTTGCTTTTTTTAAACCATATTTGTACCAATACTTTTGGTCAGAATTAGACTTCAGGTAACCCGTTTTTGTGATTGCTGTACTGAAGCCACATTTCCTTAAAAGTGAACATTGTAAACTCAAGGAGGATGTTGGAACAGTCATCTTATGTTCCTTTGAATCATCTGAAATCAAGCTGACCGAAGCCCTAACATATGTGAAGGACTGTCACATGTTTTACTGTCACCAGTTAACATTTACTGCATTGTTTTTTGATAACCAAAAGATAGACTGTGGGTGGACTATCACTTTGATTAATGCACGTATCCGTCTTCTAGAAAGCCCGTGAGCATCAAATCAAACCCATAGTGGTGTTCGGATGGCTTCCAGTGGCATGAGGTTAAGGTGGAATAGAAACAAAGTACGACACGGCGAGGATGAGAACGGACGACCAGAAGAACAAAGAAAGAAAGAGAGAGAAGCCAAATTGATCCGGTTGCTGGAGAGCAGGGTGGTGGGGGGGTGGGTGAGTGTGGGGTGGGGGGTGGGGGGGGACAGAGGAAGAACTTTACCGGGTGCTGCTCCTGTCGAGTTTCATCGAAGATGGAGACAGCGAGAGTCAGTGACAGCGAGAGACAGAAAGACAGGGACAGAGACAGAAGAAGAAGAGGAGGAGGAGGAGGAAAGAGAGGGGGGGAAACACATAAAAAGACACACACACACACACACACACACACACACACACACACACACACACACACACACACACACACACACACACACACACACATTGATAGAGAAAGAACGACAAAGACAGACACAAGACAGGAGAGGGGGTTTGGTAGAAACAGGGAAAAATACATCCATATGAGAGACAGACAAAGAAGGAAGCTGCAAGAGGGCAGTACCCCCCCGACCCACTAACACCCATACTGTAAATACACTCAGGTACACACTCTGATTCAACCCCCCCCCTCCCTCCCATAACCAGAATATCTTGTCTCCATGTGTTGAGCTTATGTTGCGAAATTCAAAGCCTAATAAAAAAAGACTCAATAAAATGATAAAACTCTCAGATATTGTAAAATAAATTGGTTTATTTTCTCTATCTTGAATTTTAATTGATCAATCTTTTGTTTAAAGGTTTGTTTTATTGTTTTTTTCAATTAAAAATATATTGTATTCTGCAAAAGTCACTATAAGCGTAGTTTATAGCAGAAGATTTGAAAAGTAATGCATTTTGAGCAGAAGTTTTCCTCCCAAACCTAACCTTTAAATTTCATAAATATATTTTTAAAAAACCTTAAAAATACAACAAAATATATCAAAAGATCATTTGGAAAACGGCTCCTATAAGTTAAGTAAAACATAAGTAAAAGTACAAGTAAAATAAATACATTCCTTCCACGTGCATTACAAGACTAAAGGATGACCCTTACATTTGATAGAACTGCATTTACCTTATTTAATTCATCACAACAAATGTATATAATTCTCCAGGAACTATTGGAGGTCTAAAATAGGAGCACTTTTGTGACTGGAGTGAAACCCCTCCCTCCCTTCTGGCTGTCTTCTGCTCCGCTACCACTCCTATGAAGAATTACCTTCACGGTTGGAGGAGGAAACTCGATTGCTGTATCCATTTACACCGATTCTTATCTTATCACACCATAATGATCAATTAGACCAAGCCTACAGCATAAATTGCCCTCATTAGATCTGGTATCATCTAGTGGTTTTTTTTATCAAAGATCTTTTGCATGCACAAGGGAAGAGAGAAAGCGTTAAGTGTCCGGTTCCAGGTTCTCTTGACATATCAGAGCATAAAACCCTCAGGACAGCCGTCATGAGCGGAGACTCAAGAAACCAGGATTTGTGTGTATTGTCCGATACACGCACACCGTCAATGGAAAGAAAAAGGCATTCCCACAGAGTACTGCGTCTGCATGCAGTTCTCACACAGTGTTTCATTCCGCAAGTATTTTGAGGATGAAGAGTGCCAGAAGCGCAGTAGTTGTGTTTAAAACCCCTTAAATAATATGAATCCATTGCACTCTGACCATGCTAAGACTCTCCTCCGCACAATGGTTCTGTCATGTACCTGCTTTGAAACAACGTCATGTGTCAAAGAGACATTTCAAAGGTGTGTGTGAAGATTTCGCCCCTTTAAGCAAAACTGAGCCCTGGAGCAGATGGTGGGAGCAGCGAGGAGGCAAAGGGGTACAGATGGTGGAAAGGGAGGAAGGGTGGAGAGAAGAGGGGGCAATGATGGGAGAGTATCCTCAAAAGGGAACGAGTTAAGAGGGCTAGAAGGAGAGGAGAAAAAGGGGGGAGAGGAAGGGGACCAGTAAAGGAGGGGAGGAGGCATCCTTATTTTTGGCAGGGAGTCATGCTGTGGAGGGTGCAGCAGTGGAGTGATTTTCAACGTTTGCTGGTGTATGCAGTTGGTGATATTTAACTTGGATTGAACACTTTCACGTTTGGTTGTGTTTCTATAGAGTTCAGGGTCTGCCCACCATCCATGTGTCTTTCTGGGAAAACCGTGGCTTGTGGTTCTTTAATGCTGGAATATCATTTCAATTTCTTCTTGATTTTGGTTAGTGTCACTGGGGCAGGTTGCATAAACCGAGCTTAATACTAATCAAGCCTTGAAGTAGCCTTTAATTGTCATGTACTGTATAATAGTTCAATCAAACCTGTGTAATGTCAGTATTACGACATATACAAAACGTTAGCCACCCCTCACCTCCTGGCTGAGTTTGAGGTTGGCATTTTGTTGCTATGGGAATAATCTTTGCAAATCTCAATTAGCAACTGTTTCTCTATTCCTTCGAGCTAACCAATTAAGCGTTGTATCCATTACTTTCAGCCATTTTTAACGATTTCAACTGGAGCTGACTCTTAGGTAACTATTTCAACTGTTTATCCATTAGCCTTAGCAAACATTTAGCTAAATATTTCCATTGTTAGTACATTTCTTTCAACTAACTTTTAGCTTTTGGTTTTAGCCGAATCTTAGCAACCGTACCAACTACTTATAAATGTTTCGATCCTTCTCCACTAACTTTTGCAAAAGTTTTACTCAAAATTAAAGTGAAGTATGTGTTGATCTTCTCTGCCCAGTGTTGGTGTTGCATCCCATATTTTTCACACAAAATGCATTGTTACTCATAGGGAAGCTTTATGCAAAGGGTAAATGAAGTTTTAAAATGTAATGTAATACTTTAGAAAAAGAAAAGGTGTATTTTTATGCAACTTGCCCCTAAAGTTATTCAGTAATGGTGAAGGTTCACCACTCTGGAACTTCAACACAGACGTGAAAGGTTTAACCAAAGAAATATATCGCCTTGAAATCATCATATCATATCAGCTGTCTCCTGAAAGCTTCACCGTAAAACAACTTGTATGTGCACCTTCCCCGTCCTGCTTGCTGCTTGATTAACTTCTCACTATGTTTGCATTCAGACCGCGAGCAACAGCATTGTTTAAATTCAGCTGATGTGCGTATGCTCACTTTTACATAGGACACTTAACAGCTGTGCATTATTTTGTTGATAAAAGTTGTGCTGACAGCTTTTCTGACTATCAAGAGAGTTTATTAGTGGCTGACATACATTAACAAGGACATTCAGAACGACTTTAACGTATATTTGTTAATAAAAATATGTGTTTAGAAAGATGCAAAGCCAAATCAACTCTATTTCAGGGCTATTTTGGATTGCAGGCTGGAAAAGACATTGTCTTGCAATGTGAGCAAATACAGCGGTCATAATCCTAAATATGATATGTGAAAAATTCTCAATGATTTCTTTGGTCTTAAGACAAAATGAGCTTCAAAATAGCACTGGATTACATTTGAGCTGTCTCTAGCTACTGTAGCATCATGTGTTTGTTGTGGAATAGGTTTTTGACCCTTGAAAAGATGAAACTATACTTCCGTGACACGTATTGAAAGATGTACAGTTAAAGTACAAACCAATTGTCTAGTTTGAGTGCCGACGACAGCATCGGGACGTCAGAAAGTATCAAGACATTGGTTTTAACATTTGTCTTTGACCCCTCGCCATGCAACCTAAAGTAAATCTATACCTCTGTGCTTCACTCATGTTTTTACATTGAGAAAAAATCACTTCTAAAAGTTGCTTTGCATTCAATCTCAAACACACTTTGACGGTAGCTTTTAGAGCCACTACTTCGAGGTCATTTTAAGCACATTCTTTGCCTGTGACTGCCTCTGAACAACACTCACATCGTTCTGAGTGATGCTTGAACTGCACAATAGGTTGTGTTCAGGATCATGCAGTCACCAAGGCAGACATGCAGTGGACATCCACAGAGCTGAGGAGGTTGCACACACAAGCTTTTCTCTCTCTCACAAACTCTTCTGTGTCTTCCTCAAAGACAAACATACATACAGCCCCTCCGGTTGCAAGTATCATACATATATAATCCATATGTATTAATCTATAAACTGCCTCTGCATAGGAAAAAAAATCATTCCACCAACCACACCCTGCCCCAGCATGCCTCCCTCCTTCCCTCCCTCCTTCCCTCCCAGCCTGACTTCCCCCGGGTCGTGCAGAGGAAAGAGAGTTAAATACCTTTGTCCGGGCACGTTAACATGGTCAAAACGACGGATGTGTGTTTGTGTTTGAGTGTGTGTGGGTAAAAGAAAAAAAGGGGGAAAGGGGACGAGGCGATGAGCCATAGGGTTCTTCACCGGCGAACTGAAAGCCTGGGCACTTAAAGGGTTAAAGGTGTCTGGGGCGCCCTCACCCCCACGGACTGACCGCCGGGGACCTCCAGCTCGGAGGACCGGGGAGGATGAAGAGGCGGGAGGTAGGGGTGTGGTTGGGAAGAGGGCAGGATGTTGGCTTTGATGGTTGTTGGGGAGGTGAGGTTGAAAGGTGTGTGTGGTGGAGTTTGAAAGGGCATAAGGGTTAATAACGCACTACAGGGGTTGTATTCAGACAAGGGTGGAGGCGGGGGTTGGGAGGGAAGAACGCCAAGCTAGGGAGCAATGGGTGATACGGGTTCCCAGCATACAGCAAGGTGACTCGAGGCGAGAATGTGCGAGAACTTGTTCTTAAAAAACAGCACTCTTTCATCTTTATGTTTATTACATTTAGGTCCAAAGTTGGGCCTTCTTAACTATTCAATTCGATATTTTCCAGTCCTTAATGGTGCTACCAGAAACAAAGTATTGTCAGTATTAATTTACACATCTTAAAGTAAATGCCTCGATGTAGTTTGGAGTGATGAAATGGTTACATCCAATCTTATTCCTGATCTTATTCTAAGTATCCGCTGGTTTTTTGAATACAGTGGAAGAACCGGACTAACCATTTGATTCTGCTTGACCAGCTTTGAGTTGGAGAAAGTTAACAAAACAGCAAGTTAAACTTCCCACTCTGTTTGCAGGGGAAAGCATTTTGGAAAGTGTACGAACCACTAGGGTTAGGGTTAGTATTCCCCTGTTGTCATTCACTTTGCTGTATGTTAGGAATACAAGAGGTCTAAGAGGGGTGAAGTTTGGATAGACACGCAGAATGAAACAACAGATAGGAGAGGGTCTTATGAAACAGTGGGTTGAAAGGTGGACATAAATGGAGGGACAGGAAAAGCACCAGCAGGAACAAAAGCTGTGAAGGACCCTGAGAGGGTAGGGGGGTGTTGGTAGGAAAATGTTTGAGGAGTAAAAGTCTTTAGATGCAAGAAAAGAGGAAGGGATGACTCACGGCCTGGTTAGAGGAAATAACAGTGCGGCATGGATTGGCAAATAGGTGAGACAAGGGAACAGGAGCAGGGAAGATTGGGAAAAAGGAAAATGTTGAGAAGGAAGAGGTGGTGCTTTATATTGCTTAAGGTTAGACAGTAAAGGGGAGTGAGTTCTGGTATTGAGATGTTTCAGGCAAGGGTTGGGGGTGAAGACAGGGTTACTACACTCTAAAAAATATGTATTTTTCAGTATTTTAGGGTTCCTCGATAAAAACTACAGAGAAACGATTGAAAACGTTAGGATGTTTGTTTGATAATGGCTTCAAAGGAGTACTTCGGTACCCTCTGAGGTTCCCATATGATTGCGGTGTTAAGAGAAATGTTATAAGGAACCTTTTTAAAAACATTTTAGAGTGTAGGGTGTCAAGGGTGATGATCATCCACAACGTTAGGCAAATAATTTGGTTAGGATCACGGGAGGTTGTCCAGATGAAGGTGGGCGATGAAACGTAGAGAAAGACCTGCTGATACACATGTGATGATGACCAATGAGAAGATAGACATGGAAATGGAGAAAGGGTAGACTGCAGGAGGAAGGGACATGAACAGACAATGACCAGACTACAGAAAATAGTTTCAAGAAGAAAGAGAGGACCGAGACGGACAGAAAACACAAAGTTCAAGAGAGGGTAGAGCAGCGAGAAAAAGGTAGAAAGCAAAAGGAGAAAACAGGAGAGTGTGAGAGAAAGACAGAAAGAGTAGATAGTAGAAAGAGGATTTGAAGTACAGCAGGCTGAGACAATAAGAGAAAAAGATCAGCATTGCCCGGTGTACCTGACGCACAAGGCTGGGCGACAAGGGTCTTTCTGTGGATGGTGGAATATGTGTGTGTTTGTGTGGGTTGTGGAGATGAGGAAGTGGAGGGTTGGGGGTTGGGGGCACTTACGTGGAGGCGAAGGCCACCAGAGCACCACTAACCACTATAAAGTCCAGAATATTCCACAAGTCGCGGAAGTAGGAGCCCTGGTGGAGAAATAGGCCCAGTACCACCATCTGGAAGACACAGAGCACATTGAGTAAAAAACATACTCACCGTTCTACGGAAATACATGGACTCTAGGGTTTGGGGATTGGGCCTTTTGTTGGTATTTATAGATGCTAATTAATAGGTGTCTTCAAAATAATGAAGAAGGGATCTTTAGATTACCTACACAGCTTAGTTGAATGCGTTTCTAATTGGACACTGGACATGCCAGAGGTCTGTTGATTTACGATAACAGACTGTTGCTAAGAAGAACAGAACGTTGCTAAGGAGAGCAGACCGTAACGCTGATCACAATGTCAACGTGTCATTAACGGCCACGTCATCACTCCTTTCTTATACATCTTATTCTGAATTAAGATAAGCAGGATTTTGTTTCTGTCAAATTTAAGGATTACAGATTCCAAGATACAAAGGTTTGAATGTCAAATGGAAGTCTTGATTCCCAGGCACCGTTGAACGTGCATCATACAATACTAAAGACAACCTGCAAACTAAAACAATCCATACAGTATGGGATATATATAGTATATCCTATCTAATACAACCCGATTCTAAATGGTGCAAGTAAAATGCAACCCTAAATATGTGCATGTAAGATACTACTGAAGGTAAAGGTAAATGTCGTACAGCCAAAATACTGTGTAGTGTAATGATGTATAAATATATGCATGATAAGAAATGTGTTTGCTCGTTTGCACGCACATTTATTTGCAACCGGCAGTTCTTGGGTCAACTGTATTACATATATCGCCAAACCCTAATTGCCACACAGTTAATTACCACTCAAAGACACACAGCACAAATGAAAATAAATGCACTCATAGGCACACAAACATCAACATTAACACACACAGAGCAAATACATATGCACTCAGAAAACACAACCCAACCACTAAGCAACAGAAACACACATTCACACACACGGTAATACTTTGTTACCTTGATCAACATTTCAAATGTGAAGACGCCTGTGAAAACGTAGTCAAAGTAACGCAGCACCTGCAGAGCAACACAACACCGTCAGATGTAATTATCGTAGCAGAGAGTAGCAGAAAGATGAATCAGAGAGAGAAGAGGAAACACAGCAGGACAGATTAACAAAGAGAAAGAAAGAGACAAACAATGAGACTCCAACCAGAGCCTAATCCTAATCCTGTTTTCAGTTTCTATTTACAAACTGCCTTTTCACAATATCTATTTGTCATATCCAAAACTATCCTCAATCAGAACGAGCAGTGATGGCCACAAGTGTAAAGTAACTAAGTACAGTTACTCAAGTACAATGTTGAGGTACTTGTACTTTACTAGAGTATTTCTATGTTATGCTACTTTTTACTTTTCCTCCACTACATTTATTTAACACCTTTAGTTGCTAGGCAGATTAGGATGAATGGTGGTAAATATAATCAGCCCTTAAATCAGACTTTAGTTCACCTGCAGTAAATCCAGCAGCTACCCTGCAGTATACAAAGCCATTCAAACTAGCTGCACCTTTACCAGCTCTGAGAACACTTTAATGATCAATCATTATAAAACATATCAGAGATATTATTCTGAAATGGACCAATCAGACAATGACTACTTTTACTGTCGCTACTTTAAGTACATTTAGAGGAGAGTACTTTCTACTTTCACTGGAGGAACATTTAGAATACTTTTACTGTGACAGAGTATTCCTACACTCTGGTACTTCTACTTTACTCAAGTACAAGACCTGAGTACTTCTACTTTACTCAAGTACAAGACCTGAGTACTTCTACTTTACTCAAGTACAAGACCTGAGTACTTCTACTTTTACTCAAGTACAATATCTGAGTACTTCTACTTTACTCAAGTACAAGACCTGAGTACTTCCACTTTACTCAAGTACAAGACCTGAGTACTTCTACTTTACTCAAGTACAAGATCTGAGTACTTCTACTTTACTCAAGTACAAGACCTGAGTACTTCTACTTTACTCAAGTACAAGACCTGAGTACTTCTACTTTACTCAAGTACAAGACCTGAGTACTTCTACTTTTACTCAAGAACAAGATCTGAGTACTTCTACTTTTACTCAAGTACAAGATCTGAGTACTTCTACTTTACTCAAGTACAAGACCTGAGTACTTCTACTTTACTCAAGTACAAGACCTGAGTACTTCTACTTTACTCAAGTACAAGACCTGAGTACTTCTACTTTACTCAAGTACAAGACCTGAGTACTTCTACTTTTACTCAAGAACAAGATCTGAGTACTTCTACTTTTACTCAAGTACAAGATCTGAGTACTTCTACTTTTACTCAAGAACAAGATCTGAGTACTTCTACTTTTACTCAAGTACAAGATCTGAGTACTTCTACTTTACTCAAGTACAAGACCTGAGTACTTCTACTTTTACTCAAGAACAAGATCTGAGTACTTCTACTTTACTCAAGTACAAGACCTGAGTATATATTTTACATTCCTTTCAGTGTAATTTTTTTCTACAAATCTTTTGTTTGAATATTAATATTTTTTCATATTTTTACTTTATTTTTTGTTAATGTTTGGGAGCCTCAATAATCAACGGCTGGTTTTTATATATCATTTAGTATGTAGCTCAAGAACCACTAGGTGATGCCATCTTTAATACTTCTGTTATACCTGTAAAGGCCAATCATATGCAATGTAAAGATGATATGCTGAACATTATCACACATGCAGCAGTAGTACACGAGCAAGATTAAGACCAATCAGAAGTAACTATCATTATTAATTCTCCTTTAAGACCACGGGCTAATATTAAACCTACGTCTCAGTGAACGTTTCAGTGGACATTTGGCTCATCTTCGTATGCGTTGGAGAGGTTTTATTTTTAAAGGATGTGTTGTAGATGCACACACGTTGTTAGGCGGACAGAAAGACACACAGAGCGATGTCTCACATTGTTTCGTGGTGAATCCGGACTGACAGGGTCCTCTGCAGCCAGCGCGATACTGCTCATGGCGATGACAGACAGGATGCTGAACTCAAAATACTTCAGAGTCAGGATGTAGTGACAGCACCTCCGAAACCTAGTGCGAACACACAGACACATTCACGTGTCGACACAAAGAAAACACACACATTTCCAGGATTAGAGAGGGAAAAGATGTTCATACGGGTTGGTGGTGGACATTATGAAGCAGGAGCTGAAGGGAGGCATGGGTTTGGGTCCGTCTTCGTCCCCCCCCTCGTCCTCCTCCTCCTTCTTCTCCTCGCTTTTCTTCTGGTCCGTGTTGGCGTTCTTGTTCACTGAGCAAAACAAAGAGAGATAGGAATGGAAGGACAGAGAGACAGAAAGAGGTCAGCTTCACCAGAGCAAGACGGTAAACACATGAAACACATCGGCCAGCATTGTATCCCGAACAGAACTGAGTGAGACTGGATTCACACCAGTGTGAGCCAGCAGATCGATGGTTTTAAACAGTGGCACACCACCAGTTTTACATACCAATGCTAGGGTACTACTCCTGACCATTTACATGGACATCTACATCTATACTAGTGCTAGGCGCTGTGGGCTGCCACATGTACGGCGCCAGGGGAGCAGTGTAGCGAACGGTGCCTTGCTCAGGGACACCTCAGTAGCACTTGGTCTTTGAGGACAGTATATCTACAAGGGGTTGAGATCCTGTACTTACTATCTTCACTACCCCACAATGGAAAATCTGACTTAAAAAAGGTGTACATTTAGTGTTGAGTAGGACCTGATCACATAGCCAGACCCCTCTACTCTTTTTTCATAACCTCTAGGGGTTTAGTCTATACGTACACCCTGGTTTAACACCGCAGATGCTCACCTTGCAGGATGGCGTTGGTGGAGGGGTAGGGGTAAACGGGTGGCATGTCTATCTTGGTGTACTCTGGTTTGGCCATGCTCGTGAGGATCAGGCTGTCCATGCTGTGCAGCAGGGTGTGGGTGTCGGCGTCACGACAGTTCAGCAGGTTGTTGACGTGGTCGGGGTGATCCGGTGGTAGGTCGTACGGGTGCTCGTGGGCGCTGGCCAATTTGCTGTTGTTGCGGAAGTTGTCCAGGTCCTCGTTGTACTGCTGGATGGGTCGAGTGGTGGAGAGGCTGTGGTGCTCCCTGATTGAGTAGAAGGGGAACAAAGGACAAGGGATGGAACAGAAGAAGGAATAAAGGGGCAGAGGGGAAGTACAAGGTCTCACTTGAATGATGTGTCTCAATTTGTGTAGTACTCAATCATTTTATCGGGTTAATTAAGCGTGATTTGAGTCAACACTTCCTGATCCGCATGTATTTGGGTAGACCATTCGTGATTTGCCTGCTTTGAATCTGCAAATTTGAGAGGGCGAATGGGTGCGAGTGAGCAAGGGGTCCAGTAGAGGACGTGCCTGTGGTTGTAGGACTAGGGTTAAAATAAGTAACCTTCGCTAATGTGTCAGGTGTCAGGTGCCTTCAAACGCCCGTCAGATAGTTATTGAGACAAACAGATACATATTGACTCACTTTCTAGTGCGATGGTTGCTGTGGCGATGCCGTCTCGACTTCCGTCCCTCCCCTTCCTCGCCTTTCTCACCCTCTCCCTCCGTCCCTTTAGATCGGTGTCTCCGGCCTTCCTCCCCCTCCCTGGCTGCCCTGCGGTGCCGGGACCTCCTGTGTTCGTGGGTCCCCTCCACCCCCTCGGTGTGGTGGGGGGAAACGCTGCGAGCCTCCCTGTTTCGGTGCCGGTGGCCCCGGTGGCTCCTGTGGCCGTGCCTCTCCTCCCCTGGCTGGACCTCCACGTTTCCCAGAGATGTGCAGCTGAAGCCATGCTCCATGCGGGTCTGCGTCGGCTGGCTCGTCTCTACGGTCTCCGACCCGTTGGCTTTCTGGTGGTGGTGGTGGTGGTGCCGGTTGTGGTGGGTGGCTCGGCGGTAGTGGTCGATGTCCTGGCGCTGGTACTCCTGGTCCAGAGGCAGGTCCCCGGGCTGGGTTTTGTTGGTGTTGTTGTTGCGGTTGTCCGTTGGGTTGACCACCAGAGGCCGGTCCAGGTGGGTCTTCATGTCACCGCGAGCTTTCCTTGGGATGGCCACCTGGGTGGGGTCAGCAAGGTAGCAGATGGGTGAGTAGGGGCAACTGGAGGTACATCATAAAGGGTTCCTACACAGAATCCCAAATACAAATTCCCATTACAGTACCTATTGGCCTCGTTGCTACCACGCAAATACTGTGGAACTATTGAATTACTCAAACTGAATAAATAATGTTCCAATGGCTTCTGAGGATTATCCACAAACTCCATAACGATGTTTCATAAGATATATGCATTTGAATTTTTACACAGATGTAAATCTAATATACATTCACACTAGTATATAAGATGCCATCCTTAAATCAAAGGTGATTATAAGTTCGCAGTTTCAGTTAAGGCGGATGTTGAATGGTACAAATATTTGGAGTAAGCCCAAAAGCAAAGATGGACTCCGGAGTGTAGATGTACGTTTCTGCTCAGCTGGGTTTTAACAGTTTTCAAACAGCAGAGGCGCATCCAAATACATCACAACTGCATTACAATTTGCATTTAGATTCAATGCTGGCAGAAAGGACAACTCTGACCTCTATTGAGACAGTTTATACGTCAGTTTACCCAAAATAAACCCAGAGTTTGCCGCATTTTTACAAACCACCCCCTGCTGTTCCCTCCCCTGAACAGTCCACCATTTTTGGCTCAAGATGAACAATCTGAAATCTAAACTGTCATGAATCTTTTCCACAAAATGGCAAACAGCCCCAGCTGTAAATATCACACAGCCTTTTCCTTTGACTCCTCATCTTCCTTTTGGATTTCTGTTTTGAAGTGCGCTACACTTCCCCTCGCTCCAGTTTTGAGGCTGCTGCTTTCTTTGGGTACAGCTCTGGATTTCTCTGCATGCCCCACTTTAATAATGCATCGCTCCCAAGCACGCAGCTCTAAGCCGTCCCATATAGCAGCAGCGAGCGCAGTCACAACACTCTTTCGCCGGCTTAAAGGGACATTACACCAAGGAATAAAAACATCTGTGAAGTGCAGCATGACCCAGAACACACAGTGGTGAAGAAGCAGGTCAGAGCCTTGTGTTAGTCTAGTGTTTCTGATGCAGATCAGTAGGAAATGTTCCGTATTTACAGTAAATTAAGGCAGTGCCCTTACAAGTTGGAGCTTTTGATAACAATTTCCAAGAGGACCAGATCTAAAGTGCATTATGAGGGGGTGTATAGTAAAAATAATGCTTCTTGACAACACTTACTACACTTAACTTTAGACTAACAATGACATGTTGTGACGAAGCATGCTGTGCCTAACAAGCTGTGGCTATAAGGACTTTGATTGCAAAATTTGACTTAACCTTACTAATCCTCCTCCTTGGGATTAATAAAGCATTTTGATTGACTGATGTATTGATTGATGATTATAAATGCATCAATATTGACTTATCATATACATATAACGCTACTGCATGGACTGCTATAGTATACTGTGTTCTTGTTGATAACATGTCTTACTTTAGACACCTATAATTAATAATAAGCATCAATAATGTTCTTTGGCTGTTGATGTAGTGCATCGGAAAGCTTTCTCTGTTTTTGTATGCATCGTTAGTATGGTCTTAAAGCACTGCACATGCATTTTGATTCCTTTATGAAGGTCTTTATGATGCGCTGTAGATGTGGACAACGTTATAAATTGGGAATCAGCAAAACAAGATTTCCAGCTTGTGTTAAATTTGTCTTTTATAAACAGATTTTCACAACAGAATGGCAAAACGCATTGGTAACATGGCAAGCAACCAGGCTGTCCTTCAAATAAACAGTGTATTCAATGTAATATATTGACCAGAAGCCTCTTAACTTGGGGATCTACTTGTATTATTACTTAAATGCAGCTTAATGTTAAATCATCTTTCTAGATAAACAAGGATATCATTTAATCTCAGGATCAACTTTAAAATCTTTGCACTAATCCAAGTCTTCTTGAACAACTGACAAACACTCTCAGGTTCACTTTCTCCTCTAAAAGTTAGACCCATGTTGTGATGTATTGGGGGTGGGTTAACAGCGTCCTTACCCCTTCTTCGCCTTCGCCCCCCACCTTCCAGTCCTCCTGCTCCAGCTCGTTGTAGAGCGCCTCGCGGCTTGTCATCAGGTTCTGCCGGCGGATCTCGCTCGTCCTCTGCTCCCACACCGACTTGCTGCCCGACTTGGAGATGTTGTTCTTCTGCTGCTCCTTACTGTGGGGGGAGTAAACAGGGGGAGGGGGGGACAAAGATGGAGTAACGTGAAACAGGGTAAAGGCAACAGAGATGGCACATAAATAATGTTCATTTAGTTCATTGGTATGTATGTTAGTTTACTCGTTTTATGTAACAATGTTCTCTCTACACTGTCCATTTTCTCTCTGTGGGACAAATCAAGGGTCTTTATTCCACATTTCACATCAATAATACAGGAAATAACTTCAGTAGAAGAAACAATAAAGCTAAAGTAGCTATAAAAGTACCCAAGCAGCAATTTCAACGTGTGAGTGAACAAAATCTGAACTGAGAAATAGAACAATGACATTCATCGAGCTCCAAAACCACCAGCAGCAGCAGAAGTGCAAACAGCATGCAGTGTGTTCACATTGAATATGAATTACACAGTGCTCCAATTAGAAGTTGTAAATACTTGTGTGAATATAGGAGAATGAATCAAATATTGCATTTGGAAAAGCGGGATTTATCTTATATTTGAGGACCATACAGTGCACGCTACTTGCAAATAGTGCATGTGCTACTTGCAAGACTGAGATGAAACTCACCCTGGACTTATGCATTTATTCCTGATTTACCGTCTTCAAAACACACTGTTTGGATTGTATAACCTATAGAAAGGCCGCTACAGAGAATGATTGACAAGTCCTAATTGACAAGCAGAACTGCAGCACAAAAAAAACCTCAAGCTTCTAATCTTGCGATCAAAGTCCGGAGACTTCTAAAGGAGCAGCGGGGTTTTTGTGAGCAGCGTTTTGATGCGTCCCATTGTCAGCGTTTCTGCTGCCAAGAGCAGATTCTACAGACTGTCCGCCTCTCGCCGCTCTCCACTTCACAAAGCCCCGAATCTGTTCCTTTCACTCCCAGAACAATCGCTTAATCATATTTTAGAGGATGAGAACGCGGGGAGAGTGTGATAGTGGGTGTTTGTGTGTGTGTGTGTGTGTGTGTGTGTGTGGGTGTGTGATGTGTGCTTGAATGCCTGCCAATCACAGCTGTTAGGAAAGACCCAGTGCTTTCTGTGTGTGCAACTATACAAAAACACCGTTAGAAAGAAAGACTTTTGTCCAGAAGTGTGTGTGCATGTGTGTGTGAAAATAATGTTGACTAGTATTTTGTATTCATGTACAGATTAGGTGTTGTATTTATGTATTATTTGCATGTCTTTATGTTTTAATAAGTGTGTGTACTCACGCAGCGATAGACAGGTTGGCTGCAGACAGCGGGCTAACTTCTGCTACCTCCTTAGCCTTCTGCATAGCTGTCTTCTGATTGGCCGCTTCCTCCTGTTCTTCTTCGTCCTGTTGGAGAAGAGAGTCAACTGTCAAAACATTTTCTACTTTTTTAAATACTTTTCCCCCAAAATATAAGGAGAAAATGCATGTTTTCCGGTTGGATCCTTGATGGTTCGTACCTTGGTGAGCTCCTGGGCGTTGGCCAGATTGTCCACAGCGATGGCCAAGAAGACGTTAAGCAGAGTGTCTGAGGAGGCAGGAGTTAAGGAGGAATATCGATGCAAGACAACAGGAGAGGAATCTGACAGGTTCTTAAGGAATGGAGGAGATAGGGGGAAAATAGGGATTGAGCGGCTGATACAGAAAAGGAGAGACAGGAAGTGGAAGTCTTCTGCAAAGATTCAGAACTCAAACAGACGGAATCTAAATTTCATCACACGCTGTCTTTGTATTTACATGCATGCTTATTGTGTGTGAGTGTGTGTGTGTGTGTGCGCGTGTGTGTGTCTGAACGTGCAGAGAGGATACAGTTGCCGAAAAGCGTGAGGACAATGAAGAAGATGGAGAACACCATCCCCTTGTCGTTCACTCCTCCCTGGGAGTGGATGCCGTCATACATCACCATGTTCCAGTCCTCGCCTGTCAGGATCTATACACACACACACACACACACACACACACACACGGTAAAAAAAGATCAACAGATTACATCCTACCGGTTTGATGGATACAGGGCTCTTCAAAAAATACAAAATACAAAGTTATAGGTATTTAAACAGAAAAGCATGTTCAAATTATGTGAAGTATATTTTAAATACATTCATTGAATATATTTAAGGGTGTCAATTACTCTGCCCAAGTCTTAAGTAGTTTCACCACTTAATAAGGGACGCATTTCCACCTTAATATTACCAAAGAAATCAGAAAAAAATGCTTTTATTTTTATCTAGAGAAATGATTTTGATACAAGCATTAGATACAAAATAAATGAACCATTACCAATTAACCACTTCATTTAAAACAGCATTTCAATGTTTACACACACACACACACACACACACACACACACACACACACACACACACACACACACACACACACACACACACACACACACACACACACACACACACACACACACACACACACACACACACACACACACTTGCCTCTGAGTCACTCAAAAAACAAATGGCTCTGCACAAAAGCGGCGTCTCTCTCTGAGCGTAGAGCAACATGACAAAATGATGACACGACAACAATGGCCGTCATTAAATACCTCTCTCCAAAAGAGCTTCAGCCGTCCTCAAAACGTACATGAGTGTGTGTGTGTGTGTGAGTGTGTGTGAGTGTGCTAACAGCAGTCATGTTGGGAAAATACAACAAGTCATTGCTGACTTTCAGCCTCAATGGTGTCTCTTTCTCTCACCTGAAACACCGTCATGATGGCTGCTGCGAACGTGTCAAAGTTAGTGGGCGGGGTTCCTGTGTCAAAGTTGAATCTGAGAGGAAGAAGAAGGAAGAGGAACACCGTCAGGATCACACACACACACACAGATAGAGAGACACAAGTTAAATCAGAGAAATGTGTTAGGATATTAGGTTTGATACTGACTGTCCTCCGAACAGCTGCATCCCCAACAAGGCAAAGACCACGATGAAGAGGAAGAGGAGGAACAGCAAACTAACGATGGACTTCATGGAGTTCAGCAGAGAGACCACCAGGTTACGGAGAGGAGCCCAGTACCTGAGGAGGAAGAGGAGGAGAGGGGTTAGAGGAGGAAGGTAGAAAGAGATGAAGTAGAAGCAAAGACATAAAAAAAGAAGAGAACAGAAAATAAATGTTTCACGGATAAACTGGGATTTTAACCTCACTCTCTCTCCATGCTCCTCGTATACGCTGTCATTCGTGCATGCTGATGGGTACTGTAAGAGTGTGTGTGTGAGAGAGAGAGAGTGAGAGACAGGAGCTTACTTGGTGACTTTGAATATGCGGAGCAGTCTCAGAGCTCGTAACACACTGATCCCAAAAGATGTTCCCGGTTTGATGGTGGCCCACACCACCTCAAAGATACTGCCCACTATGACCTGCACAGACAGACAGACACACACACACACACACACACACACACACACACACACACACACACACACACACACACACACACACACACACACACACACACACACACACACACACACACACACACACACACACACACACACACACACACACACACACACACACACACAATTTAAAATAAACATAATCAATATATAAATATAAATATAAATATCATCAGCAAAAAATATTTGAATAAACAATTTCAATATCCAGAGTAAGTCCGTATACACGATATAAAACCAACGCACTAATAAAAAAACATGAACACGGGATACTACTTATATTAAACTTGTTTGAATCTGCAAAAGCTGCAAAAGCTGCACAAGTTTTGGAGGGAATTCCATTATTTAAGTCCGTAAAACATACTTTCATATTATATTTCACACAGGATTATTTAAATAATGGTCCCCGTGATAAACGTTGAATGAAATCGCACGTAGACTACGCTACAGTACACGTTGGCTAAATGTGTCAAAATGTAAACCGGTTCTAAATAAACTCAACTTTCTCCGTCTCTAATCAACTGAAGATCCTGCAAACTCTTCTTGGCTTGTTCGCTCAGTGTTATATAAATAATAACTGAAGTCAATCCAAAAACAAGGGGCAAAGCTCTAGGTAGTGCACGTCAACATGCAATATGAAATGATCAGCCAATCAGCTTCTGCAACGACGTGTCAGCATTATGAAATCATCATCAGTCAGCTCCTCGTTCAGCCGCCGCAGCGACACCAGAACATCTATTCCTCTGATCCGCTGATTAAACGCAGTGTTGGATTTGTCATCAAAACCTGATCGTTATGAGTGTGTGTGTGTGTGTGTGTGTGTGTGTGTGTGTGTGTGTGTGTGTGTGTGTGTGTGTGTGTGTGTGTGTGTGTGTGTGTGTGCACTCACCACGCAGTCGAAGCAGTTGAAGGACGAGTGCAGGTACGGCTGCAGACCCAGACCGTACATCTTGATGCACATCTCAGACATGAACAACGCCAGGAAGATAAACTCTGCATAGACTGGAGGGGGGAGAGAGAGGGGAGAGGAAAGAAGGGAGGGAGGGAAAGGACAGAGGAAAAAGGGAAAGGTGGAAAGAGGAAGAGATATAAAGAGGAGGGGGGAAAGGTAGAGAGAGAAGGAAAGTGGGGAAGAAAGAGAAAGATGGAGGGGTATAAGGAAGAAAAATAATGGAGGGGGAGAATTAAAGGAAGGGAGGAAGAAAAAAGGAGGGTAAAAGAAGGGAGAAAAAAAGAAAGTGGGATGAAGCAGAGAGACAAATAAAGGAGGGAAGGAAAACAGAGAGTATACGGAGAAGAATAAAAAAAAAAGTATATGAGCGAGGAAGCAGAAGAGAGAGAAGGAAACAAGGGAGGAAGCAGAAAGACAGAAGGAGAGGCGGGGAGTAAAAGCAAGAGAGAGAAAAGTAGGAAAGAGAAGGGAGAGAGAGCGATAGAAGGAAAGGAGAGGGGGAGGAAGCAGAAAGCGAGCATATAAGGAAGTAGAAAGATGAAATAGAGAAGGAAAGGAAGGGCGAAAGAGAGAGGAAGTGCAGGGAGCATGGAGAGGAGGGAGGAAGAAGAGACCATTGATATGAGAAAAATGTAGGAAATGGGTGAGATGGGGGACAGAAGGGAAGGTGAGAATGAAAGAGGGTGAGGTCATGAAGAGATAATGAAGGGAATAGAAAAAGGAAGGAGGCAGAGGAAATACAGAGATACAGGGAGAGAAGTAAGATAAAGAGAGAGAGAGGAGAGGAGAAGGGGAGAGAGAGAGAGAGAGAGAGAGAGAGAGAGAGAGAGAGAGAGAGAGAGAGCGTTAGATGAGTGGAAGTCAATAGTGGCGGAGTCCAGCGGGGGATGACAGGCTGCTGATGAATGGACTCCATCAGCAGCTACAGCCTCATATGCTAATGACACTGGACACCAGCCAACGTGTGTGTGTGTGTGTGTGTGTGTGTGTGTGTGTGTGTGTGTGTGTGTGTGTGTGTGTGTGTGTGTGTGTGTGTGTGTAGAAGTCAAATAAAGAATGGAATAAGCTGATTGTGAAATACATCACTGTAGTCATTGATACGGGTGAGTCGTTCCAACCCGTAGCAAGGTGTCCGTTCTCGCTTTGTTTATGAACAGTTAAATGTGCTGCTTCATCGCTCAGGTTGGACGTATTGGATTCTAATTTCTGTGCACATCACGGAGAACAGTTTAAAGGTACGTTTCTCTCGTACTGGAAACGTTTAATGTATTTCTTTTCATCCCTAAGGACAAACAGGACTGGCCAATCAGGAGAAGCAGACCCTAATCTGTACAGTATAAACTGGAGGGTAATTGCTACTGATCTTAGGTGGGACAGGATCAGTGTGGTGGGTCGATGTTTAGGCATGAGATGGTGCACATTCATCTTGGATTCACCCAGTGTTCCCGTAGACTCCAGTAGAGGGTGTGTGAGTAACAACGAAGGTTACATAGTGTAACCCTAGTTATAAAGACACAGGGGGAGCGAAAGCCAGAGGAAGTGGGGCGGACGTTGAAGCACATTTTTGCTGTGGCCAAATGGGGGTACTACCACTTCCATGTCAGTCTGTGATCCCATTGCCTTTATCAAGATAGAGGCATCTGTGAATCAGCCAACACTTCAATGGCTTTTATTTGATGTCATTAGCTGTAAAATAAGTTAAATGCCGACTCCAGAGTTAATTTCCTTCTTCCATCGTACTAAACCTAGACAGAAAAGAGCGAAAGAGCATATCGGAGGTGCTTAGCGGAAACCCAAAAGCACATGCTGTCTGGGTCCAACATTTTCGTATGATCTGGGTAATTTTGTTCTCGAGTCAAGCCATTTCGGATTCATGCAACTAAGCAACTTTCATGGGGATGAAGGTGGACATGCCTCCAATGCTGTCTCCTCTTTATACATCCTTGGCAGAGACCTCTATAAAGGGTCCCTTCTCTCCTATGCTGCTCGTTAAATAAGGGGGTAGGATAACCATCAACGGTGTAGGTGCCTTGGTGGTTCAATTGTATTCGGGTAGGACGAACACTTGATGTGATTTGAGATAGTATAGTAACACACAAAAAGTTCAAGAGGAAGCTCCTCTTATGCTCATAGAACCAGGGTTACAGTACATAACCTTCAATTTACCAGCTACAAGTATGATCAATGAAATGGGCTTTTTATTCGACCTGGTAAGGGGGCATAACATTTCTGAGGGGATATAGAATTGATCACAGTTTGGCAAACACTGATGTACAGTACCTGATGTATATTGAGTGTGTCGTGTGTGTGTGTGTACTTACAGAGAAAGTCAGAGAGCACCTCAGGCTGGTTGTAGTGCACCGCGGCCACACACATGGTGTTGAGGCCCACCAGGCAGAGCACCGTCCAATAGAAAGCCTGAGTCTTCACCATCTTGCGGATGAAGAATCGAAAACGTCGCTCCCTTTTATTGTAGTTGGAGCCGTCTATCCCGCCCTTTAAACTGGAGCGGGCAAAACCTGGCGGGGAGGGGCAGGACAGGATGAAGTTACATTTGATTCTATCGTTTGTGATTTGGGGTTTGTCCAAGCCTTTCAGTCATCTTAACTTTTGTTTCCAACCAAGGATCTAAACAGAAGCTCTATCCCGCCAATTACACAACCACGTTACTGGATATAAAGCTCATCATCGACATAAGGTTAATTTTGCCTGTTAGTCTAATGTTTTGCTTCTTATTCACTGTAGATATACTAACATTTAACGAGCCAAAGTGCCTTTGTTTGCTTTACAAATAACAGGAACTTCTCACCTGAACCCAACCGACTCCAAAAGGCTGAGACCGTCCTAAAATAAGTTGTTATCCCCCATCTCACTGTTTTTTCTTACCCACTGCATCCCCCATGTTGTCCTCTCCCTCCTCAGGGTTCAGCAGCTCTGTCTTGTTGTTTTTGGTTTTGATGGTCGGCCTTCGCCTCGTTCCTGGCAAAGAGAAACACAAAGAATAGTGTCTTCATCAGTATCTTTACACCTGCATATCTCAAATTATTATGTCTGTCACTTGTAGGTGTTTTATGCAAAACTCAACCTTTAACTGAGCAGTTCTGGCTGACTTTGCTGAAAGTAGTATATGCAAATGAATCATATTTATCTTTCCTCCATACTGAAAGAAACCCAGAGCTCCTCGCTCAATTGTCGGCGAAATTTCACCAAATGACGCGTTGCACTTTTGTTCCAACTTCCGATTCTTGCAGAAACTTCAGCTTTTTAGTTTGAGTTTTTGGATCGGTGTTTCTGGGCTTCTTGTCTGGGCCAGAATAGAGTGCAGAGGAACAATCATGCATTGCCAACCAGTAATGATAGCAATGCAAAGACCCCAATGCATTGTGGTTGTTGTAGTTGTTAACCACTTAAGAGGGAAAAGGGAATAAACCAGTTTTTTCACCAATTTCAAACAAATGTGTTTGCATTTCTACACCGTGTGCAGCCCACATTAATAAGCAGCCCATCTCCCCTGAGGTGTTTAGCACTTTTAGCTAAAGACAATGCTAAAACATGAACCAAACTAACTGAGCCATTTAGACGAGCACGTTTAGATCTTTTAGAAATAGAATCATTATTTTTCGGCTGTTCTAATTCTACAAATTGAATGTCTCCTTATGATGTATCACTATGTATTTCTGACTTCCTCTATCTCCATGTGCTGTAGACCTGTCTTTATACTGACTGGCTCGATTCTGTGTCACTTAAAGTAAACAAACACCATAAACAAAGATAGAGAAAAAGGAAAGTTACCATCAAAGTTCCCTGTGACGTCATCCTCAGACAGGATCACCTCTTCTGAACATAAGGGGAATAAGACGTCAATACACCGCATTTCTATTCAGTTGTCTTTCTACAACGAGCAGTGTGTGTGTGTGTATGTTTGAGTGTGTGTGTGCGTGTGCATTGACCTGCTTTGCAGATCCACTCCAGGTATCCGTTGAGCTCCCTCTCAATCTGCTGCTGTCGCCTCAGCTTTAGGAACTCGCTCCGGTTCTCCACCCGCTCTCTCTCTTTGGCAAATTCACTGTAGGACGCATTATTTGAATTTCATTTTGCTGATTTCAATCAAACTAAACACAACATATAAACCAACCAGAGCGTGGAGAAGGAAACAGTGTTGTATAGAATGAAAATGGTGGTTACCCTGAGAGTACACCCAGCACCAGGTTGAGCATGAAGAAGGAGCCGATGATGATGAGGGGGATGTAGTACATCCAGTTCCAGGCACTGCCCTCCACATTATTACTCTGCAGGAGGGGGGGGGGTACAGACAGATACTCAGACAGAGGTATTACTGGTCATCTAAAATGTAACATTGTGTTTAATCAAGACTTTTGACAACCTGAAAGTTCAGAAATTCTTTACTTTTAATGAACCTTTGCTGTACTTTTCTCTCAGTTCTAATATTTGATCTATGATATGCACTGATTACACCCCTCAGTATAACACAGCCTTGGTGAAGGTTCATTATTAAATACTTCCTGTACCAAAGGATGTCATGAAAACCTATACTTCAGCACCAACTCAATCAATGGTACATTTCTGCAAAGGTGATGTAGGTTACTTTGTTTTCTTCAGTATATAAGTACTATTTTTAGGGCTGTCAGTCGATCAAATATTTTTATCGACTGACTGTTTTTAAATCGTTTTTCTCTAATAACGCTAAATTGTAAATAAGAAATCCACGTTGACCTCAGTGAGGGTAGAAAGTTAACGTTAGCTGTAGTAGTCAGTACAATCCTGGTTGGCTGTAATAAAGCTAACAGCTAATGCTAACGTAGTTTCTATTGAGTTATGTGTTAAAGCTCTATTCGGCAAGAGTTTGTAATGGAGAGGTTTAAATTATTACGTGTTTAAAATGTTCTTTTGACGAGAACCAGGACGTAATACAGTTGATTTTTTACAGCCAGATAAAATAGATGTTAGCATACGACCTGTTCAGTGTGCAAACTGTAATAAAGCGCTGTGGACTGATTAGCATGGGATGCTTTGGGTTAAATGTGTTGTATTGTGATTTCCCAACTGCTTTGGGATATTTATTGAAAAGTTCTCAGCAAAATACAAGTTTTTTTTTTCTAATTCTTAAATTTAATAAAACATGTTTATTATAATTTGATTGTTTTTTCCATTTATGTTTGAATGCTAACGTCTTCTGTTTTGCAACTTTAGCTGTATTGCACAGAAACCAACCATATATTCAACAAGCTGGGTTAGGGTTAGGGGTATTATACTGGCTCAGGAGTGACTATCATGTGCAGAGACTTAGTATTTGCATGCAGAAACAACAACAAAGAGACGCGCCATGTGCAGTGTGACATTCCTGCATCTCCTGCTACACACACATCGATTGCAGCGAGGTGTCAGGAGAGCATGTCAACAGCAGCAACATTGACTGACACCGTGTCACTTCAGCCAGCTGACAATCAGAGAAATCAGGTTACTGCAGGATATTGTGTGTCTGTTAGCGTGTGAATGGGACTATCAGCTGATTATTATCTGCTGCTGGAGGGCCGTGTGCAGGTTTCCATACTGCATGGTACAGAGCGAGCGGCCTGTTCTCTATTAAACTTTCATTGGTTTCCTCCTGACTGCCTGTGTGAGTGTGGAAGTCAGCCTCCATCCATCAGAAAAGATGTTAAATATAGAGCGAGACGGACCAGAATAGAGAGTGGAAGAGAAGGAGGCGGGGAGGGAGGGAGGGAGAGCCACTCCGAAAGGCAGGAAAAGGACAGATGAGATAAAGGAAGTCAAACAGAGAGCGATAAAGGGAGAGAAGGATGCAAAATGGGTTTTGGACAGATAAATGGTGTTTTGAATCAAATCTTAAACTACTTTAAGCCTCATTTAGCTGAATGAAATCCAAGCAAATCACTGTTGGATGTGTGTGTGATGGGAGGTGCCCTAAAGATATTGGGCAATCCAAATCAAATCTTAAGAGACATTACTAAAAATGCAAAGACAATTGCAACCATGACTTGAGACATATCCAACTGTGAGAAAAAGGGACCAGATTTGTGGTTTGTGAGGAATAAATAGCAACCAATACTTGTCCTAGTTTTGGCATTTTCTTCGATTAAACTTTACCCACAAGGCTGCGTTCAGACCAACAACAACAATGCTTCAAACACTATTTCCTCACTTGGTTCAAAGAGGCTGAGAGGGCATTTTTTTGGCTTTTTGCTGATCGATCCAAACTCATTTTTCTATGTGGCTACCTCGTTAGCGTTACTTCCTAAAAGCCATGTCTGTTCTTGATTAAAAGAGACACAAATCTGTATGTTAGGATCATTTCAGCCAAGTCTGTTAAGCATGGTTCACAGTTCATAGTTAAAAGACACTGCTAAGCACATTGTTGTTCGTTGACTGTATTTCCAGGAATGGTATATATGAAGCCTGTTTGTAATTCGATGGTTGTTCATGGAGACAGCTTTAATGCAATCCAGTGTTAACATTTTCTGAGGATTTTTGCTTTAACTGGCTTTCTGCTTTTCATTCAACTATAAAACTGTATTTGTTCAAGTTAATTACGTGGCATTGTGGGTACTCGATGTTGTACTGTAAACCAAAAAGGCAGGGCTAGTCTCATTCAACAGGCTGACTCACGAAGTAGAGCATGTCGGTCCATCCCTCCATGGTGATGCACTGGAAGACGGTGAGCACGGCGAACAGGATGTTGTCGAACTGGGTGATGCCGTAGTTTGGACCGATCCAGCGTCTTTCACATACCGTGCCGTTCGGACACATCCGCGACGGCAACTCTTGTCCGCACGGCATACTGGTTACTTGCTCTCCTGATCCAAGAGACAAGAATCCACCGTTATATGATGCAACTCCTAAATGATTTTGTTCATCTGTATGCTGAAACCTGATTGGGGGCACCTTTTTCAGTAAAAGCATCACCAAAGCAATGCATTTTAATATGGATGAACTAACCAGAAGAAGAAGACCTCAGTGAGAGCCTTACAAAACACATTTCCGTATGTCTTACGTGTGACTTTGTCGTAGCAGGTCGTGTGGAACTTTCCCATGTAGAACTCCAGGCCGATGATGGCGAACATGAGGATGGCCACGAACAACAGCAGGCCGATCTGCAGCAGGGGGATCATAGCCTTCATAATGGACTTGAGCACCACCTGCAGGCCTAGAGGACACAAACAGAGGACATGCTTGAAGCACAATCAATAATGCTTCTAAATATAAGATGTAGGATGCATTCATGAGTAAAACGTGGACTAATTCGATGTGTTTTATGTCCAGCCATTACACTCTAAGAAACTGTAGTTCGTCAATGATATATTTCTTTCTAAATAATAGTGGTATTCAGTCTTATCAAACTTCAAGATATGACCGAGACTCTCACAGTAGTTGAAGCGTACAGTGGCAGGGTGGACACAGAAAACACAGAGCAAAGCACTTACTGGGAATCCCAGACACCAGTTTGAGGGGTCGAAGCACTCTGACGGCTCGGAGCGTCCTCAGGTCGAGCTGAGACCCCACTGACGACAAAATACTGCAAGAGAGAGGGACAGAAAACAGAAAGCAACTTCCGTTTAGGAGGCTATTACTTCCAAAGTCATCTTATTTGCTTAAAAATGCACCAAGTTGTTTGATTTACAGCTGGATTGTTTGAGTCTTAAAACACTGCCTGACCAATATGCCTGATGTTGGCGTGTATAATCTGCCCAGCAAAGACAATTCAATGTGTTCACAACAAAGCCATTTGCTTTAACCGCATTCTTCCACTGCACCTGGACATACACGTACTAAGAGGAGTTAGGAGGGACCAGGACTGAACACGGGAGTAGTAATTAGGGTTAGGGTCAGGGTTGGACCATGGACCTGTACACTCATTCAAGACAAATATATAACTCGCTTCCTTCCTAACTTTCTACGGTTCAATGGCAACAGAGCAAAGGAATCCTGATGACAGCGCACCTTTGGATAAGTATGTGGCCAGTCAGAGTGGATGTTGATGTGTTTGTCAAAAATTCCCAAATATTTTGAAAAAACAACATCTATAAATGTATGAAATCTGCAGTCGTACACTTTGGACATTTTAAGTTACAACCCAATTAAACATTGGACCATCTGTACACATCATACAGGGACGAGTATTGAGCTTTTGAAATAATATCCCTAGCTACCTTTCAAACTTTCTGCAGTTCAATCTGAAGATTGGATCACATTGAGCGTTTAAAAGCTCTAAAGAAAGTGGACCTTGAGTGGAGTTTACCAAACGTCAAATTCCCAAATCTTAAGACGAAACAACAGTATTTGTATTTGAGTTTCAAGAGAAGAGAGAAATCGTACACTTTGACACGTGAACGCCACAAATTGCAGGTCTCAACCCAATTTATTGAACTTAAAAGTACCCATTATGACTAAGGTTCAATTGACTCAGTAGCTCTTTTCACTAATGCCTCATTTGACATCTTTGTCATCATGTGTCATGAGACACGCCTCCCTGTATGTGTGTGTGTTTGTGTGTGTGTGTGTGTGTGTGTGTGTGTGTGTGTGTGTGTGTGTGTGTGTGTGTGTGAAACTGTCGTGTAAAGGCAGCCAGAGACAGGTTGGAAATTTCCATGCTCAGTCTCGTACGGGGGCGGAAGGCAGGGTCTGTCCAATGCGAGGGAAAGGGGGAGTGTGGGGGTGTAAAGAGGGGATGCTCTGAGGAGGAGGAGGAGGAGAGAGAGAAACAAGGAGGAGGAGGAGGAGGCAGAGGAGGTGCACAATACATGGACCTCACTTTCTGCCTTAAGTCAGATGTACTCAACAACGTCTGATCATCAAATCAATTATGAAAGAGGGGCACGGGCCAAAAATCTGTCCCACCTAGAGGATAGCTGTCCCTTAGATCAAATATACCTGATTATGGGATGTGCATTTATACAATACAAAGTGAGAGAATAGAAATAAATGACATTAGAACATCACTTCATAACAGGTAAAGGCACAAGAGGGGCAACGACAGTGAAAATGGATGGAGCTACATTTTAAATCTGGCATCTCTTCCTCCCTTCATCCCTCTTCCTGTTCTAACCCCACCTTCCTCCTCCTCCTCCTCCTCCTCCTCCATCTGTCTCCAGGTTGGTTGCTAATTCCAGTAAGAGGTCATTTATTAACAGACACAGCACCGGCAGCCAAGCCCCTCATTCCCTCAATGGCTTTTTAACGGCCACAGCTAAAGGCCACGCTGCAGACCTGAAAACACCGGCGCTCAGCAGAAGCAGCAAACAGCCTGAGGTCCAGTAAAGACCCGGCAGACACAGGCTGTAGATCACGGTCCGACATGTGTCTGAGTAAATGAGAGCACACGACAAGGTGGAAATAACCACATGTGGTCTGAATCTGTAGTGTGATTTTTAAATGTGTTTATTTTTCCATGACTGTATAAACAGTTAAAAAGGCCCTACAATGATTTTGTTTTTTTCCCTTTCCTGTAGTGTGTTGTATAGGTTTTAGTGCATGTAAATGGTCTGCAACTCCAGAGGGAGGTTCTCTCCAACACACTCACCCCCCGCCTGAAACGCCTCCATTGGACTCCTTTTTTTAACTTCGGAGACACAGTGACATCACTATGGAACACTTTTGCGCTTAAATTGGCTAGTGCTAGGACACTGCACCTGATAGGCTAAGGGGCGGGACATGTCTAAGTGGTTGGCCAATCACAACAGAGCCAGGAGAGATATCATTTTATTTCACAATTTGACTTTATACATTATATGTGTTATTATTTGATGTATTTCCTGTTTTATTATTTATATTTATTTATTATCCCTTTTTTGTTCTTTATTTTATATTTAATTACATTATTTATTTATTTTAAATATTAAATATTTTCACTTTTTTTCAACACACTTTTTTTTATTGTATTACATTTAATTTTATTCTATCTTTTAAATACAAATGTTTTAATTCTAATTTTTCATTTTATTGAATCTTTTTTATTGTATTTTATTCCAAACGGACTAACTGTCCCAAATCCCCAGGGATAAATAATGTTCTGTGTTTCTGATGATTTAGGATTCAGTGTTGGATTAGCATGCGTGAGCAGATGGATGCAGCAAAAGAGCAAATGGTGAGTTTTTATTGACTGAATCTCATTTTTTCCTGCCTCTCCGTCTCCCTGTCATGTTTCTCCCTTTTCACTGCTTCTTTTTTTTTCTTCTGCCGCACATCTCATTCTGATGCAGAGCTTCAATATTCATCCGCGCGAGACGGCAACCATCCGCTGCTGCCAGACTACCCAAACCTCCAGGATGCAGTCACCCCTGGCAACGGCTGAAACCTGCCCACAATGCACGGGGCGGCCGGTAGAGGGAGCAGCGAATGCCGCTTTGATGGGGATGGGGGGGGGGGTGTTATAGGGAAGAGGAAACAGTGGAACATGCATGTGAAGGAGGAACAGGTCATTAAATAGAAGAAGGGGAGGAAGAGGAGCAGAGGAGAAATGATTGGACAAGAGTAGAGCATAGATAAGGATATGGAATAACGTATTTTAGATTTTATGCTCCATATATTTGGAATAAATCACCAGAAATCTGCAACTCTTTGCCGCTTATAACCACAACCTGAACGTTACATATGAGTTGTTACCATTCATTGAGCGATACAGGGTCCCAGTATTTAATCAGGTTGAACTTTTCAAACCTTGAATTAAAGATCTTGATGCTTGATAAAGGGTCTTGTAATGTAAGGCATATTAAATGTCTGTTTCCTTGACTCTGTTGTTGGAAATACAGCCGCCTGAAATGCTTTTGTGATAAAATGTTCCTGTCAGTGACACCTTGTCCATTTTTGAGCAAGACGTACGAAAACCTACGTGACAGATGTGTCCGTATTACACAACAGTAGACATGAGCGTCCATGATGGAATAAGGACTGAGGGAGACCGTATACAGAAGATCCCTGGAGAGATAGAGTGAGAGAAAGAGTGAGCAGATTGAAAGAGAGTGATAGTCCTGTGTGTCAAAAGCGTGAGATTCCACTGCAGAGAGAGAGAGAGAGAGAGAAGAGAGAGAGAGAGAGAGAGAGAGAGAGAGAGAGAGAGAGAGAGAGAGAGAGAGAGAGAGAAACCCCGAAGAGAGACGGAGCGACTCCAGAGAGAAAGAGAGGATTTTCTGCTGAGGGAGAAGGTGTTTGGACAGCGATGACAGAAGCTTTCACTCCCGGGAAACACCTAACAATCAACCTCTAAAACACACACACACACACACACACACACACACACACACACACACACACACACACACACACACACTCTAACCGTGTTGCTGTTAGGAAACGTACACTAATTGATTTTGTGTCAAACAGTAGCTCCAAAGCTGAGACCCCTCAAAGTGCCTTTACATAAATCATACAGGTCAGCATTCGCCCTCTCGCACACTTTCATAGAGAGGGTGACTTACAAGGTGCCCCCAGATCAAAGGGGCCGGGGATCGAACCACGACCTTCCAATTGGAGGATGACCATCTACCTTGAAGCACCCAAACCGTGTGGCAAAACCAAGATGTGACAACCTCCAGGTTTGTTGTGTGATACCATGAGGCTGCAGAAAAGGGTTTCACATTGACTTTTCACCCTCTGTCTGAAACCAGAGCCCAGTCTGCTCTGAACGGTTAGCTGACTGACTCTGTTGTGATTGGTCAACCGCTTAGAGATGTCCCGGATAGAAGCATGAGTGTCACAGTGATGTCACTATGTCCAGGATGTAAACAAAGAAGTTCACAGGAGGCGTTTCAAGGGGGTGTGTGTGGGAGAGAAACTCCCTCTGAAGGGAACACAGGGATTTTAGCCTTTGCAGACCATTGACATGCACTGAAACCTATAGAAACACTCCCGGAGAGGATCAGAACGGAGCCTCTTTAAAACCCGATCAGCTCTCTCTCTAGCCGGGGACTGATGGCTCGGATCAGGAGGATCTCTGGGGTCACTCGCCACCTTCCCTTCGCCTGGTCTCTCCCCGTTCATGGCATTGCCATGGCAACCGGCGATTCCTCTCTTCGCCGAGTCTCCACGGTTACCGACCTGCTCTCATTCATAAGCGTTGCCAGGGCAACGCAGCCCCGGCTCATTGATGGAATCTCGGCATTGCTGCAGCAATGGGGATGGGAAGTGGGTCTCCTAACGATTGATTTTCAACCCCTCCAAACCCCCGCATCTCACACACACACACACACACACACACACACACACACACACCATTATCCTCAACTACCCCCTCACACAACAGCAGCCCCTGTGCGTGGTGCAGCGTTCAGTTCATATTTTCCTTAAGCACAGACACACACATCCTTTTACCGCATACAAACACAGATACACTCTGATCAAATATATGTGTGTGTGTGTGCTTGATCTGCGCACAGACACACACACACACAGCGTACGATCTGATGACAGTGATGAATGCTGCGCAGCACAGGTAGTATGGATGACCCATTTTATCTGCTGCAGCTGGTTTGTTAAAAGCTGGAATTGTTGTGTTTAACAACATGGACGCAAAACCATAAATCCCACCAACACACACATCCAGATACAGAGGCAGAGTGTGTGGTCCTATGAAGGTGATCACTGTCATTTAGAGATGCTTTTTGGACCAGGAAGTCTCTGATCGAATTACCCTTCTTATTATCAATAACCATTTATTAAATACAGCCACAATGCAGAGGGAGCTGAGGAGGAGGGATTTCTCCAGGAAAGGTTCACATATTTGAACTTAAATTGAGTATTTCCCTTTTATGCTACTTTATGTTTTACTTCACTACATCTCAGAGGAAGATATTCTTATAAGTTGTCTCGATTATTAACTGAATGGCCCTTCATTATTCCCCAAATCTGGTTTTCCACTTGCTTTTTATAGAAAGGAGGCTTTTACATAGCGCGAGGGGCTGTATACCCATTAGTTCTAATCTAAAATTGGCACCATATTGATGAACTACTACAACATTAAATACAACACATGCATTCATTACATGTATTATTAAATGCAAAGGGCCTAATATAAGATTAAGTATCCATTTCATTAGTTATACTTTTCTGTTTCTACTAACGTAACTCAGTGCAGTGTTTCTATATTTACTCAAGTTATGCATTTGCGTATGTCTGTTACCACTGGACATTGAATATCTTACTCATAATAAGACCTCCCATTTTAATTGATGTGCTCGAACATACCATGCATGTCCCTGAGTGTGTTGTATGTAATGCATGCTTTCTCAGTGTGATGTCTTTGGCAAAAACACTGAAAACACACACTCACAGCGTGCAAGAGACCGGGACAGCTTCCAGCCAGTGACATGTGCATGAGCTGTACTGTGTGTGTGTGTGTGTGTGTGTGTGTGTGTGTGTGTGTGTGTGTGTGTGTGTGTGTGTGTGTGTGTGTGTGTGTACATGGATTATGTGTGTATATCGTGTGGAAGTAGTGTGGGAGTGCCATGTGTCATCACAGTGTGAACCCCTGTCCCCTCAGTGACTCCTGCTGAGCCCTCACCCGCCAACACACACACACACACACACACACACACACACACACACACACACACACACACACACACACACACACACACACACACACTGGACAATGTTCCAGTGTGTGATACAATGTTCAGTAAAGGAATTTTAACAATATGTTCGCACATAGCGTAAGAAACACACTCATGTCATCATGCTCGATGAAGAGGGGTATTTACAAACGTGTAGGAAAAAGTAAATTCAATTAATAAATTCCCGTTGCCGATTTCTAAGTTGTTGGCATTATGTCTTCGTGGTTCATTTGGTTTCTGTTGATGCTACGGTAAAGGTAAGACAGTACGGTTTGTCAGGGGTAAAAAGAGCAGTGGAATAAAGTAAATGTGAAACACTGAGCTGCTAAACTGATGCTGGAATCCTTTTTAAAGGACGCAGTATATGTCCAATGCAACCGCCAACTTTAAAGTCCATTGAGTCGACGTTCCTGCTCCAAATAAACAACAAATTAAGGCAAGATTATTTGTGTATGCCTTCAGATGTATAATGACTTTGTCAGGTTAAGGAAAGAACATAGTTTTGCTTGATTATGTCCCAGTTTACCTCCTGGGCCCTGCTGTGTTGCCCTTGAGCAAGGCACCGGACACCTCCAATCCCCCCTCCCCATTGCTCCCCGGGCGCTGCACAATAGCTGCCCACTGCTCCTAGTACTAGGATGGGTTAAATGCAGAGGACTAATTTCACTGTGTGTGCTCTGCTGTGTGCATGTATGTGACTAATAGAGAGGGTTTCATCCTCCCATTCTACCTAACTTTGTTAAGTTAAGGGAAACATCTCGGTTTGGGTTGAACTGTCTACGGGGTTAAGATCGGGACGCCTTTGGAGTAAATCGATCAGTTAATATGTATTTATAAAGCCCAATATTACAAATTGCACCATAGTCTCGGGTTAACATACAATATGTGCAGCAGGAAATGTCAATTAATGCAATCTAGTAAAGGAGGAAAGGAAACAAGCAGTTGAATTAATCCCAGTTTAAACCCTGGAAGTACAAAATGATCAAAAGTGGAAATTCCCAATCGAATCGACGTTGCATGCTGGTCAGAAAGCTGGCCGTTTTTAAGTGTACTTTGTAACCACTAATTGGCAACAACTGTCTAACGAGTAAATGAAAAGATCTGGCCACTTAATTCTTAACATGCGATACTGTATATAATATGATATAGTGATGGACGAGTGAAAGCCGCTCACTTCTGTAGCCGATGTGTTCTCGTTGCATGAAAGAATTAGCAAATATAGTCGTGAGCTCTCAATCAATACCATTTGAGTGTAGCCCAATATCACAAATTACACATTAGCCTAAGGGGGCTTATCCTCCCAGTGAACAAAGAAACCCCCCCCCCCCAACATATTG
Source organism: Eleginops maclovinus (assembly GCF_036324505.1). Classification (NCBI taxonomy): domain Eukaryota; kingdom Metazoa; phylum Chordata; class Actinopteri; order Perciformes; family Eleginopidae; genus Eleginops; species Eleginops maclovinus. Next base: position 666,608 of record NC_086353.1, read on the forward strand.
GTTTGATCCTTAAAATACTGCTTGGTTAAGGCAAGCTTTGTTTGTGAATAAAAGCAGTAAAGAACATGCTTTACTTTCTGTTGGCAGAGCAGTGTGGATGTAGTGAACCCTCTGCAGGAAAAACAAGGATGGAAAACACAATGATGTTGCTCTCCCTGCCCTTTCTCCGTCCGTCTCTCTCCTGCAGACACGGGACATTAAGCAGCACTTTATGGCCCTTATGTCACCGCTCACCCCCATCCTCCACAACCATGGTACGCCCCAATCATTTCCTCTTGTTGGGAGAGCCCATTTGCTATGTGCGGAGGGGTGTTTGCAGGGAAACATGCTGGTGGGGTTGGAGGTATTATTGTAATGGCTCCATCACCTCAGGGGCTGGGAATCTTTTCCACCAGCTCGTGTCACCAGAGCCCTCCCTCTCACTTTATCAAAGCCAGTTCTCTTCATCCAAACATCTTTTTTTTATCCCTCATTTCATTCCCCTTTTTTTTTCCCTGCTGGTTGCTGAAGCTGGCAGAGGCAGGATGCAAGCACTCTCATTCTGACCACATTTCTCCATCCTCATCCCCCCTTCCTCTTCATTTTCTCGCTCTCGCATTATTGCTGATCTCAGCAGAGTGCTAACACTCAGCTGATGGACTCTCTCCCTACCTCCACCCCCAACCAAACTCCCATATTTTCCCTTCATTCCTTTCTTCCTCCACTTTTCCTTCCCTTTCTCCTTTCCTCAGTGCATCTCCTTCAGAGGGAAGATAAGGAGAAAGGAAGGTGGCTGATTAGCAGGGATCGTCTCTCATCTTTCCTTCTACGTCTTTACTCCATCACGCACCCTTCTGTCCTTTAATCAAATATACGTTTATTAACCTTTATTTATCTAGGGGAGGTTTGCTGAGTGTGCACGCTTCTCTGCAAACATTCCAAGAGCTTCAATCTTTCGCACAAGAGCACCTTGATCGTAAGACTTCTGAACCAAAAGCTGTCAAAAGATACGAGAATCAGTCACATTATCCTCTGGTGCAGTGACCTGTTTTTCCCTGTCCTTTAAACACATTGACAATCCTCTTCGCCCACGTCATTACTTCCCGTCTCTAATCTTCCTCCAGTTTTTCCATTCACCTCTCTCTCTCTGTACCGGCCGGCTGATTGGCCCACCTGTCCCTCCGTCTCCTGCCAGCATGACTCCTCGACTTCATGGGGACACGACGTCTGGACTTCTGTGTCCTTGTTTCTCGGTGTGTGTGTGTGTGTGTGTGTAGGCCATGTAGTTTTGTGTGGGATGTAGGGCCTTTTCCTGTTTATAATAGAGGCTCTAAAGTAATGTAGGGCTGCAATTTCTCTGCATTCCTGTTATTTTATATGGACAATAAACTCCCTAAACCTAACTCCATCTAAGTATCTATACGTTAAGGCTCCAGTAAAACATACTGTTGGATTATCAATGCATCAAATGATTGCATTCAGACTTGTATTGTCTGTTTGATCTCTAAAATGATTACATAGGGTTATATTCAGAGCGGTTAATCTACTTTCCTTTCATTTTGGGTATTTCATTATTATGTTAGCTCTTCATCTTGGCTTGGTTAAACTCTAACATAGTTTTTTACATTTTAAAACGTATCATACATTTTGTCGTTATTTTTAATAATCTTCCGGTCTTTGATAAAAACGATGATATCGGAGGGTCGTTTTTCTTTCCAAGCTTTGGTTTCTGCCTCCTTCCTTCAACTAACTTTGTGTCGTATACATTCTCTGTATATGTTAATGTTGATTAAGCTGAATACAAAAATGTGAAAGGGGTTGCTAGTTGATAAGGCACCCGGCATCAGCTCCTTTTAGCTTCTTTTAGCCTCTTGTTTTGGTTTCAAGGACAGCTTTTCTATTTGGTTCCTTCTCACTTATCGAATCATCCTTGTGTCCAGCTGTAGCTAGAAGCTGTTTAAAAGAGGAGAGCTCACTTCCCAGCATCTAACGTCAGATAAACAAAGTTAGTAACAAACAAAGTCTAAAAAAGTAGCTCGAGAGGCAGATCGGTTTCTAACGAGTTGGGTCAAAAACATTACAGAGTGGCTGCCAGAAGTCACCAGAAGTATTTGATGAACTAAAGGAGAAAACTTCATTATAGTTGAACTTTTTCCATCCCTCACAAAGAAGTCAGGAGTCAGGTAGGGAGAGGCAGATTGAGATTAGATGTGTTGCTCAAGGACTCTTAAGCAGGACACACTCTCGTCACCACTGTGGGTGCGATGATGAACGGGTCTGGACCTGGTGCCCTCCCATTGTGTGTCTGTAGGTGTGCGTTTGTGTCTGTGACTCTATTTCTGTTCACAAGGGTGTGTGGGTGCACACAAAACCTCACACTGAAGAAGGCTGAAATATTTAGTTTAAAAGGCACAAGTTGATCCGTATTTTCAATACAGCGATACTTCCATTTAATCCTCAGAGTAATTAACACACTTAACTCCTCAAGCTCAATCCAACTCTACTTCAAAGACAGTAGTGTTGCTAACCATGAGCCGACAACATGATCAACACGCACAGGAAGCTTCCTGATTTAAATATGCAAGATTTAGTCTGTCAATATTCTGCTTTTCAAGTTGCTAACTAACTATTTGAGTGCTGATCCAAACCAAGACATGCTTTTGACAAGATTTTCTCAAGGTATATGTAACTCCCAGCACCTGACTCTCACTGAAGTCCTCAGACCTACATGAGAAGAATATGTGATGAATCAGCGCATTACAAAACCGTTGACCAGTTTCTGGGCTGCCACTAATGTGGTAAAAGGCTGTTGTGGTTTTTAAAGATCTGTGAAATGAACCCAAGTGAAGAATCGATCGGGGTTTTAGGTTGTCAAAAGAAACCAACATTTCCTGTTGGCGAGAACAAGTCCAAGTCTTTGTTTACACACCAAACTGAAACTGTGATTTTCGGACTGTTAATGAACGTAGTGTTTGTTCCACCTAATTCCTAAAAACGTTCATTTAAGCCAAAGATGTTTTCGTTTTGTCAACGTCTTTGATGTCAAACTCCATCCTATCCTTTAGAGAAAAGCCTAAACCAAACTTTATTTCAAAGCTAACTGTTTTGCTTTCTATGAGCAAACAAGATTTAGTCTGTCAACAGCACAAATGCTGATGACCACGGTCTGATCTTGCCCACGGGAATGACTTGCTGTTCACCGGATGATAGCTCTCTGTAACACAGGACACCTACAGTTTAGTGCCCACAGTACAATGACTGTACTGAGTTCTCAAGGTATATTTAACTTGCAGCACCTAACTCTCTCTGAAGTCCTCAGAATAAATCAGTGCCTTCCAAAACATCTGACCAATGTCTGATCTACCACCACTGTGGGAAAGGTGAGTTGGTTTAGGCTCCAAGACAACTGGTTGGTTAGGAGACAATCACAGTAACGGTTCAAAGAAAGCAAGTTGATTGTTCGTAGTCCACGTCCACCCATCCATCTCAAGCTCTTTCCAGTGTGATTCAGAGACTCTATACCACATATGTCTGTCCCTGCCTCCCTCTATAAAGATAATTTTATGCATTTGAACAAACAAAGTATGCAATTTATCCTTTGAAACCCAACCTAAATCCTAGTCAGACTCGTTGTCAGAATAAGCACAGCCTACATTTGATCCTTCTGCGAACGATATGGTGCAAACTATATCCTGTCCTGATAGAGAAATGAATGCACTTGATAGAAACTCATAATGTCCACCTGCTCTATTACTTCTGTATATCAGAACAGCTCATTGAGTTTCCAACAGGCGGCCATTACGATGCTTGTGCAACCTAACACCCTTTACATGAGTGCTGTGTTCGTGTGCAGCAGAGAGCGTTGGGGGCACGCAGTTGGAGGGTATAGGAGAACGTGTAGGAGAGTGATGAGTCTGTAAATGACTGCAGAGCAATAATGATAATGGAAGTGATGGCAGAGGGACAATTTCCAGCCAGGTACCCTCCCCTCTCTCTCTCTCTCTCTCTCTCTGTGTGACCTCAATTTTCTCTCCATGCTTGACTTAATTTCCTCGCTCGATGTTCGTACAGCACTCTCTCAGAGGAGGTACTGTACTCTACTGTAACACCTGTGCGTACCGAAGGAGAGCGACCTGATTCACAGCAAAGTTAGCTGGAGTTTCAATCACAGCAGGGAGGTTTAAGAGCTTGGGGAGTAACATAATAAGATGCTAAATGTTATTTGATTGGCCAAAAATTAACAATTTCCCCCTACAGTTACACAAAAAAGATGTTATCAGCGGACTACAGATCGGGACCAAAGACTCTGCCTGGTATGGGGGTTATTACATCCTCTTACTTTAAAGGTAGGAGGTGTAGGGTCCACCGAAGCAGGCTAAACCACTACAAACACTCCCTTAAGCTTCTCAACAAAGAAATGTAAGGTATAGTTTAAATGTTGGCCACGAGGGTTGTGAAACTGGTCGGCATTGTCAGTTGGTGTGTCTGTGAGTATGAGGGTGTGGCTCAGTGCGCTGGTCTTTGGATCAGGGGAGCACTGGTTCAATCCCCACTGCAGTCAGCATGTCGTTGTGTCCCTTGGCAAGACACTTCACCCCAAGTTCCTGTGGGGATAGTCGATAGTATTGAGAGTACTGTATGTAAGTCGCTTTGGATAAAAAGCGTCTAACTAGTGTATGTGGAAACTGTGGAAGTCTTGTTTTAATATGTTAATGTCTTATATCGAGTACTATGTAGTTTGTATGACACTATAGGACAGAATCCAGGACAAGTTTCCTACGGGAAATTTACGGGGAGAGTAAAGTATATCGTATCGTAGCACAAGTAGTATAACGTGGTCATGTGTTGAGCACTTTGACTGCCGGTCTACCGCCTGGATATGCTTATTGAAAGGCGGGTTTCTCTACAAAGGAAAATCTCTGAGCAGAGGACACATTTTCTCTCTAATGCTGGTTTATTTTGAATAGTATTTTGAGATGTTTATATTGTAGAATTGTTCATTTCTAATCTTTTTCATTTCTAATTATGTTAATGCCTTGTTTTTTATGCTGCTGCAACGACAAAGTGTCCCAATTTGGGATCAATAAAGTACATCTTCACTCATTATCTTATTTTCAATACTAAACATCTTGGTTTCTTCTGTTTCTAAGGTTACTTAGTTCTGTCGTCTTACGTAATAAACTTAAGTAAACACCATCTTATTGATGTTTGTCTTCTCTGGTATGAACTGGCGTTGCATTTGCATTTCTTTAATTAACCATCCCGTCCCTGGAAGCTTCCCATGGCTCAATGTGCGTTGATAGAACAATTTCTGACTGTCCAAGTCAATACAGCTGGATGCATATCTTTATGAAGACCAGCTTAATATATTCTGTCCCGCTTCTGACGCAAAGCTCAGCTGTGAGTCGTCCCTGCAGTGAGTCAGTCCTGATGTCATCTGGTGTCTTTGGCAGACACACTGGAGACTGTGCCACTTGTGTCCCCTTGATGAGGCTAACATTTTCCAAGGGGTTAGGGTCTCTCCAATAAGAGTCAAAAAGGAAGTTTCTATCTCTTGCACATACATAAACTGAACTGAGTTTAAAACAGACAATGACCACTTTGATGACAGTAGAACCAATTCTGTCCATGTTGGTGCCTTATGCCCATTGCTGACCCCAAGTTCATGTAGTTTGAAAGTCAGATAACATAATGCTGCTTTAGTTTAAACCCACTATATTCAACTGAGCGTCATCATCAACATGTGTCTCGCAATGTGTGTTCAGACCAAACAAAAGCACAGTGCTTTTTTGCGACACCACTACATATAAAGTCAAGCCAAGATGAGAAAAAGGAGCAAATGTGCCAAAAGGGAATGCAACAACAACAGAAATAAATAGTGGAAAGTCATATTATAAGGACATACATCCTGAATACATAGCAGCTTTTAACATACAAACTCAGCAAGGACATTTGTTTAGCATAGGAGCCAACCTGATACATCTGATGATGGTTAATTGGTATTAAATTGATTATGGAAAATCTTTCAAAACAGCAGTAAGTGTTCTCAAACTACCTGGATTTTTCAGGAAAAGCAGACTTATCTCACAGATGCATAAGTCTCTTTTTTTAAATGAAAAGCCTATGATACAGGGAATAAATATTCACTTATGAATATCCTTTTGAAACATATCAGCTCCTGTAATGCAGTTTTCAATTATAGCCACTGTTTTCCAAGGAAAAGCTAACTTGTCGAAGCCTCCTTTCAAGCTTTGTATTTTTTGCTGCAGTTCCCCAAGAGGTAAGTCATTGCAACACATCTTATAAGTCATCTCAAAGAGCAAGATAAAACCACCCAACCTGGAAATGCATTTAACAAAAAAGCATTTTAGCGTTTTAAATCATATATTGTACGATGAGGGTCTATTTTTGGACCCCATCCATGCTAACCTCCATTAGAGGAGTCACAGGGACGTCTGCTCTGTCCTCTCATTGACTGCCCGGAGTCTACAGTAAATGATTAGATTACTGTGTGACGTCACAGCAGGGCACCAAAAATCAATGAGCTGTCATCTCTGAATACTAAATACACTGGTCGCTGTGTGTGTGTGTGTGTGTGTGTGTGTGTGTGCGCGTTCCCTCTCCTCTTCGTCTCTCATTAATTCTGGCCCTCATCAAGTATTTCTCTCTCTAGTGTGTCTCTGCCAAAGAGGGAGTCAGCAGACACACACACACACACACACACACACACACACACACACACCACAGCACAGTGGCAGGAGCCTTCTCAGTCACGACTTGCACGGCACACACTCCCAAAAACCAAGCGGGAAGCGGAACAGAGGAATACAGAGACAGACTGCATTAATACGTCAAATTAAAGGAAATTAAACTCTTACTGATTTTGATTTGTTATCAAAGCTATTTCACAGAAACAAATCCAGTTGTTAGTCTTAGCATATACTTTGCTAGACTACAGGACAAGTAATGAGGTCATTATTTCATATGAAGGATCATCACTCTGGGATCATGAGTGTGGGAACCTGCTTCAATTTTAGTTCCATCATCTGTAAAAAAAAAAAATGTAAATTTTGGCCTAGTTAAAAATTTGGAGTGCTTTCAGTCTGCCTTCTGCCAATTCAACCTACTGGTCGACCGCAGTAACTTTCCCTCGGTAACAAAGAGCACATGCACTGTTATATGACTGGAAACCATTGTTTTATTTTGGTGAATGAGGACAAACACCATAAAACCATAACAGGTTACATTATACAGTGTTTCTATGACGGCGCAAAGAGGCTGGTTTTGTTGCAACTGAATTCATTTCCGTCCACTTTTTTTGTAGTTTTCAGAGAGAGCGTTGATAAGGGGAGGGTTCATCCTCTGAGAACCATGAGGATCCACTGGAAATGCATTTGAAAAAGTGCCGTATTTGTAGTTTAAACGGAAATGTGGAGTTCACAGAGTCAGCATGCTTCCAATTCTTGTAAGTGGTCGATCACGGTAGTGCAGGAAACTTTGAACTAGGGCCAACGTTAATTAAAATAATTGTGTAATGATTGTATATATTTTTGTATCTTGGGTATAACGTTGAGATTTCTTTGGCTCTTTCTGCCGTGATGAATGAAAATGTCCCCTCTGTCGGACGAATGAAGGTATTGTGTGTCTGAAAAAGTCTTCTATCATGATTTTCAAAGACTAAAATAACTATTTCTAAGAAATTATTTAAATGTGGGCCATCCAACGTGGAGGCAACCAAGTGTAGGCACTGTTTGAACAACTTTTACTGACATGTATGAGAACCAGATCGTACTATATCCATGGAGACACAAACAAGCTTTTTGAATCAAGCAAATGTTAAACATGCAAATGAAGCAAGAGTTTTCCTTCAGTGTCAAAGAGATGCTACACTGCCCGGCCAAAAAAAAGGTCACACTCTAATATTCGTTGGTCCGCCTTTAGCTTTGATTACGGCACGCATTCGCTGTGGCATCGTTTCCACGAGCTTCTGCAACGTCACAACATTTATTTCTGTCTTGCATTCATTTTTATCTTGTACTGATGATGGGAGATTCGGAACGTTGCTCAAAGTCTTCTCCAGCACACCCCAAAGATTCTCAATGGGGTTCAGGTCTGGACTCTGTGGGGGCCAATCCATGTGTGAAAAGGATGTCTCATGCTCCCTGAACCACTCATTCACAATCTGAGCCCGATGGATCCTGGCATTGGCCTCTTGGAACATGCCCGTGCCATCAGGGAAGAAGAAATCCACTGATGGAATAACCTGGTCCTTCAGTATATTCAGGGAGTCAGCTGACCTTATTCTTTGGGCACACTGCTGAACCTAGACCAGACCAACTGCAGCCCCCCCGGATCAGAGCACAGCCTCCCACAGGTTGGGGACCTTTCTTTGGCCGGGCAGTGTATAAACCAAGTCTGAACTAGAAAAATTGAACACGAGTAAAATACTCATTCCAATTATGCAATGTCTAACTAGCGTTGAAGAGTTAAGCTGCCCACGCCCCATTGTTGGGTTTAGCATTGGAGTGGTGACGTCCCACAGCACAGAGAGCTTAATACTACTGCCTATAATCCAAACACTGAAGCTCATTGCTATTGACATTTGCCTTACATTACTAATGACTCATATTCTGTAACCGATGTATTGTTAGAGCATGGCGGAATTTGCCAGCTAGCTAACCTGCTAACTATCAGTCTGCTTTTTAGCGGAATAAAGCACTGGGAAATGAGCTGTCTGCTTTCAATCCAGACAAGCTAAGTTTCCAAAAAGTGTCTCCTCTTCAAGGTCTTACACTGGTCCTCACATATAAACACACTCTCAGACACACAGCGCGGAATCATGGTTAGCGTTAGCCGGCTTCTGTGTTCACACAACAACCTTGAATTCAATTTAAAATGTTTTATATGAATAAACATGAACGCTTGAAACATAACTGTAATTGGCAATGTGGGCCATGCATGGTAATTGAGTGTATACATAATCTACATACAGGACTAAAGTGTGTGTGTGTGTGTGTGTGTGTGTGTGTGTGTGTGTGTGTGTGTGTGTGTGTGTGTGTGTGTGTGTGTTATATAGGCTGTGCTGAGTGATTGATCATAGGGAGCAGGGAAAAGCAGGTTACTGCAGCGCTGCCACACACACACACACACACACACACACACACACACACACAGGGCTCCTTTCGGCGTTTGCTCTTTCTCATTTCCCTCTCTCTCCCTTCCCCCCTTATTCCATCTCCATCTTTGCCTCTCCTTCTCCTCCTCCCATCCTTCCTCCCGTACTCTCACTCTCTCCATACATCACTCTCACCTCCCTCCCCCAAAGCCATCACTCTTCCCTCCTTCCTGTGGTTCACCTCCTCTCTGCTCCCGTCCCTCTCACGCCTTCTTTAGCAGCCAGACCCATCTTGTATCTCCCCCTCCCCTCTCCATCTCCCTCTCTCTCTCTGTCCTGTTATCCAGAGCCCAGGGGAATGGAGAGACATTGTCACGTGTCTCCCCCCTTCTTCCACCTCCTCCTCCTCCTCCTTTTCTCCTCCCTCTGTTTTCTAGCTGCAGTAGTACCGCTCTGCTGTGGTAAGCAGAGGCTTCATGTCTCACAGGGCTGCCTCTATACATCTATTTGCAAATTGAAAAGACCAACACTAGTCCTCATCTGAGACTCAAAACAGGACTAATTTAAACCCAATGCTATAGCACTTATGAGGGTTCGGCATATTCAAAGTTTGCATGTTTCATGAGTTAAATGCACTTATTTTAACTCGCTCTTTCACTGTGGCCTTTATCAGTATTTCTCTTCGCTGAGTTCTGATGGATTAATAAAAAGGAACTCTGATTTGCTTAAAAGCGTCAACTAAGCGAAATACAACAGCATGATTTTCCTCAGAAACTCCACTGAAAATATGCAATATTCTCCCATTGGGTGTTTTGATTGTAGTGGTTGAAACATTCTAAATGAGTGCTCTCAAATCCCACAATTAGGTTATAACCATGCACCTAAAGTAGACGATTCTCTTCATATGTTATACTCATCTTAATTTCCCTTTCTACCTCATGTACCTACGACGCTGTGAGAGAAGGAAGTGTTGAGTTAGATAGCTAAACAGTGGCGACGCTTCGTATCATTTGTAAATAAAGACAGTATTTATCTCCTAAAAAGGAACACAAAGGCACTTTTGTGGAAGTTGTTTCCATAGGTTTCCTCAAGCTTGTGCAACTGTGTGCGCTTTTGTGTTAAGATAAGATAAGATGCACCTTTATTAATCCCCCCAGGAGTTAAAGCAGCAACTCACTAAAATGATGTAGGGGTGAGCAGTTCTGTTAAAACCAAAAGGGACTCAATTTAAATGAACACTTCATATGTATATACATTAAAGACAATACATTACAGCCTCTGGTGCACCATCATCCTGGTAAGAACAAATGAAAAAATGCACAAAGCTCCACTGGACTTTCTGCGTTTGATTCGATGACACACCTGCTACTCGGGGGTCCCTCACAAGCCCCCAGGAAGGTCACCGTGCATTGAAGCAAATGTCTGCAGTGGCCAAACGATGGCACTACAACTTCTGGGTCAGTCATGTGATGCAATTGGGCCCGGAAACACTTTTTCCCATTGACTTACACTGGGAAAGTGTAATGAGGAGCACTCTAATGGCCCTTTTTAAATTATTATTATAGGTCCAAAAGAAGAAACACAGGTATTTTACATCTCCTTCCTTTTGAATGAGACACATGTGTAATTTGTACACTCGTATAAATACTAATCGATTGATTTATGTGCTTATAACAACACTTTCCCTGCCCAAGGAAATTAAGAGTTACAGATGTGACGCTCTAGTAGAAACCCTGGTGCTTTATTGAGTGAGTAATACTGAGAGTCTGCAGGACGTTTAGCTTTCACAGTTAGAGCTTAGGCATTTAAGTCTATCAATGCAATGCATCTTAAATAATAAAGGACAAAGAGTCGGAGGGATGGAGGAAACTCTCTCTGATATTGCCATAACAACAACCCCCGCTCCCCCATCTCTGGGAGAAGTGACATTTCACTTCGCCCTGGAAGCTGCTCCCTGCAGTGCTGCTCTGATCCAGCCTGTGTGTGTGTATGTGTGTGTGTCCTCATTAAAGGAGCCCTGACTGAGGGGGAGTGGGCCCTGATCACACACGTACACTTTGTCAAACCAGACCTCCGCTGCGTCAGTCTGAGTGTGTTGGAGAACAGAAAAGAGAGGATGTCATGCTAGTACACTGTATGATACACACACACACACACACACAGTAGAGGATATAAGTGCGGACTCACCCAGTGAGCACGACCACGAAGTCCATGACATTCCAGCCGTTCCTCAGGTACGAGCCCTTATGTAACGCAAAACCCAGAGCCAGAATCTTTATCCCTGACTCGAAACAGAAGATGGCTATGAAGTACGGCTCCGTCTCTTCCTGCAGGGGAGGAGGAAAGGGGGAGAGAAAACAGGAGAAGGGATGAAGAAAGGGAGTAAGGTTTAGAGAGGTGGAATGTGAAGAGGGAGGGACGGGATAAAGAGAAAGGTCAGGGACAGATTGTGGCCCCTCTTCTGTTCACATGGAGTTTGTTTATTGGGATATTTGCAGGGAAATGTGAAGGCTGTATGAAGTGTGTGTGTGTGTGTGTGTGTGTGTGTGTGTGTGTGTTACCAGTCGCTCAGACAGAGGTGTCTTGTCTCCGTCAGGAAGATGCTGCTCCAGAGCCAGGACGATGCAGTTAGCAATGATGGTGGTGAGGATCATCCATTCAAACGGAGTGCAGCGAGAGTTAAGGCCAACATCAGAAAACAAACACACACACACACACACACACACACACACACACACACACACACACACACACACACACACACACACACACACACACACACACACACACACACACACACACACACACACACACACACACACACACACACACACACACACACACACACACACACACACACACACACACACGTACTTCTACTGAAATAAAACCTATTACGCTTTTTTGGTGGTTTCTCTCCCACACATGTTTACTCACCTGTCTAAATTCAGTGTTTGGCCACAAATGGGGACTGAAACTTTAAGAAGGTGTGTGTGGGAATAGAATGCCTCCACACACACACAGTCACACACACACGGTCGCACACACAGTCACAGAAACACCAGGCTGACTCACAGAGGTCGCCTGGTGGAGCAGCCAGCTTTTCACAGCACTCCTTCCAGTCAAGTGTGTTTGTATTTGTTGCAGTGTGTGTGTGTGTGTGTGTGTGTGTGTGTGTGTGTGTGTGTGTGTGTGTGTGTGTGTGTGTGTGTGTGTGTGTGTGTGTGTGTGTGTGTGTGTGTGTGTGTGTGTGTGTGTCCATGCCTGAGTAATGGCCGCTGGAGGGGCTGAGATGACTGGATACATCTAGACAGATCAAGCCTGCGCCTAATTGGCCAGTCATTATCCTGTTAGCCTGTATGTGTGTGTATGTGTGTGTGTGTGTGTGTGTGTGTGTGTGTGTGTGTGTGTGTGTGTGTGTCAGTTGGGAGTACGTGTCTATTGTCGTGTTTACCAGATGCTACGTTGACATTGACACTATGGCCCGAGGATGGCATCTGTGTGTGTGTGTGTGTGTGTGTGTGTGTGTGTGTGTGTGTGTGTGTGTGTGTGAGGGGGAAGAGGATGCTGGTTGACATGAGGGGATGAGACAGGTCAGTCTCAGGAGTGCACACTAACAAGACCACACTGAACTACACTGCACAAACTGATGCAACGCACACACAGGTGCTCACACTGCAGCACTGGAAACTGGAGAGAAACATCCCAAAATATAAATTCAGAGCAAAATATTAGATAAAGTTTTAAATCCTGTCAGTACAACAAACCTCTGAGCTCAGTTTGGGCAGTGGTGTAAAGTCACTAAGTAGATTCAGCGGTAGGTGTTGTACTTTTACTCCACTTGATTTATTTATCGCCTTTAGTTGCTAGGCAGATTAGGATTACTGATGGTAAATATAATCAGCCCTTAAATCAGACTGTAGTTCACCTGCAGTAAATCCAGCAGCTACCCTGCAGTATACAAAGCCATTCAAACTAGCTGCACCTTTACCAGCTCTGAGAACACTTTAATGATCAATCATTATAAAACATATCAGAGATATTATTCTGAAATGGACCAATCAGACAATGACTACTTTTACTGTTGCTACTTTAAGTACATTTAGAGGAGAGTACTTTCTACTTTCACTGGAGGAACATTTAGAATACTTTTACTGTGACAGAGTATTCCTACACTCTGGTACTTCTACTTTACTCAATTACAAGATCTGAGTACTTCTACTTTACTCAAGTACAAGATCTGAGTACTTCTACTTTACTCAAGTACAAGATCTGAGTACTTCTACTTTACTCAAGTACAAGATCTGAGTACTTCTACTTTACTCAAGTACAAGATCTGAGTACTTCTACTTTACTCAAGAACAAGATCTGAGTACTTCTACTTTACTCAAGTACAAGATCTGAGTACTTCTACTTTACTCAAGTACAAGATCTGAGTACTTCTACTTTACTCAAGCTCAAGATCTGAGTACTTGTACTTTACTCAAGAACAAGATCTGAGTACTTCTACTTTACTCAAGAACAAGATCTGAGTACTTCTACTTTACTCAAGTACAAGATCTGAGTACTTCTATTTTACTCAAGTACAAGACCTGAGTACTTCTATTTTACTCAAGTACAAGATCTGAGTACTTCTACTTTTACTCAAGAACAAGATCTGAGTACTTCTACTTTTACTCAAGTACAAGATCTGAGTACTTATACTTTTACTCAAGAACAAGATCTGAGTACTTCTACTTTTACTCAAGTACAAGACCTGAGTATTTCTACTTTACTCAAGTACAAGATCTGAGTACTTCTACTTTACTCAAGTACAAGATCTGAGTACTTCTAGTTTACTCAAGAACAAGATCTGAGTACTTCTACTTTACTCAAGAACAAGATCTGAGTACTTCTACTTTACTCAAGAACAAGATCTGAGTACTTCTACTTTACTCAAGTACAAGATCTGAGTACATCTACTTTACTCAAGTACAAGACCTGAGTACTTCTCACACCTCTGGTTTTGGGTCATAATTCTGTTCTCTGGACTTCCTGGTCTGGATGGTTCACGTTGTAAATATAAATATAGCACAATTTTTAGAAGTAGTTTATCAAAACCTTTAACCACAAAAAAGTGAACTAGCTTATAAAACCCATGTCCCCATTTATCTGCAAGTGAGACACTTTTTATTTTCTTTAACATTTAAGTTGTGATCGTTTACAAACGTCTTCTCTCTATAGTGTAAGATCTGGCATACAATGCACAGCTAGCTCCGTGCTAACATGCTAGCATCCTTTGGACAGAGTAACCACAGTACGGACAACTTGCTGGATTCTGTTGCAAATCAATTTACAGAAACCTAATGCAACACATAGATGCTGCTCAGTGTGTGTGTGTGTGTGTGGGGGGGGAGGGGCTACATGCTGCCCTGCTACAGCATCTATTATTCAGCAGACACACACTCTGCTGGCCTAACAACCTGCTGAAAGCAGAAGGTAACACTCCCTCTGTGTGTGTGTGTGTGTGTGTGTGTGTGTGGGTGTGTGTGTGAGTGTGTGTGTGTATGTTTCTGTTTCTCCCTTTTCCTCCCATTCCCTCACCCCCCTGCAGTCTCTCTCTTTCTGTTTCTCTGTCTCTCCTTCTGTGCTGTCCTCTTCTGCCTCTCCTTATCTTGATTGATGGTCCTTTCTTCCTCACACTTTTCCTCTCATTATATTTATTTTTTATTCCCTTCCTTCTTACTCCTTGCCTTTTCTTCCTCTCTTCTTCCTCCTATTTTTCTCTCTTTCCGTCTCCCACTTTATTCCTTTTTTTTTCAGAAGCAATTAGAGAGTAGACATTTTTGGCAGCAGTGTTATTGGTGACCGCTGCAAAAAAAGTGTGTGTTTGTGTTCCTCTCTCGTTAATTAAAATGGCTTTCTGATGGCCACAACCAAGCCCTACTCTGCCAAAAACACTGACCTCACACTCACACACACACACACACACACACACACACACACACACACACACACACACACACACACACCTCCTTTCACCGTTTATCTCCTCTTGCCACTGCAGGCGGCTGCTCAAAGCACACCATTACACACTCACACACCCGTACGCGGGCACACACACACACACACACACCAACTAATGCATCGATGTGCAAGTACGTTTTGGTACACAAAAACACACACAGGTAAAGTAAAAACCGGTATTCAGCAGTATTTTAGTACTCACACACACACACACACACACACACACACACACACACACACACACACACACACACACACACACACACACACACACACACACACACACACACACACACACACACACACACACACACACACACACACACACACACACACACACACACACTAGAATTCTGCCAGCAAGTGTATTACGTTATTACAGCGAGAGGGAGGATTGGTATTTATGCACAAGCAACATTTTTTCAGGCAAGATCTCAAAATGGCTGCACACACACCGAGGGGTAAATGTGCAGAAAGGGTCATTTTAAACATTTTAGTGAACTGACCCTTTAATCAGTAAGGCTCTGTCCGTGTTCTCTGGGATTTAGGATTAGTGAGATACATACATACCTGAACATCAGCAGGAGAGGACTCTTTAAAGTAGAGACGCTACATACTGATATACACCTGAACATCAGCAGGAGAGGACTCTTTAAAGTAGAGACTCTACATACTGATATACACCTGAACATCAGCAGGAGAGGACTCTTTAAAGTAGAGACGCTACATACTGATATACACCTGAACATCAGCAGGAGAGGACTCTTTAAAGTAGAGACACTACATACTGATATACACCTGAACATCAGCGGGAGAGGACTCTTTAAAGTAGAGACACTACATACTGATATACACCTGAACATCAGCGGGAGAGGACTCTTTAAAGTAGAGACACTACATACTGATATACACCTGAACATCAGCCGGAGAGGACTCTTTAAAGTAGAGACACTACATACTGATATACACCTGAACATCAGCAGGAGAGGACTCTTTAAAGTAGAGACACTACATACTGATATACACCTGAACATCAGCCGGAGAGGACTCTTTAAAGTAGAGACACTACATACTGATATACACCTGAACATCAGCAGGAGAGGACTCTTTAAAGTAGAGACACTACATACTGATATACACCTGAACATCAGCGGGAGAGGACTCTTTAAAGTAGAGACACTACATACTGATATACACCTGAACATCAGCAGGAGAGGACTCTTTAAAGTAGAGACACTACATACTGATATACACCTGAACATCAGCGGGAGAGGACTCTTTAAAGTAGAGACTCTACATACTGATATACACCTGAACATCAGCAGGAGAGGACTCTTTAAAGTAGAGACTCTACATACTGATATACATTTTATACATATTTTGCAGCTACTACTAGTCCACCCCTATGCAAATGTGCTCCTACACTCTTACAGAGGTGAATAATTGTACTCAGATGATAAACTATTTACCTGTTCCTCTTCTAGCTACAACCTCCACACAACTACCCACACCTCTTTAAATACGCCTCAGTCTCAGTCATCCTGTGAGAAATGTCCTTGTGTACCAGTCGGTGTGTGTGTGTGTGTGTGTGTGCGTGCCTGCGTGTGTGAGAGAGAGAGAGTTTCAGCTGATGAGGCATTTTGCCGTGGCGCTGAGGCGGTGCTTTAGAGGAGCCGAGCCTGATGAGGGGGAGATTTTAAATCACACCAAATGAAGCTTTATCAAATAAATGAAACTGTGTAGCACTCGACTCAGCAAGAGTCAGTTCCTTTATGGGAGCGACGCAAGCACTCTCGCTCTCTCACACACACACACACACACACACACACACACACACACACACACCCTCTATACTCCTTTTCTAGCATGCAGGGCTGGGAAACAGCAGAAAACATGCACAGTCAAATCTCCTCTAAATGATGACTCCAGTGAGGGTTAAAGGGGTCGAA
Organism: Eleginops maclovinus; assembly: GCF_036324505.1. Taxonomy (NCBI): domain Eukaryota; kingdom Metazoa; phylum Chordata; class Actinopteri; order Perciformes; family Eleginopidae; genus Eleginops; species Eleginops maclovinus. The sequence goes on from NC_086353.1 coordinate 683,657, forward strand.
AGTCATCCTGTAGATGCACTAACTGACATTTTCTTTACTTTTGCACAGTTGCATATTAAATACACAGCGGAAATTGGTGCGCCAATGCATATAAAGTCAGTGTAAGAGTTAAGAGGCATTGCAGGTTCAGTGTCAGATGATATATAACCACATGTCCTTGCACGTGCAACCATATGAAGCAGACGCCATATTTTCTGCAACACCTTCAGCGCTTCCCTTTGGTTTATGCAATGCTACATCATGGCTGACGCGTACAACAGACACTATTTTAAGATCAATTAAAAGCAGCAACTATACATCATTATTGTGTGGAACAAGAACATTGCAAATTACTGCAAGAGACTAAATGTAGCAGACAGTAGTTCATGAAAAACCCAAACTTGGACCCGAGTAGGTTATAAATATATTCCCAAAAATCGTATTTTGGTGTCGTTTTCAATCAGGTGTGTTTACTGAAGGAATCTCTGTTATTAGATACTGGCTCAAATAAAACATACGATCCAACTTCTTCCTACAAATCTCAATAGCTTGCTTTGTGTAAGAGTAATCTATATTGCTAAACCCTCACGGTACACCCAGAAATGTTGCTATTTACAGCAACTGCTTGAACAGTAAGAACTGCTGTCAAAGAATCTGAGGTGGCGAGGATTGTCCTAAGAGGACTAATCTCCCTAAAATAAATATGAATGAGCCAAATCAACAATACGAAAATACAAAAGCAAAAGGAGGAGGAGGTCGTGGTGAAGGAGGGAGATAGTGCTGAGGGTCGAGAAACACATTTGCACTTATTTGGGTTAAGGTTAGTTGGGGTCATTTACCATGAACGCCCATCGAGTGCATGATTGTGATCAGCCAATAGAAGCACGACTTCAGTGTCTTTGCCTGATCACACAAGCTTCATTTGTTTCATTTCGCTTTGATATTTTCAGGCTGCTTCCTGCAGATTTTGCAGCTGTGGCAGCAACCTAGTTTCCCCCACATGCCAACACAAGTTTCCTCCTCTCTCCTTCCTCTCTCTAACCTCCCTCCCCTCCCCCTGCAAACCCTTCTCTCTCAGCATCTTGACAAATATTTTTTCAGAGATTAAAATCCTTCTTCTCCGTCTCTCATTCAGCCATCTTGCCTCCTCTCCATCCTCTCTTCCTCCACCTTCACTTCCCCTCCTCCCTCCTGTCCTGCTCCACTCGTCTCCTCCATGAATTGCTATATATAGACATGTGAAAGATAAAATGTGCGACTCCCTCTCTCTTCCCCCTGACCCCAGCTCTTCCTGATTTCTGGAAGAAGCTAGTTCTGCCAAATAACTGCTGTGCCACTTTGCAGGCTGGTAATGAGAACTGCATACAGTAGATGCTGCCTCTGTCTCACACACACACACACACACACACACACACACACACACACACACACACACACACACACACACACACACACACACACACACACACACACACACACACACACACACACACACACACACACACACACACACACACAACATCTTCCATGATGCAACACACGGAAAGAGTCTCATCTGAAGTGTGACAGCTGTACACTCACACACACACACACACACACACACACACACACACACACACACACACACACACACACACACACACACACACACACACACACACACACACACACACACACACACACACACACACACACACACACACACACACACACACACACACACACACACACACACACACACACACACACACACACACACACACACACACACACCATTAGCTAGACTTCTGGTTAAGAGGACATTTCCACAGATGTGAAGTGATGCTGGTCTGGTTTTCCTCCTCTGTTCAGTTGACTTTGGTTCCCTGTCTGCACGGACGGGGCCAGAAATGATTCCATTACACATCAGATTAGATTAAATTAGATCAGACTGGATTAGATTTTAATTATCGCCATGGGAATCGGGTCATTTCAGCAGCTATAGTGACAAATAAACAAGATAAGAAACAAACCAACATCCAAGGAATGGTGTCTTCAATATGAATATAGAAATAAATGAATGCAATATGAAACGCAGGAGTTATACGAGGGTGCAATGTGAAGCAACCTAATTAACTCGGGGTGCAAAAAAATGTTTATCATTTATAATATTTATTACATTTTCAATGAAATGAAATTGGATTGGTGACCGTGATGATGATAATAAATAAATACTTAATACAGTTTATACAAACACAAGAAGTTAAAGTGAGGATGGGCAATAGAAAGACACAAATCAATAAAATATCGAATAAAATCAAAGTATTTATAAAAATGTAAAAAGTTCAAATGAAATCTCAAACAAAACAAAATAAATGAAATACAAATATCAGTTTTTACTAGAAGTAAAAGTGACAATGTGTAATAACAAAAGAAATATATGAATTACTTGAAAAAGACTTCAGGACTCAGCTTTAACAAATCACTGGTCTGAGCTGAATATTTGCAGTGGTTTGAACAATAGACCAGTGAGGTTTCCAATGAATTAATATTAAGCAAGGCAACACCAGTATGAGTTCCTGCTGCCAAAACAGAAGATCCCAGTATAAAAACTGACTATAGGCTTACATTGCAACTAGAAATAACACATCCAAAACCAGTCTGGTGTAAAGGAGGGAGTTAATGCCATAAACTACCCTATAAATACATAGGACTCATCCAGTGTGTGTAATCGAAGAAAAGTCAGATCTCCAGCAGCTTCCACTACGAGCCATATTCCTCAGGCATCACATCTCCCTCCCTCTCTGTCTCGTGCCACCCTGAGTTAAAACCTCTCCCTCTTTCCTCTGAGTCTGAATCTATTCACCGGAAGATATTCTCTGACTGCCCTCTTCCATCCTTCCTTTCCTTTCTTTGCCTTTCCTACTCTCTCGCTCACCCTATCACCAAATCGGAGGTCAGTCGGGCCGACAGCTGCAGCATCAGCATCACTTCAACGGGAAGAAGTGAGAGGAGCAGAATGATAAAAGATGAATTGAGAAACGATGGAGAATATTGAATAAAGAGAGGTGAATAATTAGACAAGAGAAGGAATGACAGGATGATAAGGAGTAAAGGAAATGACTAACGAAAGGGGAACTCAAGAGGAAGGGGAGTGTAGCAATAGAAGGGAAAGTAGAGAACATTGGGGAAATAAATGAAGACAGCAGGAAGGAAGGTAAAACATTAAGAGAATAAAGGGTAAAAAGGAAGGAGATGGAGGCTAAAATACAGAGGTAAAGAGAAAGGGACGTAAAGGGGAAGGAAGTAACGGAAGACAAAGACATGGAAGTTAAGGTTAGAAAGACTGACGGGTAGATGCAGGACAATGGAGAAATGGAGAAGAGGAAGAGATGGAGGTATAGATGGATAGAGAGGAGAGGGATAATGAGGAAGGTGGACGTGGTTGGAGGATGTGATCGGAGTAAAGATAGACTGAGAGAAGGAGGAACAGGAAGAGGAAGAGGAGGGAGAATTGCAGTATTTTTATCATTCTGAGTAAGTGGGCTCTATAAAAAGTAGGTTACTGTCAGCAGACAAGGAGAGGCTCAGACACACACACACACACACACACACACACACACACACACACACACACACACACACACACACACACACACACACACACACACACACACACACACACACACACACACACACACACACACACACACACACACACACACACACACACATCCCCATTTTAGCTCTGCTGAAGCAGCTGCAGTATGTGCCTATGTGTGCCTGTGAGTGTGTGTGTGTGTGTGTGTGTGTGTGTGTGTGTGTGTGTGTGTGTGTGTGTGTGTGTGTGTGTGTGTGTGTGTGTGTGTGTGTGTGTGTGTGTGTGTGTGTGTGTGTGTGAAAAGAGAGAGAGAGAGCCTGGAGCATGGAGCCACCGGGTAAACTGCTGGTTCCAAAACGAAAATACCAGGAGGACCGTTTAACTGGCAGCGCTGGATATTTGAGCAGGAAGAGCCGAGCTGTCCTGAGAGGGTTCTGGTGATGCATGGTTCAAATACACTGGATCAGAACCGGCACCAATAACCAACCAATGACATGCATGAGGTATTGCATCCAACCATCGACTTCGGGACGAGGGCAGAGTATGCCAAATGCATCCCGAGTCGTACATCCCAGGACTGAGTTAGCATTTTAGCACGTATGCGTTCCTCATTCCCACCTTTTAATACATTTTGGTAGATGGTTGTTTACTGGTGCCAGTACTGATCCGGTGTTATTTATCAATGCATCACCAGAACCAATGCATCTACTTCTTCATCTAACCAAAAACCCATTAAAGAAAAACATGGACTCCTTGTCGAGGGAACAGGATGTGCTATAATGCTAACTCAGTTCTGGAATCAAGACTCATTCCTGCACCACAGCGATTTCAGAGAGATTCACAGTGGACATGTTTTGATCAATGATTGGTGGATGAGGAAATAACAAAGGATGAATAAAATGTAACCAATTCTACCATTGAAGGTGCTTTCGGCTTTAAGCGTGTCTTAAATAAGAATCCTAGTCTGCAGTTAGCTTAGCTGTGTTGGTGTGAGTCATGCTACTGTTGTGAGGTTTGTTTGTAGCCTAACGTTAGCTTCGTACTTATGGCGTTTGAATTCATGCTTATTTTCTGTCACAATTCACAATCCAATGGAGAAATCACATTGGCTTTTTGTCCAATTAAACCACTAAGATGCTAACTTCTCATGTTGGCCTAGAAAAACACATTTTCTCTACAATCCTACCCGCTATCATAAAAAAACCTTCCTTATCTTTGAGAATATTGCCAGTCAAATCCAATAAAAACCAATGGAAGCTTTGTTAACAATATTATAAACAGATTAGTCGGACCATGAAAGATATGCGGTGCAAAGTAGAAAGCATTGTATTTAATGGGACTCACATTAGCGGGTCCTTTTTCTGCTTATCCTACACTAAGATAGCAAGCCTGCAGACGTAGCACGCTGGAACAATATAGCTTTGTTGCTTTAACTGCTGCAATTGCATATCAGCAGTTAAATGTAATTGATTTCCTGCAGAAATGTTGCTGCTGAGCACAGTTTCAGGGGAACTACAGTGTTATAAAAAGTGGAATGAGACATGATGCTGATGTAGCGTAGCAGTGTTAATGTCTGGCGCTCAGCTGTTTGGGGTCTCAGCGTTTTCCGGCTTTTATTGCATTCACTCTCCATAGAGGCTACTGGTGTTTGGACTTGGTCTACAAACAGTTTGTGATAAATATCGGTGGACATTGCAGTTATCTTAAAGTCACTGGGTCCTAAAAACATTTGCAAATTGATTCTTGTGTCCATTACTCCCACCTATGTTAACTTCATGCCAACTCAAAATAAGCTCCCTACTTTAAGAAGCCTTTTCAGAAAGTCGGCTTTATTCTGGTTGAAACTGCATGGAAAGTAACATCTTGAACACAAACAAAACAACATTATAGGAAACCAAACTACTTCGTTAGATTTAGGAAAAGGTTGTAGTTTGAACACATACTTTTTATTAATCCCTCACGGGGGACGTTACCCTTTCTTCAGCTCCCAGTCGACACTCCGTATTTTTGATCCGATTGGGATTTCGGGCCGCTTTTAAAGCTAAAGTAAGGACTATGTTGGGACCACAAAGGGAACAGTATATGGTTGGTTTCACGTAGGGTATGGATATACAATTTCATTTCATTGAGAAAGCAATATGTGGAATTGAAAGTGCATTGTTTGTTTGATGAGAAACAGACTGTCAGGTGAAGCAGGATATTCTATTTGCAAGTAATGATAAAATGTGATCTAGAGATTGGACCCATTTGTACCAGGCACATTGTATTCATTACTCCCAAGCATATTAGCTTCGGGCCAACTCTGATATTAAACAGCAATAAAGTCATTATGTTTAACTTGAAGCACGTCCTGAAAGTCAGCTTTGGACTGGTTAAAGTCTAAATTTAAACACAGGTAAATGTCTAGATCGATTAGGGCCATGCCAGTCCTGCTGATGTTCAATTTCTGAAAGCTTTTAAGATGACTTCAATCGCATAAATGCTGTCTCGTTGAGTCCAGATGCAATTTGAATACAATTACCCTGTGTTTCAATGGAAATAAGTGGTGTTAATGCGATTAAAATTGAAAAGCGTTTATGAGTAAGACTATGAAACGTGTATTGCTCCAATGGAATATACGGAATGGTAACAATCACTGGTCTTACGATTATAAGCGCTTCCTTGGAAATGTTCTGCAACGTAAAGATTCCCAGGCCAAAGAAACATTCAAAATCTCAGGACAATAGTGTTTGAAAAAGCTCTTCTTTTTTTTTTACAGACTAGCACCAAGAAAAAGTGTGTTTACCAACGATGTGAGAGAGTGCTAAATGAAAAAAGTGCCAGATGGAAACATGTTCAGGCCAACAGGAAGACCGGGCAGAGTCAGTGAGATATGATGGAGTGTCAATGGAGCTGCAGTCAGAGGAATCAGCATCAAACACACACACATACACACACACGCACACACACACACACACACACACACACACACACAGGTCTGATGTGTGAAGAGGTGGGCTAACTAACATCCCACAGCGTCCTGCTAGCTCAGCAGCCGTAAAACTGTCACGAGAACTGATGACCGTCTATTCTGTCTTCTCTCACACACACACACACACACACACACACAGTCACCTTAGCCATAAATCTACTAAACATCCCGGCCTCCCTTGTCACTTGCTGAACACACGTACACACACACACGCGTACACACACAAATATGCACCTACACGTGCTCAGATATTTAACGTACACCTCAAATACTCCCGTGCTACACATATTAAAGTGCATAAAAGCCTTAAATCAAAGCCAAATAGTATTTTAGAAACTGTTTCAGGATCTCAAATATTAGAAATACTGTGGTGTCTGATTTACACTCAATGTATTCGGACCATGAGTTGGTGGATAATGAAATCCAGCAGGCCAACTGTAACCCAACAACAGCTCATCACATCTTTCATTACTTAAATAAAAGCAACTTATAACAAAAAGTCAATAGCTCACATCCTGGATATTGTCCTGCCTGCATCTTCGAGCTGTGTGTGTGTGTGTGTGTGTGTAAGGTGATTGGCTGATAAATGGCCAGGAAATGAGGAGTTCAGCAGCGAGGAGAAGCAAACACATGACATCAGCAGCTTCTACATTAGTCACCAAATCACATCTGCAGAACGGAGCACTATCCCGTTATTTAGTACACTCTCTCACACACACACGCACACACACACACACACACAGAAACCTGCACACGTAGAGTATTTATAAACACAAGCAAGTATATACTGTTTATTTTAAAACACACAGTCAACGCTACATAGAAAGACATGGAGCCATAGCTATGGGATGATAAGAGTGTGTGTGTGTGTGTGTGTGTGTGTGTGTGTGTAATAGGGGGTTGTATTGGGAGACAAGGCTGGTTTTGCTCGTGCTGCTGTGGTGACTCATCAACACAGTGAATCACAGAGATCTGATTTAGAAACAGACTGCATCCACCTGACTGCTGCTTCCACCGGCCGGCGCGCACACGCACACACACACACACACACACACACACACACACACACACACACACACACACACACACACACAAAGATAGACTCAATTTTTAAATATCTATCTAGTATCCAACACCATCTCAAAAATGATATATATATTTTGTGGCTTTAAAGTTTAAACAGATAGGAGAGGACACTAAAACACTAAACCAGCACTACTGATGTTTTATGGAAGGAGCCCTAAAGGACCAGCACAACTAATAAAGGCACCCAAGAACACACTGAGACTAATAGACAGTTAAAGAGTTTACTGTAATATATAAAACACCCTTCAAATGTTATCATCCTATTAAACAGGCTTTATCAGTGGTTATCTGAGTTACAGATGTAGGTAAGAAGAGCTCATTACACAAGCTAATATGTTTTTGACACCTACTATGTTCTGAAAATGAAATTAAAACATGAAAACAACGCCTAAAAAGTGAGTACAACTTGGAAATTTGAGCTAACCAAAGGACATTGAGGTTAAGGATCCCAAACTACTTGATTATATCTTGGAACATATTGTGGTTTGGGTCAAATTAAAACACCTTTGTCAATCGATAATGAAAAGTAATGATTGGAAGATAAGAGTGGTGCAGGAATGAGTCCTAATCCTTCCTTTATAGAAAGGATTTAGCTGCCTTTAGCTTAGCGGTGGTGACGTGAAGTCATGTGACCGTGCTGTAGTTCCTTTATAGCCCAACATTAGCCGCCTTTAGCTTAGCGGTGGTGACGTGAAGTCATGTGACCGTGCTGTAGTTCCTTTATAGCCCAACATTAGCCGCCTTTAGCTTAGCGTTGGAGACGTGAAGTCATGTGACCGTGCTGTAGTTCCTTTATAGCCCAACATTAGCCGCCTTTAGCTTAGCGGTGGTGACGTGAAGTCATGTGACCGTGCTGTAGTTCCTTTATAGCCCAACATTAGCCTCCTTTAGCTTAGCGGTGGAGACGTGAAGTCATGTGACCGTGCTGTAGTTCCTTTATAGCCCAACATTAGCCGCCTTTAGCTTAGCGGTGGTGACGTGAAGTCATGTGACCGTGCTGTAGTTCCTTTATAGCCCAACATTAGCCGCCTTTAGCTTAGCGTTGGAGACGTGAAGTCATGTGACCGTGCTGTAGTTCCTTTATAGCCCAACATTAGCCGCCTTTAGCTTAGTGGTTTTGATGTGAAGTCATGTGACCGTGCTGTAGTTCCTTTATAGCCCAACATTAGCCTCCTTTAGCTTAGCGGTGGTGATATGAAGTCATGTGACCGTGCTGTAGTTCCTTTATTGCCCAACATTAACAACACTTTCATTTATATCCCATTAATTTAAACTCACTGAACTAGTCTACATCTTTTATGTAAATCTCCAAATATAACAAATATTGCACAATGGGGAAAATGCATGAATTGTTGTAATGGTGTGTGTTTATGTTATCTGGCAGGGTGTTCTACTGTGTTCCCTTTCTGCAAATAAAATCCCTCTTAGGATTCAGCCACGTTAAAACTGAGCTGAGAACGAGATAAAGTCGAGCAGCCTTTAAAAAGGAGACGACAGCCGGTTATTCTGCTCCTTGTCCTCCTTTTAAAGGCTAAATCCGTATTACACTGTGGATAAGTCTGGCGGCAGAATGGGAGCCTAACTTTAGCTCGCCGTCCCCCGACGATTTTGACTTCGGCTTCAAGGGATTTTGATGGGAACTGATCTCCACGAAAAAAACCTTTCAATTACCAGGTGAGCCGAGAGCGAGGAGAACGTGCCTGCCTCTCTGGAAGCGATTCAGTGTGTGGTTCAAATAATTAGCCCAATACCAGAGTCCCCTGTCGCCAAATAGTTAATTAAAAGCTCGCCCAGTGTGTGTATACGACTGTGTGTGTGTGTGTGTGTGTGTGTGTGTGTGTCCAGAGGATTAAAGACTGTAATTATAATTATGTCCTCTCCATCTCCATTTTTTTCCCACCTATCCCAACACGTGCTCTCCTGATATTTCTACATGCAGACTGATTTCGCTCTCTACACACACACACACGTACACACACACACACACACACACTGCTATGGACCACCACGCTTGAAATCAACGGCAGTTTTTCTTTCCAATTCTCCACGCCTGGATCTAAATAGTCCCATTAACAGCAGGCGAGGTCTCCCTGTCATCGCAGTGAGTCAGGTGTTCTGTCTGCTGCTTTTTTTCTCATGTTCGGAGGTGACTGTTTCATGTGGCCGACTCATTCAAGTTCTTTATTTAAAGCTGAAAACCAACGTAAAGAGACTTGCTGGATAATTCAGAGAAATGTTTTTCTACAAATGGTTGCCATTGCTTTGTCTTACTGAAAAATAGACTTAACAGAGCTTTAAAAAGATGTATTTAAATGTATTTCCCTGAGCGTATAACTCAAAAGCAATGATGTTTTTAGATCTGCCTCTGTGAATTAAGGGTTCATTTCAACCAAACCAGTGTTGGTTATTGTGTGCACAGTGGAAAAACTAACCAAGCAATTTCAATGTGAGGATTATTTGTGGATTTTATTGGTTTAAAAAGGGAACTATACGTTTAATAATATTCCTCTCCTGACATTTTGTAAATGAACACGCCTACACACAAGGCAAGTTGATTTCTATAGCACCTTTCAACACAAGGCAATTCAAAGTGCTTCTCAAAAATGAAAGACATTAAGAGCATTAAGGAATAGTGCAGCAGAAAGACATTATGCACCACCGGTTTGTTGCACCTATGGAGGTCGGCTGAAAGTATTTCATATAACAGAACTGCTATCAGTGTTCAGTATCAGTCCTCTAACTTATCACCCCCCTTAGTTTTTATTTCATATTGTGAAAGACCCACTGATGACGCTCCCAGGGTGCAGGTGGGGCCCAGAGTCCGCAAAACCAGATCAGGAGCTACCAAGCTCCCTTCCTCTGGAACCAACTTCCGGTTTTTATCGGAGAGGAAGAGAGTGTCCAAACTTTTTAGAGTGCGTTGAAGACCTTCCTTTTTAACAAAGCCTTTAGTTAGAGCATTTATGGTATTTATTTACTTTACTTTATTCTTTTATGCATTGTTATTTATTTTATTTCATTTCTATTTGTATTTTACACTATCCTGTATTTTATTTGTACTCTTATTCTATAATTTTCAATGTTGTTTGTTTTTAATCTGTAAAATCTGATTTGATTTGATATATGTTGTCACATTACGATAAGAAAAGCATTCAACTGAAGGAACTGTCCTAGCATACTGCGTTATAAACCACTGACGTTATTAGAAAACAGGCACAGCAAACAAACAATTACGCAATATATTATCATCTGTGTAATTACTTCTTGTGACTTCAGTGTGTGAAATTCCTCCTCACGTACCACGCAGGGCGATCCACACTCTGTGATTGGATGTGGACCGTGAGAGATTTAATGACATCGACGTCCCGTCCTCTCCGGTTCAAACAGGCGACCTCTGACCCCTGAGATCTGAGGCTGTATTGACCCGGCGACCCGGGCTGATGTAGGAGTCTGCTGATGGACCCAGATAAGAGACGATTCACTCCCTAAGACTGCGGAGTTCAGTCAGCTTCACTCACATTATTTCTTTACGTAGAAAATAGAGATAACATGTCTTTCGATCCCTCTGAATTTAATTCTTAGTCTTAACGCTCATAGAGACCTGTTTTCCTGAGTGTGTCGGTTGTTTGAAACTGACAGAGGCATATTATATCTGTTAAGGTGCAGAGTGATTATGCCAATTGACTCACAGAGGATTCCAGTTGAATTCATCCAAAAATGAAATCTTCTGCTTTTGTTATTCTGTCATAGCCGTTTTAATTGAACATAATGAGATAAATGCACACGTCCTTAAATAACATGCAATAATAAAGAAGTTAAAAATATCACTTTTTTGGTAATTTTGCGATTTCCGCCTCATAATAGCATTTTTTTCTCTTCTCAAAAAATCAATTGCGATTTCGTTTTTCTTGAGACTAAATGAATTCAAACACAAAGAACTAACCGTTTAGCAACACTCGAGTAGATAGCTCTTCCCCATAGACTGAATGAGAGGAATTCATTAATAAATTGCTGTTTTTCGGAATTAAAAATACATTAACTTTAGGTTTATATTAAAGTCTCTGTGCAGTGAGAGCAGCCAAACCATGACTGAAAGAAAAACCCCTTTAGTCATATGATGTGCTCTACAAATCACTCTTTAACTCTAGAGGTTTTTTAACTGGTAATTAACTAATAGAGCTTTTGCTGAGCTGATCCATGACCGGACAAAGAGCAGGAGTCAGTGTTTCTGTTTGAACTGGGATGCTGCTTTGTGTCGAGGCTGCAGAGGTCAGACGGACATTTGTTTGACTGCAGGTCAGCAGCTGGGGGTCAGTGGGGAGGAGATGACAACCCTCCTCCTCCTCCTCCTCCCTTTTCTCTTTCAGCCTTCCTCCTACATCTTACATCTGACTGCACTGATTGAGATGAATTACAGATCAATTGAGCACACTAAGGTCACACATTTAGCAGAGAGATCTGAATGAACTAATATATATAAAGGGTGGATAAAAGAAAGGTGAGTATTGGAAGGGGAACAGCATATCACAGGACAAAAAAAATCTAAATATGACTATTATTTTAGGTTAGCTCTAGTGAAGACCCACCAATTAACCAATTAAATATCTACAAAATGCCACAAATTAGCTGAAAGATACTTTACAGAGTCCCAAAGTCCAAAATGGATTCTTCAAATAGCTTGTTATTGAAAGATATCTGATTAACAATTACAGAAAATCCAGAAAAAAGAACACATTTTCTTTCGTTTGAAGCAGCATTTTGGGCAAAATATAAAAATAAAACTCCACTTTCTAGCCTTTTCTGTGACCTTCCGCCTAGTTGCAAAGCATGGAGGTCGAGAAAATCCCAGTAAGGTCACTTTTAGTTTTCGTTTGCGGGGATGTGCATCCATCAGCAATTATCTAAATTGGATATAGATTTTTCTGTTGATCAACTAAATGTTTAATTAGCTAATTGTTCAAGCTCTTAAAGGCCTATTGGGGTGAGTAATTAAAGTCTGTACGGAAATATAATTCACTTTCAGGTTTTACTGTTCCAAGAGGAACACCAACACTGCAGAGTTTAACTAAAAGCCCAAATCGGCCCTTTGTATTGGCCGAGCGTTGCTTTGGTGTAACCCCATCACACGCCATAAAACTCACTCTCCCTTTACCTAATTAAAGTGTCATGTCACTTATCTATCCGTCCCTCTTCCTCCGTCAGCGCTGCACTCTCAGTTATCCACTCATCCTCCTCAGCATCCCTGCCTCCGGGGGCCCGCTGACGGACAGCCGTGCTGACCCGAGGGCCCTCCCTCTCCGAGTGACAGGACCAATCCCCGGGCCTGGCCAAGTGGCACACTAACGTGGCAGAGGGGATGTCAGGCTGACTGGCAGGCTGCTGAGGCTGCAGGCAGAACTGGACTCAGAGACACTGGACGGTTAGATTAGGAAACCATCAGATCTTTCCTCGCATGTTTTCAAAATGTAAGGTTAATGAGAAGAAGATCTTTTCATTTCTGTACTTATGCAGCATGACTTGAGGCTTTCAGACACTGATAGCAGTATCTTAAGGTGGTAGCTATTGGCGTCTGTATTACTTTGATCCTACTACTTCTGGTACTGCTTGTATCGTTGATTTGGACAATTGATGATGCAGCTTCTCGAAATTAACGGTAAATGAGAAGAAGGACATTTACTGGTTTCAGTACTTGCAGTAAGGCCTCGTAAATTGCTCCGATACAGCTTGCACTAGCATCGACATTATGGAATGGTACGGGAAAATGGTATAAGTACTGCATTTCCTTCACACTTTTCCAGTCTTTGCCAACCCTCAAATACAGTGTCCAACAGGTGCAAACACGCTACAACGACCCACAACACTTCCATTAACCGAAACGTGCTGCAGCTTCAGAAACGATGCAAATAAAAACACATGCAAATTAATAAACATCTTCCACAACTTGAAGAAACTTGAAAAGCGTTTACTAAAAGCGCTGCATAAACGAAACGCTGCAAGAAGCTCAAAAAACAACGACGACCAGGGGACACTGAAAACTGACGCACACAGCTGGGACGTTCAGGATTATAAAGCTAGACAACTGTCTCTGCTGTTGGAAACTCACCTGAAATGTTTTATTTGAACAATGTGATCACATGAGTCCTTCTGATGTTACTGCAGATCTGCTGTAAGCTAACGTAGCTAACCGAGTCATTTTAAATATACTGGCAAAACATGGTTGTAAAAAAACAGACTAAATCGGCCAACAAACACCATCAGTAACATCCAATGTAGATATACAGACACAGATAGATATGTTTCACACAATCACTTCTATCCCAATAAGTATCCACTCCAAGGAATGATGGGTAATGGAAACAGACTGGCTGCAAAACAACACCTAGCTTCAAATTAGCTTCCGATAAAAGGCGAGCTTTCACACACACCAAGAGAAAGCATACATTACACAAACACAACAAATGCCAAGAACACACAAGAGCAGCAATCACACCTACACACACACACACACACACACGTTCAGATGCCGGCACTTGGCCCGTGTTTCTGGGCTGCAGGGGGGAGGAAACCAGCTCAGATCAAACACACTGAGCCTGTCACTACTACTCCATCCTTCCCTCCCTCCCTCTTCCCCTCCCTCCCCCCTTCCACTGCATATTCCTCTCTGGATATATCTCTCTCTGCTCCGATCTGCTCTCCACACTGCAGTCGTCAGAGTAAAATGGAGGGGGAGGAGGATGAGGAGGAAGAAGCAGAAGAGGGTAAGAGGAGGAAGAGATAGAGGAGGTAGGAAGATCTGGAGAGGAAAAGAAGAGATGAAGCATGAGGAAGATACATGTATTTTTATATTCTGTACATCTTCCCGTTCCCTTCCTGTCCTTACACAACCCTTCACACACTCCTCCATGTGAAACCTTGAATAATGTTCTATTGCTGCTCAATTACAATAATTACAATCATTAAGGTGATCATTTCCCAACACCACCATTCATTACTATGGCAAAATAACTATTAGAAACAGGCTGCTGCGGGATGGGGGCGGGGGGAGGGGGGGGTTGTTTTCCTCCCTGCACCAAAGAAATCATCATCCTTATGCATCCAGTCAGCAGAATTAGCATGTGTCGGTTCAAATCCAACACTGTTGGGGTTAGAAATGCATCGGTAGATAAACCCTGCTTTGTTACAGAAACTAAATTGGTGCAAATTCTGAAACCATCTTTACTGGGGTGGAAACTATGCACCAGTTCCTTTCATTCATAGATCTTTCGGCAGGTAGTTTTTGAACCATAGATGCAATGTGAGGAGAAAGCTATAAATCCCAGGCTTGGCTACTCCTTTTGCTTGTTTTGACTCACCAACACTTCGAAACCAAAAGATTAAGACAACACATCTGCTGCGTAATGACGGGCTAGATCTAGGAAACGCCTGGATTGTTTTTGCTCGAAACCTTTAACGACTGACCGATCAAACTATACACTCATTTACATAGGTTTTGTTTTGTCTCATTACAACACGCCACTACGGACGGATAAAGAGGAGAGCAGTTTGTAGAAATGACCACTTGAATCAACAATATCAGACTGTAGAGCAGGGGTGTCCAAACTGCGGCCCGGGGGCCAAATGCGGCCCGCAGGCCATTTTGAATCGGCCCTCTGCAAATTCTAAAAGTATAATGGAATACGGCCCCACAAATTAAACTTTCGCTTGTCTTAGATTGTACTTCTCAAATATATATGTTCAGATATATTAATGAGCCTAAAGACAGACGGGATGTAAGCTGTTTTTTTCTGAAAGCTTTTTCAAGTATCGCACATTATTCTCCTACATCTGATTTGTTTTGCTGACTTATAACTTAACTTTTGAGGCGATATTCACCTCTATAAGTGGCCCAGCTCTCCGTATATTTTTCTGTATGTGGCCCTCGGTGAAAAAACTTTGGACACCCCTGCTGTAGAGCATCCGTTATCTTTGGCTGAACTGTGGAGCGCTTCTTATTTTGAGCTTTGATCTCCATTTTTACTTTAAATGCAAACCCACAGCTGTGTGTCCAGACTGAAGGACAGTTTCTAATCTACATGTAGGTTAAAATAGGGTGGTTAGGCTGGATATTAAACCTGATGGACAGTTATCTTGCGTCAACCATTAGTGTATATGTGTTGTTAACGAGCATGAAATACCAGTTAACTTAGGTGTAAAACGTTAAAGAATAAGTAAATTAGAGACTTTTCTAGGAAATAAAAAAGGAAGCTACCTATTTATTTATACAAGATAAAATAAAATGTGCTTCATTTACAAAATGGGTAGAAAATGAACAATTATACACTATGAACATCTCAAACACTAGATCAAACAGAACTAAAAGAGTGATAATATAAAGATTGATACAGGCCGTACTTCTATTTATCCTACATTCCTTGAACGTAAACCCATAATACTCTTACATATACTTCACACTGGTCTGAACCTACTGTATGTAGACCATGACGCTCAATATAAAACCTGTCCTTACATGAACCCTTCAGGAAATAAAATAATAAACCATGTTCTCCCATTCAAGCCCCTAGAACTTTATCTTAAACCCCTCAAACTTCTTCCTGTGTGTGTGTGTGTCTCCTCCCTCTAACCCTCTCCTGCTG
This sequence comes from Eleginops maclovinus, assembly GCF_036324505.1. NCBI lineage: Eukaryota > Metazoa > Chordata > Actinopteri > Perciformes > Eleginopidae > Eleginops > Eleginops maclovinus. The sequence continues at coordinate 699,906 of NC_086353.1, forward strand.
TAGAAGTGGATGTCTCTCAGCTTTTGAGCATGGAGCACATAAATAAACATTTTAGGACATGATGTACCTTTCACGAACACTCTGTCCGCTCCATCTTCCATGCCTTTCTCCACTACCGAACACTCAAGAAATAAATAAAGGAAAGGTTCGTCCAGCCGGAAGCTTTTACCTGTTTCAAAGTCCGAAAAAATGGTTCTGAGAAAGTGCCTCTGTACCCAAACCACTATCTGACCACCATTACAAACGGACTAACTCCGGTGTGAAGAAGAAATAAGCCATGTATTTATTCTAAGGCTATAAATACAGAAATTCATCCACACACACACACACACACACACACACACACACACACACACACACACACACACACACACACACACACACACACACACACACACACACACACACACACACACACACACACACACACACACACACACACACACACACACACACACACACACACACACACTAATCCACATCAAATCTGTTTTTAAATAGCAATATGGACTAGTCCATTATCCAAATTGCAGGGGGTAACACATTTCTTTGAGGGGTGGTATGTGTTAAAATGTCATTTTGAATGCAATAGTGTGGAGCTGTAAACATGTCCCGGCCTACAATTTCTATTCTACAGACTAAACCAAATGTATTGTTTGCTACAGATACTCTTGAAAAATTCACACCATAATCATAAGTATATTATTGATGACAATGAGATTAATCGCCCAAATCCTGCAGCTCGAACAGAGACTATGCTTGCTTATAACACATTGATATGTTTGATCAAGAATGATGTAGGTGCACTGACAAAATGCTGAATGCAATTATAAAAAACATGAAAATGCACGAGCACTGAACTCCCCCGTTTTAAAAATGGTTTAGTCCAGAATGAGAGAACACCTGCTTTATTCCGCCTGAGAGGAAACCATTTTAGTGAAAATGAGGGTGTTGATTTAGAGGCTCAATCTCCCGTATGTGTGTTAAACCCCTCCCCGGTGGTATTTAGATACCATTCCTGCCCTAAGGTTGCTTTCTTGTGTGTGTGTGTGTGTGTGTGTGTGTGTGTGTGTGTGTGTGTGTATTGACACCTGCAATCTGTGTGTGTGCATCTATCTGTCCTATTCTCCCTCGCTCTCTGTCAATAGCTCAAAAAACCAAAGAAAACGCCACCACTGTGCTTTTCAGCAAAAGCATCTCAGCACCGACACCGACACACACACACACACACACACTGGCTAAAGGCCAATCAATAATTCACATAGTGCAGATTGAATGTAGATCAGTGACTCAACATGGGGGGGAAACACTATGGCTATCCACCTCTATTGCTCTCTAATTCTCCTCCTTTCTGTTGCTCTTTATCTCTTCTGTCCTCACTGCTTCTATCTGTATCTACTTCTCCTCACCGTCTTTCCAAGCATTGTTTTTGTTTGTTTCCCTTTTCCTTTCTCCACCTCTTGTATTATATCCTCTCTCCATTTCTCCAAGTCTCTTTCCACACTTCGGTATCTATTGCTCATCCTGCCCCCACTCTGCACTTATCTGGTTCCAGTTTGATTAAATCTCCGCGGCTAACAGATCTGTCCTCTATCTTTTTCTGTTCTGTCATTTCTAGCCAACATGGACCAGCGTTTCCACCACTTAAAATGCCAAACATAGCCAGGGGCAAAGCATACCAGCTGTAGTAAACATTAATTCTTCAAGTAACTTGTCTAAAAAAAGCCAAAATGAAAAGTGGCTTTGTCTAGTTTAAGCTTGACAAGCACCAGGAGCACATTAAGTCGTATCACATGACTTCACGTCACCACCGCTAAGCTAAAGGCGGCTAATGTTGGGCTATAAAGGAACTACAGCACGGTCACATGACTTCACGTCACCACCGCTAAGCTAAAGGAGGCTAATGTTGGGCTATAAAGGAACTACAGCACGGTCACATGACTTCACTTCACGTCACCACCGCTAAGCTAAAGGAGGCTAATGTTGGGCTATAAAGGAACTACAGCACGGTCACATGACTTCACGTCACCACCGCTAAGCTAAAGGAAGCTAATGTTGGGCTATAAAGGAACTACAGCACGGTCACATGACTTCAGGTCACCACCGCTAAGCTAAAGGAGGCTAATGTTGGGCTATAAAGGAACTACAGCACGGTCACATGACTTCACGTCTCCACCGCTAAGCTAAAGGCGGCTAATGTTGGGCTATAAAGGAACTCAAAGTCATCTCATTTAGACACTTGTTAGCATCCATTGATTTTGAAGGTGTCTCACCTCTACGTATTCCTCTTTTCCCATTGGACTTTAATCCTCATAATACTTCTCCATCTTCTAACCTCTTTGTTCTGTCTATGTCCTCCACCAAAAAAATATCTTTCCTAACGCTTGTCCCTGTCCTGACCTCTTCAACACACACTTGAATATAATATGCAACACACACACAACACACACAACACACACACACATACACACAGAGTGGTGGCAACCAACACAAGGCGTTGAGGAGAGGACAGCAGGGGCATCACATTTCACCACAGTGAGATCCAGACCCACACACACACTCACACACTGAGGGAGTTGCCTGTGGGGATCACATATCTGAAGTAGCGTTCTGTCAAAACAACCATTACTGTGGAGCGGTCGGTCTGTCGGGGTGTGTGACGAGAGGGAGACAAATATCCATATATGGATTGAGAATTACATGTATGTATATGTAAACACTTCATGTATGTACAACAACGCGGTCATTGATTATTTTGTCTCAGGTAAGTCTCAAGTCATGAATATAAAAAGGTACATCTGCTAACTTTTATCTTTAGGTAATATTGGAAGTGCTCCTAATGGCATGAACTGGATTCCGGGCTAAGAAAATTCACCCAAAGGCTCAAAACAACAAGGAAAACTCACAAACAGACATCTATAAGTGATTTAAATGCACATTATCCATGTGTTCCCGCATCAAAGCTCATGAACACACTGATACAAAGGAAGAACAACTTACAAATTCGGGAAGTACAACCGTCTAAGTCAAGCCTGCAGTAAGTGTGCCGGACATAGTGGCCAAACGGTGGTACTACAACTACCATGTCTGTGTCTTCATTGGGCCTAAAATACTTTTTCACATTCACTTACATTCGGTTAGGGGTCATCTGTAGATCATCGGATCATTTTTTGAAAGTAAATCGACGCAGCACAAACACTTTCATAGCATTTATTTAAATCTTTGGGGTTTAAAAGTTGTAATATTCACTAAAAGCCGAATCCAGAGTTGTTTTCAAGCTATTGATTCTAATCAGCCAAGATCAGCCTTGTCCCTGCGGATCGGAGGCGGGGCTTAGTCAAAACCAGTCCTCTTTATACATCCATGATCTAAGGAGTACCTGAACGCACCATTGGCCATGAGGGAAGCCCTGCCAATATTGTTTCTTTAACCAAAAACTATATTTTTTACATATTTCTATGAAGATATTTGTGAAATATAGATTGAGTTTGACTTTAAAGTGCCTAAGATGAAATAGCGTTTGAACAGCTCTCTTGTTTCTTGTCCAGGTTTAGCTGTAGTGCATATCATGGCATCAGCAGTATCACACGTGCCATCGAGCCACAGAGAGGGAGATTGCACAGTGGAGCGTTAACGTCCCAACTGGTGCTTTTTCTGCCAACTACTGGGCTGCACTGACTGTGTGTGTGTGCGCTGGTATGCACTCGAGCCCCCTGAGGTAAGTGATCCTGCTGAACAGGTGTTACAGTATCACCTGCCCCCATACGCCCGCCCCACACACACACACACACACACACGAGCCTCTGTCAGCCGTGACTGATCTGAACGGATCTGCTTGCTTCACGCCAGACGGATGAAGCAAAGAGACCAGCTGATCCGTCAGTGTGTGTGTGTGTGTGTGTGTGTGTGTGTGTGTCCATGCATCATTTATATGTTTGTTTACGCATGCATAACTGTTGAATCAAAGATATGACCAGCCACATACATGTGTTTACCAGTCTATCTCCATGTATAGTTACGGCGGGTTGATTAAACGTCAGGATTAACGGTTTGATCCCAGCAGATAAACCGTTAAACATTTGCAGCCATAACTGATTCTCCTGATTTTTGATTATGTTTATATCTGTGATCAGTCTGTCTACCTCTCTCCATCACATGGTACCAGACAGAGTGTACAGAACACAGCCTGGAAAGTGTGAAACCCACTCAGGACAGATGGAGGGAGGCAGAGAGGAAGCTGCTTTCTGGGAGGACAGGTGTCTCTGCCTGCCAATATGCTCACACTGACCTGCTTAAGGCCTCACATCTCTAGTCTTTGTGTTTCATGTGTGTATTTATATATTATTGGCTTTACCCTGCATGGCAGTCTTAGTAATCTCTCCAAAAAAAACATTTACAACTTGCATTCAGTCCTTTTTTAATCCAGTTGGCAGAACATTGAAAACATGCTGTGGTTTCCATTTGAAGACGCTCAGGTGACATTAGGATGTCTGACTGTATATTATATGGGAATAAAATGAGGGAGGAACCTCACCCTCTTTGACTCTCTATCACCCTCTCAAAACCAGCTGCATCAACGCCACAGACACATATTTGGTGTTTTAATGAAAGACGACCGTAAACGCACCATTATTTGGTGACATCACAACACAAAATCACTTAGACAAAATTAAACAGACTTGGAAAGAAAATGGAATTAAGTCACACATTTCAGGGCTTTAGACTCGGCTCGTCAAAGTGGACGATGTGGGACTTGCTTTGAGTGCAAAGAGATTTACTTATGACTGAAAACAACAACGACTTGCTCTAAACTCTGCAACACAGTTTCTCAAATGTTACATTGGGTGGAGGTTTCCTACATTTCCCATAATTCCTAGCAAAGCCCCCAGAGAACAGAAGTAAAGCAGTGAACAACTCTCCTGAATTCTCAGAGCTCTTTGATTGAGGAATACACACCACAAAACTAACCTTAAACCATGTACATTTGCAGACAGGTCCCTGATTATTATGTAATTGTAAAGCCCATACTTATAGAGGGGCTCTGGGTGTGTCAATGTGTAGTTTTTAGAGTGGACATAATGTGAACCGAATGCCTTTTAATCAAGGTTTGTAATTCAAATGACCACAAACTAGCCGACACAGAGGAAAGCCAGGATGCTACAGTTTTACCCCAAAGTTTTTTTTCATACATTATCACCAAGCAAAGTGAAAGCTATGTCGTCAGCAGGACACCAGGTGCTATACGAAAAGGCCGAGTGACACAAGCAGAATATAGTTCAGAACAATGAAAGGTTTGTCTCAAAACTCAGTGCGTGTCGAGCGCTAATCCGTTTGCATCAAGTCAAGATCCTCAAATAAGAACTGGATTTAAAATGCCTGAACGAAGGTTGTAAATGTTTGTTGTGGAAATTGTTTTACATTTCCAGATTACACATTTACACACAGACTATCAATCTGTTGCCATAAATAATATTGACACTGATCTATCTTCATACATACATGCAAAAACTACATCCCCAAGCAACATAATAAACCTAAAACACAATAGATTTATAGATTTGAAGCCAGACCGCTTATTCCCATTTCTAAAGAACGACCTGTCCTGACAATGAAAGCTTCTTTTCCCAACGCTGTCCTGCAGGAAGACCCACAGACCGCCCATATATGGTCAGAGAGCGAGAGAGAGAAGAGAGAGAGACTCATTTCCTCTCCCTTCTGGTTGCATGGTGCTTAAGCCTTCATAATGCTGACATCAGCACTCAGTAACGACCACACACACACACACACACACACACACACACACACACACACACACACACACACACACACACACACACACACACACACACACACACACACACACACACACACACACACACACACACACACACACACACACACACACACACACACACACACACACACACACAGGTCAATAGCTAAATGATGTATTCAGGATGCATCTTAATCAGCATCACTGTGATTGCTGGTGTCATGACAACCGCCATCATCCACAGCATGCTGTTTCGCTCCGTCAGGTGAGCCCGGGGCCGGCAGCGGGCGGAGACCATGTATTATGTCATGTAGCAATCAACAGCACGCTGCTAAAAGCCATGTCACACACACACACACACACACACACACACACACACACACACACACACACACACACACAGCCTGATGTAACATGTGTTCCTCATCCGTCACTGCACATTTCTACAGGTAACTCTTTTTTTTTCTTCTGGCACTTCTGAGAATCTGTGCTAAACACCGAGTCAGAAATATATCATGCACCCTTAATGCCTGGCAATTTAGGGAAAGCTTTAAAAAAAATCACATTTCTTAATATAAGACGTATACCAATCTGCCGTGGTGCGAGAAGTACTCAGATCTCAGGAAGAGTAGTATCACCAAAGTCGAAATACTCTATTTGCTACTACACAGTAAAGTAGTGAGAATCAGATCGCACTTTAACGAGATTAGCCTACGTCAGAATAATCTATACTTTACACTATAATTAATGATGCATCAGAGTCACTTTGATGTTGCAGCTTGTGGAGGTGGAGCTCATTTGAATTGCTTTATATACCTAATAACTATACACTACTTATGTAAGCATCAGAAATGATTAACTGATTTATACTTTGAGTTAAGTGTCTTATCTGCAGAGTAATAGCAACTTAAATTGTTTGGTATTTTATGAATATACTGGAGAAGTACACTGTAGATCAAATTGAAATATTTAAGTGAAGCCAAGGAGCCTTCAAATTATACTTAAGTACTTGAGTAAATGTACTTAGTTATGTCCAAAAAAAACGATATGAGCCGCCAGACCTGTCAGCGTGCTTGTGCTGATAAATGTGCCGATATTTTTATTTTAAGGAGCTGTACTTTCTGTATGTAATGTTTGTGTTACGTGCCAAGGGTCTGCAGACGGAAATGAGCTAAAAGCTAAATCTGTCATTAATCCGTCAGTTCAACAGTTCTTGAGAATAAAGTGTTTAAACATGGACACCTGACACAGCCAACCTGCATCAGACATCGGCTCATCTCATTCCCTGCTTTTTCTCGAACACGTGTACCACATGTAATCACAAGATGCATGGAATGAAAGTGTCTAAATGATACGTAATCTAATTCATCTACAAAGGCACTTATTTTAGCGATCAAATGCAGAGTAAAAAACACATTTTCACACTACATATCGTGGGAATAGAAGTACACAGTTGAAGTGCAGGTGCCTGAACAACTTACTGTACTTGAGTAGTGGCATTCAACCACAATTTGTTTTTCCTGTCAACATTTAGCCTGTTTTTTGGAAGTAGCTAATATGTTTTTTCCAGCACATCGTATTACACATCACCACATTGCAAAACACACCACTGCAGAACGAGCAAACACACACCACACAACGCCATGAACTAATAAAAAAAACACACCAAACTTCCACCCTGCAGGAGTTGGATAATCCACAGCAAACCTCTCCACTATAGGCCACACCTCACACACACTCCTCCACACACACACACACACACACACGGACACACACTAACTGTGCTATAGGGGCATGTAACCAGAATTTCCTGCACACCATTTTTATCCAAACACTCCATGCAACATCTCACAGCATTTATTTAAGTCTCCTCGACTAAACGTGTCAGCTAAATGACTGGTTACGTAACAAATCTGGATTAATAGAAATAATTATGTTACTTTTATCAAATAAATGTGAAGTGGGGACAGGTTTTCCCTTCTGAAATACGGTGGAATAGAAGCATAAAGTTAACCAAATGGAAATATCAAAAGGCTAAGTGATTGCTACCTGTAAGGGACTGAGTTTTTGTTTTACCTGGCAACATGTATCCTGTATTTGGAACATTCCCAGACACAATTTTTTTGCAAAAACATCACGTAACATGTCACAACATTGCAAAGCACAAACACTGCAGGAAGAGCAAAAACACAACGCCATGAAATAATAATTAGAAAACACACAGATTCCAGCCTGCAGGAGTTGGATAATCCACTCTCCACTAGGCCACACCTCACACACACACACACACACACACACACACAGGTACCTCATATGAAAGGATATGGCCATTCGGTGATCTTTTTGGCGTACTTCCTCACAAAGTTGTCTTCGCTGAAGAGGAAGAGGGAGCGGTTGACCGTTAGGCAGCTCTGCCGGACGGGTATTGGGTTGTACAGGGCCATGGTCCGGGCTCTCTGGGCCATCGACTGCTTGTACACCCGCTGCCCTGCGGGGGGCCCCCCTTGCCTGCTGCCGCCGCGGCCGGGCCCCCCTTGTCCGCCGGCACCCCCGCCACCACCGCCACCACCACCTCCTCCTCCTCCATACCTGTTGGGTAGCTCGTCTCCAAAACGCGCCATTCTGCAGACACCAAACGCCAGAGGTTAGGAAGGAGCCGGGGGGGGACCTCAGAGTGACACCTCCACATGCCACCACCCCATCATCTCCAAACACACATGCAGAATGGAGTCCTGCTCTCTCTGTTTCCTCCTCCTATCTATCTGTGCTCAGTCTCCTTCCCAGATCTTCAGCGCCGAGAAGATACCTCCATTTGTGAGTGGAGAGGGAGGGGGGAAGGAGGAGGAGATGGGAGAGGGGATGGAGGGGGGGGGGGGGGGGTGGTTTGAGAAAGAGAGAGGGAAAGGTGTCTCTATCGTGTGTTCGGAATATGAATGTGTGTTTATGTAATTTCTGAGGCAGAAAAATAAACACGATGGGATTTTTTTGTGGCAAAAAATGTTCTTATCTCGTCAGCGTTTCCTCTCCGTCAAAAATGATATCTTTTTCTGTCGGGAAAAACCTCTCTGGATTAGTTTTTTGCATCTCAACAGGCAAACACCTTTAAATCATGCGATAAGGATGCATAGCTCTCAGTAAATATTGCTCTCATCCCCACTGCTCCCCTACAGCTGGAGACTGCGTCTTTTCCCCTCTCAACCAGCCTAGTGCATCTTGACAGGATCTGCAGTTTTCTCCTCCCCAGGTCCCCCCTTTTTTTTTCTTCCTGCGAGATAAAAATAGAAATAGATAAGAGTAAAATCTTTAATAATTCATTTTTCGGTGTGCCATATATCCGCACTGTTTACTGTGGCAGCTCTCCCCTCTCACTGCCACCGCCACGCCGCTTGGGTTACACGCCAACGGAGGGGGGCTTCCCCAAAATCCGAGCCTGGTGACATTTGTTGATATTTGGTGATGGACGGTGCGGCATCCCCCCCTTTCTCCTCTTCCTCCTCCTCCCCCTCCCCCTCCTCCTCCTCCTCCTCCTCACCAAGGCGTCGGTCACTGATTTTGGGCGTGATTGCGCGCACTTGGAGACGAAAATACACCTTCAATCTACCAATTTATGTATCTCTTGCTCACTTTCCCCCCCAAAAAAGAAAACAGTGGATGAAATTAAAAATTATCTATAATCCAAGGTTTGGAGAAGATGAAGAAGAAGACTCCCGGACGAGTAGGATCCGGAGGAGCAGAAAAAGACCACTGGGGGAGGCAGCATCACCTTCATCAATTCTGGCTCGGAAAATAAAACGGCGGCGGTGTGTTGGAGCTCGCATCTTCTCCGCCTGCGGGAAACCGTGCACCTTCCCCGCCCAAAAGCAGCAGCAGCATCGCCCCCGAGGAACCAGAGAGAGGCTTCAGCAAGTCCAGCTTCTCCTGCTCTCTCTATCGCTCCCTGTTTTTCTTCCCTCGACCCCCCAGGGGGACGTTAACCAACAAGCAGTGGGTCCGGAGGCTGTGTATTCCCAGCTTTGGAAACGAAAGAAAAACCCGACGATAGGAGAGCTTTTTTCTCTCTCTCCGGGCTCTCGTGCGTTCAGTCAGCCGTCGGGGGTGAGCCGCGCGCGCTGAGCATCTGATCAGTCTGACGGGAACCGAGCGACGCGCGCACATCCGTGGCCAAGCCTTGCAGCGCACGACGCACGGCGCCTCCCCGGAGCCTCCCCCTCTCCAACCCACTCCCCATAGCGCACCAGCGAGATGTATGAGTTAGCTGGGTATGGTGAGGTGCGGCAGGTAGACTCAGAGACTCTACATTTCAAAACTCGACCAACCTTTGACTGGTGTGGACACTCATCTTCCTTTGACTTCATCCACCCAACACGTTTTTTCGCGGGGAAATGAGCCAGATGTTGTCCTCTGTATTTCTGTACTGCTTTGATCTTGTTGCTTTTTATTTTGTACTGTATTTTTAGCCTTCATGCTTCTTATGATTTTATGAACTTTGTTTTTATGGTGACTTTCCAACCCCTTAGCTAACTGCATTGCATGATGTGAACTATCCCTGCTTAATAAACCAACAAATAAAGTGGTTTTAATCATAATAAATACAAAATAACAACAAAATACAGGAAATAAGAAAAAAAAAACGAGAAAAACATTTGTTTTTTAAAGAAATACAAATATGTTTGTCTCCAAGTGTGCACAATCACATAAATCAGTGACAGAGTTATCGGCGGAGAGGAGGAGGAGGTGCAGCACCAACCTATTACCACCCATGACCAAACGTCAACAAGTATCCCCTCTGTTGAAAAGGAAAGGTGGCAACATGCATCCTTAGACACAACACTTCAAACCTGATCAGAAATCCAAACACACCAGATTGAATGACCTTATTGTTTGCCTAAGAAGCCTCCCCTCATCAGAAGGCCTGACTGACCTGCTCTTGATGTTTGACGGAAGCTGGTCTCAGCTGACGGATTTAGTGAGGCTCCTGCAGGAGAAGCCAATGTTTACCACGTGTCAGAAGCACCAACAGCACTCTCCAATCAACCCGTCACAAAATGAGCAAGTTAAGCAGAAGGCTTTGCCATGAGGGGAGGGGGGAGGAGGTCGTATACAGGGAACTTAGAGAAAATGAGCGCTTGCTAAATAAATATATCATTATTGTCATTTCATCATTTTGAAACTGCACTTTACCTTCAGTTTTAAGTTATTTTTAAGAGTAACTTTCCTTTTCTTGTCGTACTTCCTTATTTGTACTTATGTTATTTATTTTTGTAAATATTTCTGTTTGCTTTTTTATTTTTTGTTCGTTTCTAAAAGTTATTTTAATAGTTTAATATTTCCTTTTTTTTTTACAACTTTATTCTTCTTACTGAGTTTATGTTAGCATCATTACACACCAAGCACATTCCTTGTATGTTTGACAATATCTTTGAACAATTTTGGATATTGGGAATCTTCCCAGCAAAACAAGAGCTTATATATTTATTATTTTCAGATCAATAGCTCTAATTCCTCTACTCGTATCTCCAATCTGACAGTACATGCTGTTATGTAACCCTGTCTGAAGCCAAATGTAACAATACAATCTGCACAAATGGGATTCCTTTGGAGGATTTAATAACCATTGCCTTTTATTCGGCTTCATTTGGAGCTTTTTGTAGATTTCTTCATAAAAAAAAAGATGTTGCCAATAAAGTAAGTTGGACCATGGTTTCATCCGTGCAGCCAGGAGGAGAGTTTGGGGAGTTTGTTAGTTTGTTTTTTGAGGACGTACTGTTATTTTGAGGACGATTTGAAAGCGGTTTTTTTTAATCTCCCTTCATTCCTCCCTTCTCCTCCAAGCCGTCTGTCAGTCTGGCGCTGGCATCTGAGTCGTCTTTGATGCAGTTCAGCAAGCTGTTTGCATGGGCTAAACCCAGCAAGCTGTCACCTCTCCAGAGCCGGGAAATGAAGGTGGTGGTGGAAATATAGATTAATGCAACCCATAAAAACACAGTGGACAGAGAAGCCTTTTCAAATGGACTCTTTGAGGTATTTTTAACCATTATGTAATGAAAGTATGAACGATAACGGAGTTTAAAAACCTCAACTTTAGTCACGTTGTCGCTGTCCATGGAGCTGAAACAGACACTGACATGTTTCCAGGGTTTTGTGGCGCTGTCCAAAGTGCTGAAACCGGAGTTTAAAGCTCCACCTGAAAGCCTTTGGAAGAGACGGCCTTCATTTCCTGTACCTCCATCTGTTTAATGCTGGGAAGTGTATGGGATTTCTGCTCGCTGTCTGTCTCCTCTAGCTTTGGCAGGTAAGCACTCTTCATTTGGAGGTCTATTCTGGAAATCAGTCGGTGGAGGACTCAAACCAGGACATATGGTGGCTTTGGAAAGGATCTGAAGGCAAACTCAGACAAACTGTGTAGAAGTGGGATAAAGAGTCTTGCAAAACTTCTTGAAGGGGGATAACCTGACGCTGAGCAATTTAACGACATTATGGTTTGTATTACATGAAATAGTATCGGGTGTCTGAGTGTTTCCCTTTCGTAAAACTATAGGTCCAAAGTATGTTTAAAAATATGTTTCTTCATTCACAGAAAGCAACTGTGGACAATCCCCCCAGGATGAATTTTGGGGTGAATGTCTTGCCCATGGATATAACCACATGCTGACTGCAGTGGGGATTGAACCAGTGCTTCAATGATCTGAAGACAAGCACTCCAACCCACTGAGCCACAGCCTCCTTTCTCTTCTCTTACAGGCACTTTTGTTTGTTCTCCAAGTGTTTCCCTCTCGTCACACTAAGGTCCAAAGAATGTAGCTTAGGTTTTTCAATCTACAGTAAATATTGCTTCCTTCCTTCTATGTGGTTTTTGTGAAAAATCTGCCTTACAATTCTGACAGACACAATCCAGAATAAGGTAGTTTCTAGAGATGTTTGAGCAAGTAATTCAATCCCAAAAAGTGGCTGAAATCAGTCATCGACTCATCAAAATGAGTCGAAGGGTAATCGCACCAACACGATGCTCCTTCCCTACCTGCCTCCTCTGACCTGATGAGACGTCTAATTCACTGTTCATATCTCAGACAAACAAACCATATAGAAACATAGAAGATCTCCAATCCCCTGTATGTGCAGAAGCCTTAATGACGGAGGATTTGGGTCTTTAATGTTGTCTAAGTAGTAATCAAGATGGTAGAATTTGAGTATATTTTAAAAGCTGTGGTTTAGTATTGATGTCTTATTCCAACAGGAAGATAATTCAGTGCTTTAAATGAGAATTCTCTCTATGAACCTGTGAGAACTCCTATAGTTTGATAAGCTATACAAAGCTGTAACACTAAGCAACAAATTGGACCTAAACACATTTATTTGCCACACACTCTTCACAGTGTCCCTCCTGTATCTGTTAAGGTTACATAATATTACAGGCAGTGGAGAAATACAGATGCATACAGGTTTTACACTGACGAATCTAAGATGCATCCTTTCTGTGTTGATCTTAAATGTAACCTGACACATTTCTCCACGGATGGCAGATGAGTAGTTTTTGCAGTATGAGTAATAGATCTCTTCTAAAGCTCCTCTGCTGCCCTCAGGTCACTCGCTGTGTGTCACAGAGCCGCTGCCGTGCTATTATGTGCAGGACGCCTTCTCAACGTCACAGCGCGTCTGCATCCCTGGATCTGCTCGTCATCTGATTCCCGGAGACCAGTGGCTGCTAACGGGCGCTCACTGACAGCACCGAGAGAAAGTGAGTGTCGGGAAGAGGTGGGTGGTGGAGGTAGTGGTGGTCGTGGGGGAGGGGGGGTGCTGCTGCTTGTGGACAAGCCTTGCATGATCACGGGAAAGCACGCGGTGCCTCCACCTCCATCACTTATTAATGATGGAGAGGAAGGCTGGAGACATTTCGCTCTCTCCATCTTTTTCTGCTCACAGGGATGCCTCTGCTATCGCTGCTGCATGCCGGTGCAGCATGAGAGAGTGTGTGTGTGCGTGTGTGTGTGTACTGAGGGAGTCGTGCTGAGGCCCTGATGCGCAGCATTGTCATACAGGGAGCGTTCACACAGGCAACCCCCGCAGGAAGCCCTGGCACCTCCCCCTTGAAACGACCCCCCCCCCTGCCCCCTCCTCCTCCTCCTCTCTGATCTCACTCAGCAGGATGAAGATACAGAGGGGGAGAGAAAGAGAGAGAGAGAGAGAGAGAGGGAGAGAGAGAGATAATTTGTATATGTAACAATATCACATTTTAAATATTATGTTAAATTAATATTATTATTATAAATTAAAATAAATAAAACAATGAAATAACATAAATTAATATAATTTAAATGACATTACATTAATTAAATAAAACAAAAACAACTTTATGATGATGATCATCAAGAAATGCGTGCACACATTTTATTAACCACACAGCTGTTCTTCATTCTGGGAAACTACATTTGCTTTCACAGTAATTTAATGTTCAAAAGCTCTTTACTTTGCTCATCCTGCCTGTGCTGCAGCACCTCTTCACCCTCTGTTTGAAACCAGAGCCCAGTCTGCTCTGATTGGTTAGCTGGCCGGCTCTGTTGTGATTGGTCAACCATTAAGAAATGTCCCTCCCCTTAGCCTATCATGTACAATGTGTTGGAGCGCTAGCCAATAGAATCACAAGTGTTACATGGTGATGTCACTATGTTCCAGAAGTAAACCAAGGCGTCCAATTGAGGCGTTTCAGGCAGGGGGTCCAAACCTATATAACACACTACAGGAAAGGAGAAAGTCAGAATAATGAGAAAATAGTGGGACATTTTTAAAAGTGTGTGTGTGTGTGTGTGTGTGTGTGTGTGTGTGTGTGTGTGTGTGTGTGTGTGTGTGTGTGTGTGTGTGTGTGTGTGTGTGTGTGTGTGATGCAGGCAGGCAGATATAGCGAGCTGATGTAGCGTCCAAGCTAATTAGGCGATTGCTCTTTTTTTTTGGCTCGTTCTCACGCCGACTCAACTTGTATTAATTGATTGGCTGGTTAATGGAAGTGGAGAGGGGGAGGGGGGGGGGGAGGGGGTGATGGTCTCAGCTAATGGGCCGGGCTCTGGTGTGTGGAGTAAGCATTCAAGTGAAGGAATCAGCACTATAGGACGGACAGACAGACAGAATTACAGAGGAAAGAGGACGGACATCAAGGAACTGATTGTGACGGAAAAGTAGAATTTACATTTTTACAGGAACTGCACGGTGACACCACAGTAAATCACCCTCAAATCCCCCAGACATCCACCGTACACTAGCAACAACATCTTTAAATTGTTCACTGTGTAGTTCCACATGTGGACATATCTTAAGCCCTTTTTATACATGCACTACAACCCAGCATTACCCAGAGGATGTGCATGAAAGACTGCAAATGTACCAATCATTCAAACCAGATTGAGAACGGACATTACTTCGCAAACCTCCCTAATTCAGTGTCTAATCGAGTCCATGTTTTAAAGGATATACTGATGGTCTGGAGCATCCACCTCGACACATATCATTTGCAAGGTGCATATTTTGGGGACAGCAAATAATAAATAATAAATGATTTGTTGAGCTAGAAAGCTACAACTTCTTAAAGCTTACAATTTAGCTCTAGCTTTTGTTTTATTACTATTCTCTACAACTATGGATACCCAAGCCTCCTCCAGAACAACCTTAAAATCATCAGCATCAAAATATATATTATATCACATTATCTGAAATATCCCTCCCTCTTCACACAGGCATCCATCATGTGCAGCTGGCAAACATCAGATCAGTACGCAGAATTCCTGGCTGAAATCAGGAGTAAATTAGACATAAAGCTCCTCCCAGGATGCTCCTACATCCCAAAGCTTTCATAGAAACACCCAGAAGCTCCTCTCTGATTTCAGCGCAGTGTGTGGCAGCGTGCCGAGCCTGAGGGACGTCCAACGGAAAGACAAGTCAAGCACATCGAGTCCATATGTCTCCGGATGTCTAATATCCACCGAGGGGCTGCGAGAGCCAACCAGTCGGATAAATGTTACATTTACAGGAGAAGCAGCGTAAATAAGACTGAAGTGAATACGCTCTATTCTGTTAACCCTTTCACCCCGAGCAGGGCTTTATTACTCAGCTCCAGATGATAAAGGATCAATGAAACAAAGTTATATTTAGAGAGGAGGGGAGAAAAAGTGAGGAGACGAGAGGCAAAACAAAGGAAGGAGAAATAAGTGAGGAAAGAAGAGCAGTAAAAGTAAAGAGGAAGGGAGCAGAACAACGTGAGGACAGAGAAGAGGAAATAAATGAGAGGAGAAAAGGGAAAGGAGAAGGAAACGAGGAGAGGAGAGAATAGAGCAGAAGAAGGGA
Source organism: Eleginops maclovinus (assembly GCF_036324505.1). Classification (NCBI taxonomy): domain Eukaryota; kingdom Metazoa; phylum Chordata; class Actinopteri; order Perciformes; family Eleginopidae; genus Eleginops; species Eleginops maclovinus. Next base: position 716,008 of record NC_086353.1, read on the forward strand.
ATAAATTAGAGGAAAACCAAGAGATCAGTGAGGAAAGGAGGCCAAAGTGAGGAGAGAGGAGATGAGAAAGAGTGTTGGTAGAACAAAACAAAAGATAGGAGGGAGGAAAAAGAGGAGAAATAAGTGAGGAGAGGAGAGGAGATAGAGTAAAGATGAAGGGAGGACAACACGGCAACGACAGAGAAGAGGAAATAAAGGAGAGGAGAACAGATGGAGGAGAGAGGGGAGAGGATACAGGAAATATGTGAGGAGGAAAGAGAGGAAAGCAGAAAAGGCGTTTAAATAAGAGGAAGACAAAGTAAGGAGAGAGGAGACGAGAAAGTACCTTAGTAAAGCTCGACATACACCTTAAATCAAACCTCTCAACACAGACTAACCTCTCAGTGAGATAAATTAAACTCTGAGAGATGGACGCTGAAGGACAGAGAGATTCCCCTTTACCACGTAGAGCTTAATAAACGATATTCAAAAACATCACAATCTAGGAAACAAATCACGCTGTCTTGTGGATGCCTAAATGAAACATTACACCAGCCTAAAACCGCCAAAAGTTCCACCTATTGTTGCTTTGCAATGTCATTCAGAACCACCCAGTCAAACACTTCAACACTCATGGCGAACGATGCAGCGTTCCACCTGCACAGAAGTAGGACAAAGCAAACCAGATCTCTGTGGGATGTTGAGCAATCTTTCTTTCCCGGACAGAAATGTCTACCAACAGCTCAGTGAGTCCCAGTTTACCCACAACACAAGAGTCCAGAAGCTGCCGTCAGAACCGGATCTGTTGTGAATGAGAAAGGTCTGGAGCTTTCAGAAACCAAATATGTACCAACCATCACTGGGAATTTTAATTTGTAGTTTTTAAATGCCAACCAAGTATGTTGATTTACCTTTTTGAGAGGCATAAACTCCTTTTGTGGAGACCCTTTTTGTCTTACTGTAGGACCATTAAAGAGACTTCTGATCAGGATGAAACCTAAATGTGTAATTGTCAGAATAATATGTAAAGTTTCCAAACGGGGGGAATTCCTGTAACGCAACCTCAGGACGAAACAACTCGGGAAGTTAATAGAAATGTTGGTTCACATTTTTCAGAACTGAAGTAATGTGAAAAATAAAAACTGTGTACTGAGGTCTTTTGTCAAATTGAACTCATCAACTCTTCTAATCTCATTGGTCAGTGGGTTTAAGAGGAGCTCTGCATCATGGAAATCTAGCAAAGAGCCTGAAGAACAAGGACTGAGGTTCAATTCCCAGCGTACGGGGGGGGTCTGTGGAGATAAAGCTGCCAGAGGAAGGAGACTGTTCGCCTACTTTTGGACTGCAGGTGATTTCCCAGCCTCCCAACAAATTCATGATGGGACAGGTAACAGAAATATAATGGTAGGAATAGAAATGCCTAGTCAGCTGAGAATAAAACAGAAAGGAGATAAAAAATGGGAGAAAAGTTAGTGTTTATTTAAGCTTTAACCTAATTCTTTTGACTTTGGAGTAAAGAACCACAGGGAAAGAGGGTAAAAGCTGCAGGAGATAAAGCAGAAAGAAGGGCCTCATGAGGATACAAGAAAGGACTGAGGAGAGGAGACGAACGAGCAAAAAAGGAGGACAAAAAGTAGAGGAGCTAAGAATGTGACGAAGAGCAGCTGAGAGGACGGGAAAGAGGAGGCAGGAAATAAGGTCAGATAGGAAGTGAGAGGACAGAGATAGGGAGATGACAAAAAGGAGACGAGGAGAGGAGAGATTGAAAGGGAGCGATAAGGAGCTAGAGGAAGGTGAAGAAGAGGAGAACAGGGAGATAGGAAGAAGAGGAGGAGAGATATGAAGGAGAGGAACAGGACAGTCTGTTTTCACTGTTCCCTCGCTGTGTGTGTGTGTGTGTGTGTGTGTGTGTGTACTGTTAAATTCTTAATATCAGAGTGTGTGTGCAGGTCATGCATTGTTCACTCTTCTATCTATGAACGTAATGCACTATAATATGTATACAACAGACTAATGGGGATTCAGAACAGAAAAAGGAGGTATAGGTGGATCCACAAATCAAACGTTTAAGGCGACAGTTTGTGTCTCCAAGACTTACTTCTACTTCCACGTGTTTTTAATCCAAACCACAATCCTTTGATGTTTTTATAGGTTTTAGTGCATGTCAATGGTCTGCAAAACAGAGTCGGCCAGCTAACCACTCAGAGGAGCTGCAGGACAGGCAGTATGAGACAAATAAAGAGCTTTTTGAACATCAGCAGGAGAGGACTCTTTAAAGTAGAGACTCTACATACTGATATACACCTGAACATCAGCAGGAGAGGACTCTTTAAAGTAGAGACACTACATACTGATATACACCTGAACATCAGCAGGAGAGGACTCTTTAAAGTAGAGACACTACATACTGATATACACCTGAACATCAGCAGGAGAGGACTCTTTAAAGTAGAGACACTACATACTGATATACACCTGAACATCAGCAGGAGAGGACTCTTTAAAGTAGAGACACTACATACTGATATACACCTGAACATCAGCAGGAGAGGACTCTTTAAAGTAGAGACACTACATACTGATATACACCTAAACATCAGCAGGAGAGGACTCTTTAAAGTAGAGACACTACATACTGATATACACCTGAACATCAGCAGGAGAGGACTCTTTAAAGTAGAGACACTACATACTGACATACACCTGAACATCAGCAGGAGAGGACTCTTTAAAGTAGAGACACTACATACTGATATACACCTGAACATCAGCAGGAGAGGACTCTTTAAAGTAGAGACACTACATACTGATATACACCTGAACATCAGCAGGAGAGGACTCTTTAAAGTAGAGACACTACATACTGATATACACCTGAACATCAGCAGGAGAGGACTCTTTAAATTAGAGACTCTACATACTGATATACACCTGAACATCAGCAGGAGAGGACTCTTTAAAGTAGAGACACTACATACTGATATACACCTGAACATCAGCAGGAGAGGACTCTTTAAAGTAGAGACACTACATACTGATATACACCTGAACATCAGCAGGAGAGGACTCTTTAAAGTAGAGACACTACATACTGATATACACCTGAACATCAGCAGGAGAGGACTCTTTAAATTAGAGACTCTACATACTGATATACACCTGAACATCAGCAGGAGAGGACTCTTTAAAGTAGAGACACTACATACTGATATACACCTGAACATCAGCAGGAGAGGACTCTTTAAAGTAGAGACTCTACATACTGATATGATTTGAAAATACAGAAACTCAACACAATGGACGGTAAATCTGTTCGAAGATCTCCAGGTTTTGTTCCTGCATCGAAGCACTTAGTCGTGCTGAAGAACCCTGGCTGCTGATGTTCATTATTTGGGACACAGTTTGGATTGCACAGTCAAAATGTGGCAAACAGTGTGCTGCAGCCATAATTCACTTAGCCTAAAGTGAGTGGACAGGTGGGTTTTTACATAAAAATCTTGCTGAGTGCAGCTTTAATGTGCTTAAAAGCCATTTAAAGTTTAAACTCATTTACTTAGTCAATATATCTCGCAAGTGTAATGCAAGTGTGTGTGTGTGTGTGTGTGTGTGTGTGTGTGTGTGTGTGTGTGTGTGTGTGTGTGTGTGTGTGTGTGTGTGTGTTCTCCATAAATGTCCCCAGTGTAACAGTTTCATTGAGAAAAAGCTGAGGCATGAAGGGTGAGGAGGCGCCCTCGCTAAGCGACTGGCAGCCGGCCAATCACAAAGAGGGGGCGACCCTGAGTGACAGCCGGAGGGAGGGAGGCGGGAGTGGGAGAGCTCTTAAGAAAAACACAATGTCATGAAGCAAAAATGATGCAGTCACCTCTGAACCAATCAGGAAGGAGTACTGCCTTCACTCACTCACTCTTCACTTCCTAAAACGCTCAGTAGTTTACTCTGAAGGGAATCTGAGGTTTAGACACTTAGGATTCATCATGATGTTGCATCTTTACTGGCAGGAGAGGAGGTCATGTCCACTCCTATTGTAAAGGAAACCTCATCAGGATTAAGATCAGTACTTTATTCAAAGGTATAAAATAACCAACTACGTTAGCGAGAACAAGTTTTGGCCTTGCGAATAATGACTCTTCTGTGTGAGAAAAGCAAAATACAAAGCTGTGAAACTCCTAAAGGAGGAGGTTGGGGTATAAAGTATAGTCAGTTTAACAAAATCCAGACTTCATAATTGCTTGTTGTTCAAGGATGAAACACTTGGTCACCCCCAGGCTCCATCCTCGAGATTCACGCGTTGATCCCTAGGTAGCTTTGCGTCATAACACAACAAAAACACTTGCTTCAGTGAGTCGTGTTTCTAAACTTTAGAAAAAACAGCATTGTTCGGGTTGAATAAGCTATGAACTTCATGAAGCTCAGTGACGTAGCATCACATGACGTGTAGTCAGTAAGTAACACCTTGATTACGCTATGCTACGAGTGACATTAGCAGACTTTTGGAATGACTTTGCTCTCAGTATTTAATATTGACATGGATGGTTTTATTGAAGTTACCTGAAGTCTGGAAGCCTCTCATATGGACCCTAAAATAGTGCATTATGCTGCTGTATTAAGACTGCCAAAGTGTTGGTATTTGACGCCCTGGGAGTAAGGTTTTTATTCTCTGAAACGAGCGCTGCCAGCATGTTGTTGAATGAAGTTGAGTTGTGCTTTAAGAGGAGTTCAGGGCATCATTACTGGTTTTCAATGTGTTGAATTATTGAGTCTTTGCATCAAACACCAGTCAAATATAAGTGTGTTACTTTGATTTTCAGTTTTTTGCCACCAAGCAAGATCATTTTCCGCTTATCTCAAACATAGACAGTAAAGTTAATTATTTAAATTACAGTTTTGCTTTTTCAAACACTAGTAGATACGTCTTGAATCGGCTACAAAACACAACATGTTCTGTAAGATAATCAAACCCAGAAGGAATCATTTTAATGAGTATCCAGCCTGAAGGCTACCACTTCCCTGTTTCAGACGGAGAACTGCACTCAACTAATTACCTTTATTTGCAATTTAACTGAGAGACAAGAACGTCTCTCCAAATCTGCACCACTGCCATTATCGCCACGCTGAGCAGCCCAACCCAAAACAGAGCGCCGTCCAACAGCGTCTCCTCTCCAGGCAGAGAAACGGCTGTGTCATTACGGGAAGACGGCGGTGACTAAGACTATTAGCTAATTGATAGGCTGACTGAGCGGCTGGCGGTCAATGCTGACACAACAGAACCAACGCGCCCAAATCATCAGTCCAGAGTCCAAGAGAAAGCCCGTGTGAAGCTTCCTCCCAGAGACGGAGAGAGAAACGCTTTTCATGCCTTCAAGAATGTTCCACCATTGATGTGTCGCTCTTTAATTTTGAGAGTACTTCTGAACCCAGCAGCTCTGAAAACCGCTGAAAATGCAAACCTGTCCGAACCAGCCAAAATGTGAATGGGCTCTAAAAGAAATAGTCTAGAGGCAAGCAGCCAAGACCCCCCCCCCCCCCCACCAACACTAACCCCCTCATAGGTTCCAACTGATTTACAGCTCCTTCATTGTCATTGTATATAAGTGCACAAGGGGATTTGTTTTATAGCAGTGTACTCAGACTCTGCATTTCACCAGACGAAGATAAATGCAGGGTGAAGGTTGCTATGGTTCCAGAAGTGGAATGTACTTTAACTCGAGTTCAGTTTTGATGTGCCTCACTTAAGTACTTCCATTTAATGCTACGTTTACTCCACTACATCTACAAGGGAAATCATTTCATTTGACTCATTTTAATGTATTATTTATTTAGCTTTAGTGACTTTTCGGGTAACAACGTTGCATTACAGCGGCCATGTGACGCTTTTCTGGGGTTATCCCTTCAGAGTGTGATACAGGTTTTAGTGCATGTAAAGGGTCTGCAAAGGCTAAAATCTCAAAGTGTCTCTTGATACTTTTACTCAAGAATGTAGGACCTGTATTTGTAATGGTATACTTTGACATTAAGGTACTTTTACTTAAGTAAAGGATCCGAGTACTTCTTTACCACTCATCATAATCCAGTTATTTAATATACAGAGGGGAGAAGTACTCAGGTCTTGTACTTGAGTAAGTAGAAGTACTCAGGTCTTGTACTCGAGTAAAGTAGAAGTACTCAGATCTTGTACTTGAGTAAAGTAGAAGTACTCAGATCTTGTTCTTGAGTAAAGTAGAAGTACTCAGATCTTGTACTTGAGTAAAAGTAGAAGTACTCAGGTCTTGTACTTGAGTAAAGTAGAAGTACTCAGGTCTTGTACTTGAGTAAAGTAGAAGTACTCAGATCTTGTACTTGAGTAAAGTAGAAGTACTCAGATCTTGTACTCGAGTAAAGTAGAAGTACTCAGGTCTTGTACTTGAGTAAAGTAGAAGTACTCAGATCTTGTACTTGAGTAAAGTAGAAGTACTCAGATCTTGTACTTGAGTAAAAGTAGAAGTACTCAGATCTTGTATTTGAGTAAAAGTAGAAGTACTCAGATCTTGTACTTGAGTAAAAGTAGAAGTACTCAGATCTTGTATTTGAGTAAAGTAGAAGTACTCAGATCTTGTACTTGAGTAAAAGTAGAAGTACTCAGGTCTTGTACTTGAGTAAAGTAGAAGTACTCAGGTCTTGTACTTGAGTAAAGTAGAAGTACTCAGGTCTTGTACTTGAGTAAAGTAGAAGTACTCAGATCTTGTACTTGAGTAAAGTAGAAGTACTCAAATCTTGTACTTGAGTAAAGTAGAAGTACTCAGATCTTGTACTTGAGTAAAGTAGAAGTACTCAGATCTTGTACTCGAGTAAAGTAGAAGTACTCAGATCTTGTACTTGAGTAAAGTAGAAGTACTCAGATCTTGTACTTGAGTAAAGTAGAAGTACTCAGATCTTGTACTTGAGTAAAGTAGAAGTACTCAGATCTTGTACTTGAGTAAAAGTAGAAGTACTCAGATCTTGTATTTGAGTAAAAGTAGAAGTACTCAGATCTTGTACTTGAGTAAAGTAGAAGTACTCAGATCTTGTATTTGAGTAAAAGTAGAAGTACTCAGATCTTGTACTTGAGTAAAAGTAGAAGTACTCAGGTCTTGTACTTGAGTAAAGTAGAAGTACTCAGGTCTTGTACTTGAGTAAAGTAGAAGTACTCAGGTCTTGTACTTGAGTAAAGTAGAAGTACTCAGATCTTGTACTTGAGTAAAGTAGAAGTACTCAAATCTTGTACTTGAGTAAAGTAGAAGTACTCAGATCTTGTACTTGAGTAAAGTAGAAGTACTCAGATCTTGTACTCGAGTAAAGTAGAAGTACTCAGATCTTGTACTTGAGTAAAGTAGAAGTACTCAGATCTTGTACTTGAGTAAAAGTAGAAGTACTCAGATCTTGTATTTGAGTAAAAGTAGAAGTACTCAGATCTTGTTCTTGAGTAAAGTAGAAGTACTCAGATCTTGTACTTGAGTAAAGTAGAAGTACTCAGATCTTGTACTTGAGTAAAGTAGAAGTACTCAGATCTTGTACTTGAGTAAAGTAGAAGTACTCAGGTCTTGTACTTGAGTAAAGTAGAAGTACTCAGGTCTTGTACTTCAGTAAAAGTAGAAGTACTCAGGTCTTGTACTTGAGTAAAGTAGAAGTACTCAGGTCTTGTATTTGAGTAAAAGTAGAAGTACTCAGATCTTGTACTTGAGTAAAAGTAGAAGTACTCAGGTCTTGTACTTGAGTAAAGTAGAAGTACTCAGATCTTGTACTTGAGTAAAAGTAGAAGTACTCAGATCTTGTATTTGAGTAAAAGTAGAAGTACTCAGATCTTGTACTTGAGTAAAAGTAGAAGTACTCAGATCTTGTATTTGAGTAAAAGTAGAAGTACTCAGATCTTGTACTTGAGTAAAGTAGAAGTACTCAGGTCTTGTACTCGAGTAAAGTAGAAGTACTCAGATCTTTTACTTGAGTAAATGACTCAAGTCTGATTCTGAAATGGGATTTAAGCATAATGAGTGATTCTACTTTTGGTACTTTATTTTGATGCTGATACTTTTGTACTCTTACTTAAGTCACTTAGCACTTTTACTTGAAACTGAGTCCTTTTAGCAATTCTACCTCTACTTAAGTACAACATCTTCTTCCACCTTCAAAAAACAAATGAAAGTCGCCTCCATATTTGCAGGGATCAAACCTGTGACCATCTGTCAGTGTTCCTCTTAAAGTCTGTACTAAGGGTTAAGTGTTTTTGTGACAGAAGCACGGTGTGTATTAATGCATGAAGAACATGCATTTCCCTGTGCGTGCTTTAAGAAAAGCATATTCGTTTATAGTGCCGCCTCGTGCACAGTGCGTTCCTGGGAGAAAAACAAACGCGCTCCCGGTGGACGTCTCCTCATTAAAATAAAGGACGAATCAATGATTTCTAGAACTTCTGTTTATCCAGGGGAGGAATCTGCTGAGCAGTCAGGCCTGTTTCTGCAGAGAAGCCTTCCTGCTGCACACATTTACATCTGAAGTAGCCCCAGCTTTAAGGGTTTTCTGCATATATGATTTAAGTGATTGTGTTTGACTTTGAGTGGTTAGCAAATGCCAATGAGCTCCAAAAACAGTCTAGGAATTCCTTTTGTTGGTTATAGCCGTAAAGCTGCAATTTTGTGAGGATTCATCGAGCCCAATGCCTACTTGTGTGGTGATTTTGTTTGTATTCAACCACAGTAAATATGTACACATGTGTTTTGTACAATAGACACAGTGGTGTTGTAGTTTGATAGGGTACACACAGAAGTGCTGGCCATCCAAATGTTGAATAAATAAAAGCCATTCTTGCACAAATCTCCAAATATCAAATGTTTTTGCAACAGATCACAGGATGGATTCTCCTACAGTCTTTCTCAAGTTTCTGGCGTCTTTATGTTCCATTTTGGAGGGAATTTAGAAGATTTTAATCAGTTTCAGGGTTAAAAAAGTACTTACACCAAATCTGTGATAACGCATATATATATGAAACATGATTGAGTATGGGAAAGGCTTCCATATACTGCCACCAAAATGTTCTTAGCCTTTAATCTAAACTCTCAAACTGAAACACAATTTTTATTTCAGCTTGATGAACAGACGCACGGTGCTGAGCTGAATGTCATGTTTCCAACTTTCAGACGATGCACTGTAAACCACTTCTATGTGGTGCATGCCGTTGATAGTCTTCCTGCTTCTTTGTATCCTCAACTCAAAAGGATAACAAAGGGTCTGTAGTCGGCAGTGGTGTAGTGAAGGGCCTACAATACATCGACCTCATAATATAAGGATGACAGCAGAGTAAGGGCAGTCCACTGCTGCCACCGTGTGGCCACAGGCGGTACTGCAGTGACATTTTCTGCGGTGTAAGAGTTGATTTGATTCTTTCTAATGACTTTAAAATTTCTCATAAAATGATAAATAAAATGTATAATAATAATAATAATATAAAATCTAAAAGACATGATGAGTTCATAATATACCTTAAGGCAATAATATATACGTACTAATTAAATGTATTTGTCTGAATTGGGTCATTCAGCATACTTTTGCTGTGCTTTGATGCTAATACTTGTATACTTAATTTAAAATCTACATTTTCTAAATGCTTAACTCTGATACAAACTGAGCTCCGCTGGTGCTCAAAGTACATTACATATTGTTGATTTATCAAATAATATACCAAATCGTTGCCATTTAAAGGCTTATAAAAATGATGATGCGTAGCTTGACATAGCTGCATTTGTCTCTCTCACACACACACAGACACACACACACACTAAGATAAGTTATGATAAGATTAGATAGGACTTTATTTATCCAGAAGGAAATTGTTGTGCCAGAGTTACAAAGATACAATAAACCCAGCAGCAAAAAAAATAAACAACTGCAAGAAACAAAGACGTTCAAATCATGAATGTAGAAACTGTACCGTAGCAGCGCTGAATAGTGCTAAAAGACATAGTAGCAGATAAGCACTTAATGCAAGTTGATATCGCAAATGATGTAAGCAGAATGAAGAAAGTGTTTGTAGTGATGGCAATGGTATTTGTATTGCACATAGAGGAGGGTGAGGACTTAAAACGTTGAATGGCCGCTGGGAGGAAAGAGCTCCTGTGGCCCTCGGTGGCTGAAAGTGCTCCGGTTTGCTTTCACTCCTGTTCCGTCTCTCTCCCTTCTCTCTCTCTCCGCCTGATGACTTCAGTTTTTAGTCCACTGTTGTTCCTGCACTGACCTCTCCTGGAGCAAAACCACTCTTTTCTTTTTTAGATGTTCATGTTTGTTTAGAGAGGAACACGGAGAACTAAAGGCAAAGTCGTCCCTTAACGACAAAGAGATGAACTATGATACGAAATGCTCTCATAGCGCAGGACTTTCACAGCAACAGAGTATTCCTACACTCTGGTACTTCTACTTTTATTCAAGTACAAGATCTGACTCGGTTCCAGTTCCCGCTACAGCAGGTGTCTCTAGCAGCACACAGACACACGGTACACACTGTCCCCCCCACAATTAATCCAGATGAATTTTGTGATGGGTCTTCAAATCAGTGACGCCGGTTTTCTAATCTTTAAATCAAAGCCAGTGTCTGTGTGGCACAATGCCCACATGCGTCACAGTGTGTCAGCATGACGCATATGGCCCTGTATCACCTTGCTTATTAACACAAACACAACCACACAAAAAGACAGGAGAAGAGGGAGAAGTCAGACCAATAAAACCAAACATCAAAAGATAAAGAAGAGGTTTTGAAGACCTTGGCAAAGATGAAAAAAATAAGTACTTAAAAAGTTGTCTTCAAAAGAAGCACAAGAAACTCAGATTGGGTTTTTTTTTGTCATGACTTCTGCAGTGTTCCCCTAGACCCTAAAGATGGCTGTAATACAGGTTACAAAATGTCTTATTAGCCCCCAAGCAAACTTCCAATTCATCGATTAATATCAACCACTTGGAAATCAATCTAAATGTTTGACAAGGTTCCTACAGATCCTTAAAAAGTCCATGAATCAATTTATCAAACGTAGTAATTTATCACCATCACCACTAGAGGGCGGCAGAGTGAAGCAACAAGACCCCAAAGTGTGTGTGTGTGTGTGTGTGTGTGTGTGTGTGTGTGTGTGTGTGTGTGTGTGTGTGTGTGTGTGTGTGTGTGTGTGTGTGTGTGTGTGTGTGTGTGTGTGTGTGTGTGTGTGTCTGCTTGTCTGAGTGTTTGAGTGAACGTGTGTGAATGCCAGTCAAAGAACCACGAGACGTTTGATAATCCTGACTGTCCGGCAGAGTGTGTGTGTGTGTGTGTGTGTGTGTGTGTGTGTGTGTGTGTGTGTGTGTGTGTGTGTGTGTGTGTGTGTGTGGAGGTGAAATAAAGGAGAGGAAGTGGGGTGAGTCACTGAGGATTTGGATGAAAGGGTAAACGGCAGAGATGAAGGTTTCTGTGAAGTAATCACAATAATTCAAATCTGTCTTCAGAGGATGAAAACAGCAGCCTCCTGCTATTGTACGGACAGCGTTTGTGTAAAGAGTGACGACGTTACAGCGAGGCTCTCTGGGACGAGGACGTTCAGGACGGTTGGACAATCATTTGACATCAGCCCCGGGAGACAAGTAGAGGAGCAGCATAGGGATTTATAAAATGTGGACAAAGTGTTTCAAACAAAGGAGACACCTTTAGGTTAGAAGGGGTTTAACTGGGGCTGGACTGAGGCCAAATCCTGATGATGATATACAGCATGCTTTCTGATAATGTAACACTATATAAAGAAACTCATGGAGTATCTTATGTTTCTATACTCCTGTGGGAATCAAATGCTTAACCAAAGTAAAGATTGTTTTTCATTTAATGGACTATTTTTTTCCCAGTGAAACAAGGCTCCCTCAAAGAGCCAAAGTTCTTCTTTCAATTGGAATTCAGAATATTGCAGAAAAGAAGATCTGTGCCAGACACACATTTAACATGCTTACAACTTTTGTTCAGCAGGATAATTTCCACATATTAACGGCACATTGTGATTTTTGAAATGTGTCAATGCAATCACACAAAGGAAAAAACTAACATTAACCTATAAAGGAACTACAGCACGGTCACATGACTTCACGTCACCACCGCTAAGCTAAAGGCGGCTAATGTTGGGCTGTAAAGGAACTACAGCACGGTCACATGACTTCACGTCACCACTGCTAAGCTAAAGGTGGCTAATGTTGGGCTATAAAGGAACTACAGCACGGTCACATGACTTCACGTCACCACCGCTAAGCTAAAGGCGGCTAATGTTGGGCTATAAAGGAACTACAGCACGGTCACATGACTTCACGTCACCACCGCTAAGCTAAAGGCAGCTAATGTTGGGCTATAAAGGAACTACAGCACGGTCACATGACTTCACGTCACCACCGCTAAGCTAAAGGCGGCTAATGTTGGGCTGTAAAGGAACTACAGCACGGTCACATGACTTCACGTCACCACCGCTAAGCTAAAGGCGGCTAATGTTGGGCTATAAAGGAACTACAGCACGGTCACATGACTTCACGTCACCACCGCTAAGCTAAAGGCGGCTAATGTTGGGCTATAAAGGAACGTCAAGTCATGTGACCGTGCTGTAGTTCCTTTATAGCTTAAGGTTAGTTCTTTACTTCTGGTGTTGGCAATTACTCACAGGTGGTTTTAATATTTGGAGATTAACCTGCTGAATAAAATGTGTAAGTATCAGAAAAAAATGATGTTTGGCACAGAGTGGTTTTTTTTGCAATAAACCTCAATCTCATTGCTGTCCATTCCCAGAAACAGAATTCTGAAATTTCACTTAACGTTTTCTGACATGCATGCAGCCAATCAGTGTAGCACGAAAAATGCTAAAGTTATGCTAACTGCTAAAGATGTCCAGGACAGTGCAGACTTACTGAACGCCATAACTGAAGACGAATGCGCCGTGTGATTCTGACACAACACTCAAAAAGGCTCTTGGTTCTTCCTTGGCCAATGTTTGACCCTCACACTAAGTTTCATGAAGACAAACTAACAAACAAACCACACCTCTTTATGGAGGTAATAAACCCCAAGCACCACGTTTGAATAGAGGTGTGTGTGAAACTAAATCACTCTTCATGAAACCAAACGACCTTGGCTGGCAGAAACTAATGTCTTCAGTTTGCTTCATACAGTCACATCAATTTAGCAGAGAAACAGCGATGAGTGGTCGCTGCTAATCAGAATACTAATCCTCCGAGTGACGGGGAGGAGAGGAAAGGAAGGATAAAAGAAAGATAAAGAGGAAAGGGTGATAAAAGGAGAGAGTGTGAGGTGTGAAAGGGGGAGAAACAGCAGGAGGGGAGTGATGGGTGAGTGTAGAGGGGAGGGTGGAAGGTGAGAGGAGGAGGAGGAGAAATATTAAAATGAATGATGTGCACTCTCGGAGCAGAAGTGCAGCTGGCAGCAGAGTGGCGTCGCCGAGCCAGCAGAACACACTGACTGATGCTGGCACTAATACAACACAACAGAGAGACAGGCAGCGAGGGGGAGACAGGGAGACAGGGGGAGGGTGGGGATAAAATATGTGTCTGTCTGCCCGTCACACAACCCCAACTCTGGAGCATTTAACATGCATGTGGTTTTTGCTGAATAGGTAGAAATGGACAGCAGGTCGATCTGTTCCCGTGAGATTTGGTCAGAAGGGAATGATAGTAAGACAGCAGGGCTTTTACAGATTCCAGAAGTCCACCCAAAAGAAACTTTAGGGAGTGGCTTTTTCAAACACTTTAAGACATCTTTCTTTATGGTTTATATTTTAATGAGCGATATCCCCCTTCTATTTATTTTGCATTGTTTTGTTTATGTTCTTGTTTTTTTGACATATTTCTTATTTTAGTATTTGATTCTTATTTATTAACATTATTATGAATATTGTTATTTTTAATTACTATACAAAAATATATTCTAAATGTTTTTCTTCGTTCTATTATTTATTTATTTTGAATATTGTAAAAAAAAATATGCGTTGATTTTTTTTAATGGAATATAAAAAAAATCAACGCATATTTTTAAACAACAAAATATGTATGAAAGCATATAATATAAATAAATACAAATTAATGAATTATAATACTATTTTGTAAATAATGTATATTTATATTTATTACATTTAAATAACTACATATTTCTCTAACTCATGTAGAGTATGACAAATGTATGAAAATTAAAATAAGTGCCAATGGTTATTAAGAGTTTGCGTTGTGTTGAAAGGCTAAACATAATTAAAATCTATATCCTATGAAAGAAGGAAACATTAGATCTTTATAAATGTCATCACTTTACCGCCATAAATACTGTTTGCAGAAATTCCAGGTTTAAGAGTTAGAAAACACAGAGGATGTGCTCTGAGGAGTTACATCACTAAAAGCTCAGGATGTGCTTTTCACATCAAATCAGGACTCAAACTAACTGCATGGTGTTTGCAATAAAAGGGTCAGGTCATGTCCTTTGTGGACAGAGGACAAGAAAGAACTGCTGGTCAGGAGATAGAGAGAGAGACATTTCCCCTTGAAGGAAATTTGAGTTTTTTGTGACTTTTTGAACATCATTAATGGCTTGCTTTTGCAAAAGAAATCCGAAAAATATGTCATGTGCTTCAGGGGTTTGTACTAGGGCTGAACCATTTTGGAAAATAATATAATTGCGATTTTTTCCCTCAATATTGCAATTGCGATTATTTTTCTAAGGTCATCTTCTCATGTATTTTTCAACAAACACAATAATCAATCGTGAACCTCGTGAGGTAGCAACAGTAGCGAGGCATGTTCTGCCTGACATGTTCATCCTCATACAACGTGTGTATTCTTGATACGATGGTTCCTCTCGAGAGTAAATTATAAGAGGTATCTCCCGATGCAACACGAATTACTTCTCTCAGTCCAATATCCTCTACTGTGCTAACTGGGCGGCAGTTTTTAACTATCCAAGGCTAACCAAGGAATTGGTTAACTTTTCAGTTACAGGTTTCGTTATTCGCCCACGAGTGCCACACTCCTGTAGTGTAGACTGGTGCGGTCCCGTGGAGGTAATTTCAGTAGGGTGCTTTGCTTTGAAGTGATACGCTAAAGACGTGTTACTTCTGTGGTAACTAAATTCGGCTTTCCAAACTGTGCAAATTGCTTTTGCTTTGTCCAACGAGCCGTCGGGCAACTTTTTAAAATGAAACGTTCCCCCTAATAGTCCTTCCTTAGCCATCTTTTCGCCATAGACGAGCCGCCCCTCTTTGGTACCAAACTTCCAGCCGTGCACTCTTTCTGACGAGCCTGAGGCCATTGTGCAACAGGTTGAAGCGCAGCGTTGACTTTTCCCTGCCTGCTCGGCTCCGCTCGGCTCCGCTCGGCTCCGCTCGGCTCCGCTCGGCTCCGCTCGGCTCCGCTCGGCTCGCAAGTCACGTGTCCAGATCACGTGACAAGTCAAATCGCAGCCTTTGCGGTTGGAAAATCTCGTTTTGTCATATCGCGATATTATCGCAAATGCAATTAATCGTTCAGCCCTAGTTTGTACTAAGATCAACTGAAGAAAGTAACTTAAGAACACTATTGAAACAGGAGTGGAAAGCTTTAAACCTAAATGAAATCATCCAAAAAGGACACATTTAGTTGACTGTATGAAAAAGGGCAGAGGTATTATATTTGACTTAGTTTGAACCCTGAAGAAGCAAATAACTGTTCAGCTTCACATCGCTCCTCTACAGGTGACAATATGCCAAAATATAAATATCAAATAATTCCAAATGTTGCATGTACTTAGCAATTGAAAATGCAATGGACCCTCGAGATCCTTTAAAACTTTCATAAAAGACAAGTATTTATTATTCCTCATGTCTTAAATGGTATCAACATGTTTTGGAAATGTTTAAAAAGGCATGGTAGATAAATTCATATTTCTCACCATCATTTATCATAAAGGCATTTTAGATTCAGTGTAGTACAATAACCAGGGTATGGGACTTCCTGTGTGATAGGATTGTTCTTGTGTTCATGTAAACGGACTGGTTAAAACCGTCACGTAAATGCGTTAACAAAAACATCAAAACAGAACAAAGGAAACTTCAATTGTCTTCTCCTAAATACGCTCAACCAGATAATAAAACCTGTCCACTCTCTAACACACTCTCTTCCTCTGAAGAACAATCACGCTCAATTCCTGCTGTCTGGTGATGAAGAGGACGAATAAATCACTGTGTGTGTAATGCTTCTCCTGCACCTGAAATGAATGAGAAAGAGAAAGTGGGTTTTATCTGATACACACACACACACCTAACACACAGTGACTTGTGGGTGTTGAGGTGACAGATTTTTTGGCAAGAAGTTGTATCTCTGGCGTGAGGGCACTGCAAATACTGAACCTCCCTCTGAGGAGAAACAAGAGGAGAGGCATGAAGAGGGCGGGAGGAGGAGAGACGAACAGAGGAGATCGAAAAACATAAAGCAAAGAGGTTTTGCTTTGGTGAATTCTGCTACTCTCCTCTTATTTATAGTCTTTGATCCTCACCATATCATCTCTAAATCAGGTTGGACAGCTGTTTCTGTGTCTTAACTTATACATCATCGGTTTAATGAATATCTATAGCACATGTCATTCTCAATAAACACATATGGAAGAAATGCCCCAATCTAGGGTTAGGGTTACGTGACGATACGAGACGTGGCGATACCTGACAATACGTGGAGATACCTGACAATACGTGGAGATACGTGGAGAAACCATACGAGACGATACGAAAGTACACAACCATGGCAGTAAGTGATGCATGCAAAAAACAGTCCAATTTACTTAGAAAATCTTTATAAGCAACATGTATTTATGGTTAAATATTTAGAGTCTCCAGAGAGTTGTGTCAGCTCACATTGATCATGGCAGCAGTAACTGCATCTTGGCGCAAAGCAATTTATTCCAGGATGCAGTGAAAAGAAGCAATGATGTGTCAGGAAAATTCAACAAGTAAACGGTGGATGAAAATAAGGTTATTACATTTACAAATAACATATTCTACTCTCAGCAAGAAAAATGGCAAATTTCCCTCCTTTGAAAAACTTGGGTCTTGATATATCAGAAGAGTAGTATCTTTTATCATGGGACCTTGATGAGTAGCAGCTGCAAGTAGTCAAGACCGAGACTGGAGGGAACCTAGATCAAGACCAAGAGCAAGGCAGGGCGAGGACGAAACAAGACCGGAACCAGACTAGCGTGAATCCAACACTACATAATACACTTACAATACAATGTGGAAGATACCGTAGTAAATTTGATCTGAAAGATCCATATCATCATTAAAAGACCCACGTACAAACAGTAAGATATAAATTCAAGACCGTTTCAGTGTGTGTGAATGGGGTGGGGAGAGGTGAGGGGGTAGAATATATAAAACGCAAATATTCAGAGTCTTGTGAGTCAGTGACGTCACGTTACGGGTTGAATTTGAAACTGGACTTTTTACATCCAGTCACATCCCCAGCCACAAAATCCTGAGTCCTATAAGTCAGAGGCCGAGACAAGAACGAGTACAAAGGCAGTCGATTCCGAGACAAGACCAAGACCTCTAAAAAGTGGTCTGGACCGGTCTTGAGTACTGCAACACTAGCTGCAAGTGACTCGTAAATTTGCGTCAAAAACAAAAAGGTCCTTTCTGTTCTAAATCCCAATGTCAAACAGGTAAGTGAAGATTGATATTTGAAAGTTTATAGTGTAAAGGTCTAGATCCTTTATTATTTCCAACATGCCTCCATCTCTTCCCCCTGACCCTGCCTTTGCCTCTTCCTGCCTCATGTATTCCAAACCACAGGCTTTCTCAGCTTACTGTGACCTTTAGGAAAGTCACGGCTTAAAAAGCACGCTTACAGTAACTGAGTGCGTAAGAGAAACCCGAGAATGAGCAGCACAGTGTCGGGTTTGGCTTTCAAGGCTGGCTAAAAGAAATGAAAACGGGGTAAAGAAGTCGATAAAAGATGTGCTTCTCAGTTTCACAACAACATGCAATTCAAATGTTCCACAAGTCGCCTCCCGTTCCAATAAACGTAGCTATAGAGTATGATGAATGGGTGTAAGAGGAATTACTTAAGTATTACAGTAACTACAGTAAACATGAATACAGTAAATTACATAAAAGTCATTTGAAATGTATTTGATGATGATGTTAAAAGAACACAAGGTTGTTTTTTAAACAAACCACTGATGATTTCATGTTTCTGGTCAGGATTGTCTCCAAACACAGCCTTATTCCACACACACACACACACACTTCTCCAAAACTGTCCTCAGGGTGGTCTGAAATAAAGCATGAATTGTGACCAGAGCACGGGAGCTGTGTTTTTATTACCACTTTATTTTAAGGTAGATTTATACGGTCTTTAACACTGCCAGGACTGTGTTCCCTTTAGTGATTACTTCCTGTCTGCTTTTTGTTGATTCTCTGACGTCCAGTGCTTTTAACCTCTTTGCTTGTTCTCTCTTTAATTCTTCTTAACTGGGACCAGTTTAGCCATTCAGCCAAACAACCAATTCATAATGTTTTCAAATAATGGAAAATTAATGTGTTTTTTGTCAGCTTTAATTGACCGAACTTCTTTCTGGGGATTGATATGACTGCACATCGTCCCTTGATCAGAGCATCCTCAGCACTGCTCTTCTATCCTTAGCGACGTTTTGCCATCTTTAGCAACAGTCTGCCATCTTTAGCAACGGTCTGCCATCTTTAGCACTGCTCTTCTATCCTTAGCGAAGTTCTGCCATCCTTAGCGAAGTTCTGCCATCCTTAGCAACGGTCTGCTATTGAGAAGCCCCTGAATGTCCAAATTGACCAATCATATCTAAGCCGTGTTCTAACTCCGGTTTACTTAGTTTTTTTTTTACAGAATTACAGAGAAACTACAGGCCAGATGTTTATAAAGCTCGGCTGTAGAAGAGGCCAAAGAAGAACCCATCACATTTGGAGCAAATCACTGTAAATACACACGTTCGTTTTCACTTATCCAAACCGCCTTGGCGAAGGTCTGCGCTCTCTTACTGCCCTTCTATTCTTAAATATAGTACATTAACAACGTGTGTATAGTTTACTTCCCTTGATGTGTTTATTTGCTTGTTTTTCTGGCTGCTGTAATACGAGTTTCCCTCCTGGGGGGACACCTTATCATCTCATCGTAATTAACTCACGTTCTTTTGTTATTCAATAGATTTTTTACGATTGTTTGGCAATGGTGGGAATGTCGGTGTTCTGCCAATAATAAAGAGATTGTACTGACCTGGCGCCAGGAACAGGTGATGGAACAGTAAACAGGGGGGGGGGGGGGGGGGGGTTGTAAAGGCAGAGGCTGCTGCAGCTATTGGTCCGGTAGCAGTAAATGTCATTTGGGAGTAATCAACCGGTCGGCATGGAAGAGCTTAAAGTCAGAGGGGAGCTTTAAAAAAGATGGAGGGGGCCGAAAGGGGAAGAGGCGGGCAGAGACACAGGACCAGAGGGTGATAAAATCCATCTAACCTCTTACACATTAGTGTCTGAAGATGGCTTTTGAACAGGTAATATTTGCAAAAGAGAAATGACATGCAACTCATATCAAATCATCCAATGTTGCATCTAGTCAACAGGGTTCCCAAATATCCCTAATAAGTTTTAAAAAAGGCATTGAAATCATTTATCCAATAATAACACCTTACTAAATCGTGTTTGAATAGTTGTTGTTAATGAATAGAAAGTCCATCTTAAAGGTTACTTAATATTTGGATTTATTTTACCTTAAAGGTGCTTTATTCTCATTTAGAAATTGGAACTAAATCGAAATATTTAGTAACTTCCCACAGATCCAACGCATTTGATTATTTGTGCCAAAAAAAAGGACCTGAATTTGTATTAAATCTTTCAAAAATGATTAAAATGCCAAGTACGAGCGCCGAGTGAAGCGGTACCAATTTACAATGTCAAGGTTCAACTACCTGCCAGATTTGTAACTTGATTTCTCCCTCAACTAATTTCTTGTGTACAGGTAAACATGTTGAATAGTCACAAGCATCACAAACAATGACAACTGAGGGGGGAGGGGGCATTAAAAGAGAAGGAGAGGCCAAGAAGGGGTCAAAGACACGGGACCAGAGGGTAAAAACATCCGTCTAACCCACCAGCAGCCTGTCCATCTGTGGATCTGCTGCCTGACAGGGTAAGTGGGGTTTTAACCTGTCATGTCTGATAAGAATCAGCCTAGCCCCAAGGCCACGCTAACACACCTGGTCTGATCTGCAACTGGGTCAGCATCTGTCTGTCTGCGCTCGTTCTGCTCGTCTGCATCGGCTCACACTCCCTCACCTGCTTCACCATGGACCCCACTATTGTCATCCCATCTCTCACGATCGTAACTTTGGCATTATCCTTGACCCCACCATCACTTTCCTGCCTCCAGTAAACCAGGTTTCCACTCAAGGAAAGATTGCCCGTATCTCTCTCCTTCACCACCGCTGAAACCTTGATCCATGCAATCATTACCTCCATGTCCAAAACTCTGCTGCCTGCATGCTCGCCTCTACCTGATGGCCTGACCTTACCCTCTATCTCCTTCGAACTCAACTTGCTGCTGTAAAATACCAGATTGACTTTAAAATAATACTCACAACTTACAAAGCCATCAACAACCTCTCCCCCCTCTCACTTTGGGACCTCATTTGAGAAGTTGCTAATGCTAACCTACTTTATTAACTTTATTCACAAACAGTATAAAAATATGAGACATAATGGAGATATGTGAAATGGGACACCCCACTTAACTACATGTATTCTCAGATTTAGAATAGCGGTCCATACACAAAACAAAGTGTTCACTATATCTAATAGTAACATCTATATCTCGAGGGTTCATGTTTTGAAAGGAAATATTACAAGCTACAAACCATGTGCCCCAAAGCAAACGTAAACCAAGAGACATGTGAAAAACAATGATATCAATCTGAGTTAATAAAACTTGTTCAGTGGTCCCCAGCCATGTATGGTATTTAGTCTTTGATATGTTTGGTTAACAACTGCTGCTTTAAAGGTCTCCTATTAGCTATGCTCTTTTATGGCATATATTATAGGTCTCAAATATATATAAAAAAACATGTCTGTGACGTGTTTTGCTCAAAATACCAAACAGATCATTGATTTTTAGCATGACCGCTATCCCTCTGTTTCAGCCCCGTTTTCTAAAGTGATGACTCTGTGACTTTCCCTTTCATGCAAATGAGCTGAAGCTGGCCACGCTCCTTTGGAGCGTGCATGATCTCTCTGTCTGAAGAGAGAAGTTTTTCTAATGGAGAAACTCAGCTAAACGCTGCCGTATTATGTTCCAAACCACATCCAGCATTATTTCTGGAACACTTCTCAGAGTTTACCACTACAACAGAGACATTATATTATATATACACAACAACTCTCAGTCCCTCCTGCAGACATCCTGCACAGAGACACAGAGGTGCTGCGGAGGGGATTCAGCTCCTGACCGTATATGGGGTACGATAGGTTGGGACGTTTTCTTGTGGGCGGGACGTTGCCAGGAGTTCAATGTAAAGCCAGCCCACATTTCGGTTATGACGTCATATCGACAGCAAATCTGGATCATTCGTTTGTACCCCTGTTTTTAGAGATGTGGATAAGGTTTAAAGGTTTTATTGGTCATATGCACAGCATATACAACGTATATGTTGGCAATGAAAATCTTATATCCCATGCTCCTCCAACAACTCAACATACATGGTGCAAAGAAGATAAATAAAATAGAGCAAAAAGAGAAGGAGGAAAAGAGAGAGGGTTGTATTTTCTGACACTTTGTGGGTCTCCTTACACACCGGGCACACATGTTTATGTATAATAGACAGCAATAAGTGCATTTTGCATAATAGGGGACCTTTAAGACACAGATGCAGACATTCTTAAAGTTCTATCATCAATCTTATTCCATAACTTAGGACCTATGCAAACACTAAAGTTGGCACATTTAAGTTTACGTTAACAGGCACTCCAGCCCATCAGGACTAAGCCTCGGACTAAGGAACACCCTCCCTATTCACATCACAATAGTTCATCATCTTTCAAAAAAGCTCTCAAAACTCATCCCGTCAAAAAAACCCACCCACTGTAACTGTTAGGAGGCTCTGGACTCTAAAACACCGCACCCGACGTCGGGGAAGTCGACGTTTTGTCAGTAGTTGGTAAAAGGGTCAGCTCAGGTAACAATTTGAGTGACTTTCCTCAACTGTGTGGCATCTTGAGGGAATAGTCTGGAGCTGAAGTCACTTTCATTTCACTGATCACTTCTCTGTTTGAAGATGTGTTAGTCGATCAAATCCGCTGCTGTAGAGTTTGATTGCAAGAAAACCCTGTAGACTCTCAGACTTACTTTTAACAGAAGTAGCTATCAAAAAAGAGATGGGTTCTTCGGTGGTGCCCATAAATAATGAAAGAGCCGGAATACAACCATCTTCCCAACATCATTCAAACAGAACATACATCGTTAAGTAGTAGAGCATTTGGTCAGTGTATGGGTCAGCATGTAAGGGTTGAGAAAACAAATCTTAAGTGCTGTTTTTACACTTTTCTTGCCATCTCCATGTGCTTCACAGGAAACAGCTCATGTTGAGTCTTCCCGTGCTGTCCATCAGAGATGTACAATCAATGCAGACACTAAGGAATTGATTTTGCTCTTTAAATCAAGTTTGTACTAAAAGCTCAAACACTATTTGGACGTGACGTATTGATCTTGCAATGAATCTTATAGCCTCCGGTTCTGACTCCACACTGCTGAGTTTACCTCTGCTCTGCAACCTTGAGTTGAAATGGAGATAAAACTACTAAAGAACACATTCTGAAAATGCCTTTCTGTTGAGTAATAGTGTTGCTTTATCCAATCTGTTCTTGTCTCTGTGATGCAGGAGCAGTTTCAACACTTCAGAGCTGCTTTGAAAACGTGCATATCAAACTGCTTGACTTTTGTCTTTTCATGCACTTCCGTGACTACGTGTCTACAACATGTATTTGATAATAATGTTTCAACTGGGACCTTGATAGGACTGCTAGATCCCAGATATGATCAACACAATTGGTTTTGAAAAATAGTAATTATGTTTTATAGCTTGTCTGTCTCTAGGCAACCTGTACACAGCGCTACGCTAGTAAAGTAACAGGTAAGCCAAAAGACTTTTGCACATAGGAGATATACTGCAAGTGGTGCAGGGCATTGAATGATGTCTCTATGGGGAAACAGGAGGTGGAAAAGGAGGTTGGAGGTGTGAAAGGCAGATGTAAATGTTCCTCACAACCAGGTGAAGGGAAAGCATTCGGATTGGCTGATACCATGACCATAAAGCGCTAATACATTCAGAGAGAAATGTCAGTCATAGTAACTTGAGCAAGCCCTATAGGACAGATTAGCCAAGGTATTTTGACCAATGGCATCAACAATTTGTCCAATGCTGTGTCTCAACCAACTGTTCTCTTCGTAGGCTACACTTTAACCCCAGAAAGTGTTGTTTCAAATCGCACACGTGCTTAGGGGAAATAACGAGTACCGCGATAAGCTAGCTAGCTAGATAGGAAATCACTACAGTCTGCTCACTTAACCCAATTCAATTAGTGGTGGCTTTTTGTTGTTGTTGACACCAGTATAGTAGAATGTTCATTCAGTGCCAAGATGCCGATTGTAGAGTACGAAAAGTGTCCAGCCTTCCACACCGCCACTGTTAGCTAGCTAGCAGCGTTGTTGTTCGCACAGGAGAGTTGTGACTGTCACTTAGCCAAGATGGCGTTAGTTGATTGTGAGAAGAATCCACTCTCAACTCCAGCACCACAAAAGACACACAGCTCCTCCCCTTAAAAACAAACGTCTCAACAGTTAAAACTGAAGCGTACTCACTCCCACTGTTTCCTCCTGGCCTGCGGGGTGTTGTGCAGCTTGTGCGCCTGGTGGGCCATGATGACATCCCGGTAGTCCACCACTCCTCCCCTCCGCCGGACCAGCGGCACTGTGGGGTCGGTGCTGCTCGAAACCAGGGACAAGGAGCCCCGCCCGGACCGAACCCCCCCGCTGAAGGGCACATCTCTGTACTGATCCACTCGGACGTCATAGACGGCGTGGTAGTAGGTGGGGTTGGGACCCACGCTGCTCCCGCTGATCGGGGGAGGGCGGCAGCGTAGAGGCCTCTGGAGGACCTGAGATGAGGAGGAGCAGGAAGAACTCTGGGGCCACACCGCCGAGACGCCATGGTCCGGATAGAGGGGGGACAGCATGGAGCTAAAGGGAGAGGAGATGGAGACTCATGAGTATACAGGTATGGGACAGAAAAACACACATTGTCAATTTAACAAGACAAACAGAATGTATTGCACTTGAGCCAAATGAAAACGTTATTACTGAAACACGGTACTACTGGGATGCTTGCCCCCTTCAACATCCTGCAAAGTGTAAAATGCATGGTGGTGTGCAAGATGCAGCCACGTGCAAAACAGTAACATCCATCCCAAAGGTAAGCGATCTACAATGGGGTAGAAAACTACTTGGTAGGGGTTGGTAACAGATCAGGGTTTAGGCCACAATAGGTATGTTTTCTATGTAACTCAAGATACTTACAATAGTTGGTTGACGTTATTAAACTTACGCTCCTGAGTTAAAATCACTGTTGACTCTTCGATTTATGGGACATGACAATTGTGTTGTATTGTTTAACCTACCCATACAGCCCACCCCCTTCCTGCATGGATTGTAGATTAGAAATGTGTTTGTAATTGGTCAAAGAATAAGATTAATCATCCTTATACAACATCCTTATGAGAGTTAACAAACAAAAACATCACCTTAAACGCCTTTAAGACCTCCGTAAGTGTGTGTGAAATGAATTGCACAGAGCTAACGACGACAGGCAAACTATTTTGTAGAAACAAAGATAAAGATTCAAAGATTCAACTTTTATTGTCATTGCACAGAGTACAAGTACTAGGACAACGAAATGCGGTCTCTGCATTTGACCCATCCTAGTGTTAGGAGCAGTGGGCTGCCATTATGTACGGCGCCCGGGGAGCAGTGTAGGTAACCAGTGTCTTGCTCAGGGACACCACGGTGGCACTTGGTCTTTCGGGGACTTGAACTGGTGACCTTCCAGTTCCCAGGCCAAGCCCCTATGGACTTTGCCACCACCGCCTATAAGAGGTAGTTCCCATACCGGGAGTCGAACCCGGGCCGCCTGGGTGAAAACCAGGAATCCTAACCGCTAGACCATATGGGAAACAAGTTCAAAAACAAAGTTATATTTGATAGAACTGTAAAATGACAGAAGCAAATGTTGTGCACTTTAACGAGAATGCTGCTCACAGATGAATCCATTAAAAAAATATCAAATTAAATCTGGTTTGACTGAGTCTAAAGTGGCCTCTGGAGTGAACTGATAATTTAATATTTCACTATATCAGCCACAGTCCTCTGGTCGTAATAAAACCCAGAACAATCAAGCAGTTTTGTGTGCTTTGTGGAGGAAAGGAGCAAACAGCAGTGAACTTGTGAAAAAAAGTCAATATGTTTAATGATCTACTGCTGCTTGTTCGCAGGTTGCACCAAATATATTTGCTGTTGCTTCTTTGTGACGGTGCAAATCAATCAGAGTGAGACTGCAACCTAAAGTAAATGCAGAGTGGGACAGTCAAGAAGGAAACCGTTCAAAGAGTTAATTGGTGAATGGGAAATGGAAGAAAGGATGGATGGAAGGAAATGATATGGAGTAAAAGACGGCTGGAGAAACACTAAGATGAATGAAAGGCTCTGGAGAAAGAGGTAACAGCTGAGGAGAACTATAGTGAGGGATTAGGAGAGGAACATGGGGGAATTTAAAGTGCTTTATGGGAGAAAGGGGGTTGTAGGTGAACAAAGTAAATAAAAGAAGCATGCATTCTTAAATCTAATGTCAGGTCCACAATAAAAGAATACATCCATAACAAAATGTACTATGGGGTCATTTTCAGTGAGAGGATAAGCTGCTTCCAAAGATAATGACTCTTTCGTAGTTAGCATTAGCACTATAATGAAAAACATCATTCCCATAATCCATCTCACTAAGCACCTTCAAAAGTGTTTGAATAGGAGAATATCCTCAGAAGCAGCTTATCCAGACATACCGTTTTATATTATTTACTGAACGTGTACTGCAAGGAAGGCATTTCTTTGAAAATAAGAGATGTATTCCTCATTTTATATTAAAGTAACCATGAGGTTGAATGAATTACGGAGTTGTTTCCATACATTTAGGGAGTATAGGGCCTCGGGGACACAAGACACCGGCCATTTGTTTTTCTACGGTACCAGAATTATGATGATATTGGACAATTCTGCATGATTTGCAGTTTCACCGCAGAAGTGGACGTTTCTTTATGTTGGATAGGCTGTCAATCTTTTGTAAATCAAAATCTAAAATGGTAAATGTCTATTCCTTTCCCCCCCATTAACCACAATCTCTTCACAACCCTTGAAAAAAAAGAAGTCGTTAAAAAAAAACAATGAAGTTAGGTTTTGCTTTGGTTGGCAATAAGGCTGACGGATAACGAGCATTATCATTGGTTTGTATTATACTCAAATAGCTTTAACCACTGGTAAAGAAGGGATATGCTTTAGGTCAGGTTAGTTGGGGTGGGGGGGCTTAAAAGCAACTACATTTCCACATCAAGAAAACAAGCACTTTCAAATGTTCAGCTTATTCGAGGCCATTGTAGTCGCAGGTTTCTTGTTTTCTGGGAGGGGGGTGGGATTCTTTTATCTTTATGGTGGATTGCACTTGTTGGAAGCCGCTATGGATAAACATATCTGCTTTATGATATTTAATGTAATGAATCTCAAAGTCAGGACACACAATACAATGTGTGGTATGTTAAAATATAACAGGTGGTTTTGTACCTTTCTCAACTTTCCATCTAGAAATGAATGTCTATACATCTTCAGATATACATTTTATTTTCTGTTCTTCTTCTATTCCATGCATTGATTAACTTAGATGTCAATTCAGTTGCATTTTTCCTCTCTAGAAAATTATTTTTTGGAGGCAGCTCTGGACTTTAAAACCAGAGGGTACAGAAAAAGTAAGCCAATTACCCCGAGCAGTTACTCAAGAAGAAGAAGGAGTGAGAACAGATGACAAACATGAATCCACATGGAGAGTGGGAGCATTAATAAACCTGGTATTCAATAAAAGTACGGAGGGCAAACAACAATGAGGGATATGAAGAGAAAGTAAGAACCGAAAGAGGAGAGGGCGGGGAGATTAAAGGGGAAACACTCTTAATTAAAGGCCTGCAAAAGAGTAATGCCGCTAACCTGGCATTTGAATTTTTTCCTAGGTAATTGCAACAAAAAAAAACGCCCCTGGCTGGTGTTCGTGTGTGTGTGTGTGTGTGTGTGTGTGTGTGTGTGTGTGTGTGTGTGTGTGCATACAGACGTATTGTAAACACCATTTTTCCCCACCAGATATCTGCTGAGAGTGCATTACACATTATTTCTCCTTGACATGGTGTAAAGCGAAAACTAATTCACAGAGACAGGCGCACACACACAGATTTACACTCACACACTGCAGGTACAATGAGGAGACAAACTGCTATGGTAAGGACTTTGTTGGGTGATTGAGGGTGTGTGTGAGAGTGTGCGCGCCGCAGGGCTCGAATAACACAGGTCTAGTTGTATTAGTGGTAGCAGCACTGAACACATAAACTCAGGAGCATGCACATCCCATGGGGCAAGGGCAACGTAGTGGACTCATGAAGAGGACAGACGCCTCGCAAAGAGGGGGTACGATGGGAGGAACATGGACAGATACATGAGAGGATTGGTGGGTGGACACATGAGGGACAAAGACAGTAATGTAGAAAAAAGTGACACATGACAGTGGTGCAGGAATGATTCCTAAGACAAGGAAATTGGTCAGCATTTTGGCACTTTTTGTTAATTAATAAAGGTCTGTGGTTAACACAAGCTGTACAGATTGTAATGTTGTGGTCTATGATATAAAATACGTCAGTAAATACCCCACTGGTGAATTCAAAAACGGCTGTTGCTAACAAGTGTCTAAATAAGATGACTAAACAACATCACGCCCAACGTTAGCCTCCTTTAGCCTCCTTTAGCTTAGCGGTGGTGACGTGAAGTCATGTGACTGTTCTGTAGTTCCTTTATAGCCCAACATTAGCCTCCTTTAGCTTAGCGGTGGTGACGTGAAGTCATGTGACCGTGCTGTAGTTCCTTTATAGCCCAACATTACCTCCTTTAGGTTAGCGCTGGTGACGTGAAGTCATGTGACTGTTCTGTAGTTCCTTTATAGCCCAACATTAGCCTCCTTTAGCTTAGCGGTGGTGACGTGAAGTCATGTGACCGTGCTGTAGTTCCTTTATAGCCCAACATTAGACGCCTTTAGCTTAGCGGTGGTGACGTGAAGTCATGTGACTGTTCTGTAGTTCCTTTATAGCACAACATTAGCTTTTTACTTCTGGCTATTGCATTTAAGCATTGTGAAAAATCACAAAGTGGTGTTAATATGTGGAGATTACCCTACGTTTAAGTATCAATATATTTATTTTATGCAATATTCCCAAATCCAATGGAAACAAATCACATTGCTTTTTGTCTAGGGACCAAATTCTGGGTCTGCTTACAAAAAATATGCCATCTCTGCACCAATAAAGTCTGCCAAAGTCACCATGGTATGATGGAGAGAGCACTTACAAAAGGCAGCAGAAGAGGGCAGGATGAGGGAGGAAGAGGGTGAGAGATTAGGGGACATGAGAGATGAGTGGAGGAATGACTAATTGCTGAGATTCATGCAGATGAAGCAAAATCCTTCTCACTTTCAGTCAGTGTGCCTGTGTCTTTCACTCCCGGGGATTGACAGCAAAGGAGGCCGGGAGACTTCTGCTCCTTTGGCTTAGCAGGGAATTACTACGGCTCTACTATGGCTCTACAGAACAGGAATCAAAGCACTGCCTTTCAGGAGTACTGATATCAATGCTTGTTCAAACATATTTCAGCCAGAATACAAACAATCTTTGTAACTGTGGTTTATTTTCCAACAGCATTTATAGTTTTTTATTTGGAAATCATTTGCCACGTTTGATCCATCTGATATCAGTCTAACTTTACTACACCTTTAATATTTGTATCGGTAGATTTGAGTGACTTTCAAAAAATAGATTGCATTGTTAAAGGCCTCAATTGCATATTCAAACTAAATAAGAAATGCTTTCTTTAATCTAAGCTATACACCTGGGAAGTACATTTTACATTAGATTCAAAGAGTCCCTTCCCTACAGTGTGTTATATAGGTTTTAGTGCATGTAAATGGTCTGCTAAGGCTACAATCCCAAAGTTCCCTCATCCCCCTGCCTGAAATGCCTCCATTGGACTCCTTTTATTTACTTCTGGAACACAGTGACATCACAAGTAACACTCATGCTTCTATTCGCTAGCACTCTAACACATTGTACGTGATAGGCTAAGGGGAGGGACGCCTGTAAGTGGTTGATCAATCACCAAACAGAGCCGGCCAGCTAACCAATCAGAGCAGACTGGGCTCTGGTTTCAGACAGAGGGTGAAAAGAGATGCTCCAGCACAGGCAGTATGAGAAAAATAAAGAGACGCTACATACTGATATACACCTGAACATCAGCAGGAGAGGACTCTTTAAAGTAGAGACACTACATACTGATATACACCTGAACATCAGCAGGAGAGGACTCTTTAAAGTAGAGGCACTACATACTGATATACACCTGAACATCAGCAGGAGAGGACTCTTTAAAGTAGAGGCACTACATACTGATATACACCTGAACATCAGCAGGAGAGGACTCTTTAAAGTAGAGACACTACATACTGATATACACCTGAACATCAGCAGGAGAGGACTCTTTAAAGTAGAGACTCTACATACTGATATACACCTGAACATCAGCAGGAGAGGACTCTTTAAAGTAGAGACACTACATACTGATATACACCTGAACATCAGCAGGAGAGGACTCTTTAAAGTAGAGACGCTACATACTGATATACACCTGAACATCAGCAGGAGAGGACTCTTTAAAGTAGAGACTCTACATACTGATATACACCTGAACATCAGCAGGAGAGGACTCTTTAAAGTAGAGACACTACATACTGATATACACCTGAACATCAGGAGAGGACTCTTTAAAGTAGAGACTCTACATACTGATATACACCTGAACATCAGCAGGAGAGGACTCTTTAAAGTAGAGACACTACATACTGATATACACCTGAACATCAGCAGGAGAGGACTCTTTAAAGTAGAGACTCTACATACTGATATACACCTGAACATCAGCAGGAGAGGACTCTTTAAAGTAGAGACTCTACATACTGATATACACCTGAACATCAGCAGGAGAGGACTCTTTAAAGTAGAGACTCTACATACTGATATACACCTGAACATCAGCAGGAGAGGACTCTTTAAAGTAGAGACGCTACAGACTGATATATATCATATCTGTCTGTGACGCCCCCACTTTACTGAATGAAAAATGTCTCCTGTTCTGAGTCATCACTGACGTCAGAACCTTAAATTGCCAACAGGACAGGACTGAACAAAACAGACACCAAATCAAATCAGCTCACTAAATTACACATGACTCAATACATTTGTTATTCTGAATAAATTGAAACATGGAGTTTATTTTTCTAAGTTCATCCTTTAAGCTGGCTGACCAAACAATGGCAGCAATACTAATACAATGTGCGTCACTGACAAAGTGTGCACAGCTGTTTCAGAGATGTAAAAGGGGAGCTTTGGTTTGGTGCGTTTAAGAAAGACAGAGAAGAGAAACATGGAGTTATACCTCAAAGTCACAGAAGCAGGTTTCTGATTGGAAGGTCGCTGAACTGAATCCCTTGGTGGCGGCGGGGAAATCTGGCTCGGGGGGGAAAGAGGATGAGTAAACCATTTCCCTACCCTTGAAGCAGCTACTTAGGCCATCATTTCTCTAGATTCACTGTGAAAAACACCTTTTCATCAATACTGAAAGGAGGGGGAATTCAGCTGGGGCAGAGCTGACTGGTGACAGTTCCTTTAGCATGTGTCAGTTCAAGAGAGGATGCTTGACTTGACAGCTGTGCAGGACGGCATCTTTAGGAGAAAACACTCCACAGTATCTTTGATAATCCTCAAGGCATGGAGCCCTACAGCACAATATAGCACATGCTGACACTAATAATGCGTTCAGGGCAAAAAGAAAATGAATATAGCACGAAGCGAGCAGGAGAAAATAAAGCACAGGAATCTCAGAAACTCTTCTTTTACATCCAGAGAAATTCAGTGTGTTTTCCTATCGCGCTTTATTCACGTAATTGCAATAATAACATTGAATAGTAGTTGTGAATCTCTTCAAGGTACTACAGTGCAAGAGCTTACAAAGCTGCATATTGAATCAGCCTCACAGCAAATCAATCAGGACTGACTGGTGCCAGTTGGGCTACAGATGCTCAATAATGGCCCAGAATTACCCAAGGGGCGCATGCTGGAAAACTAACAGGTACATAACCTCCTTTATTGGATCATTAATTGCCCACAGAGACCAATTAAGAAAGCCTGGTGGCTAACCAATTGGCTACGTTAGTTTATTACATGTTGGTTTACATTGCACCCATGCTCCTGCCCAAACAGTCACACATCCCTTCTGAAGTAGTAGTAAAAAACATGATAAAATAGTCAAGTCAGCGATTTTCAGGTCTTATAGGTAGCTAACTAAGGCTGCTTTTGCACCTGGTACGACAGTCTTCGCTCAAAAAAGGTATTACGTTTGACTTTGCATCCAACATGACAATCCTGCTACTGCCCTATTTTACTGGGAAGGCCTCACAACCGACCACATCCTAAAGGTTAGGCTTTTTGTTTTACATCATACAAATAGACCTTTTTTCAAATGTATTTTAATAGATTAAGTGCATGCAATCTTGTTCATATGAGTGATTGTTAATTGTGTTTTGTCAGTGTCTTGCAGCTCACCTAGCTCCTGGCAAAAAGCTGAGCTGATGAACAGCACCTGTAGATGTTCCTGGCTAATTGGACTGGACCATTCCAGTTAAACCTTGAGGGGTGTTTAAAGAGGACACTTTATATAAGCACCCATCTTTAGAGTCTTTTCTCCCCCTGCACTCAACAATGGACTGGCCAGCATTGGTTTAAACTCCTGCAGTGTGGAGAGGAAAGCAGTGGCTTTTGGGAAGAACAGTTATCCATTTTGGTGAAGTTTTGTTTCATAATTAATGCTAGACTGTATCTGATTATTATGAATAATTCACCTTTTTCTTTATCCTAATTGATTTTGTTACCCATCCTAAAAACTGGATATATATTTTGAGTAAACAAAACCTTTACTTTTTCAACCTTCACCTGCGTTCCTAGTTTTTCAGTACCCATTTATCAATATACCCCTCCATCATTACTTGTTAATTGTGAGAAACTAAACGTGAAAGATAGCTTGAGCTTGACATCAAATATGAATGAGTATCTGAGGTGTAGTCGGGAGACCTAATTATTTTCTACTACACCTTTAAAAAGCTTGTGCTGTGGTGCTGAGTTTGACAAATACCTCCCACCTCCACAAAAATGAATTACTTTTTTAACAGTTATACGCTGACTAGGTAAGTTACAGTCGTCCTCCAGGTTTTACAATAAATAATCATTAATTATAAAGTACTAAAGAAAGTAGAGGTCAGAGATACAGCTAAAGCTCTAGCTTAGATCCGTGTTCTTAGGAATCTATAATATTGTCACAAAAAGCTGTTTATCTTTCCATCCAGACACTTTTCATCTGACTCAAAAGCACTTGCATGGTTAAACTAAGGTACACTTGTGACCAGTAGCAACTTGCTAGCCTAGCAACAGAATAATAATTGACCATAACGCAAACCTTCTCTCTCAGCGGCAGATTTACCCTTTAACATGTTCATTAGCAAGCCTGCAAACTTTAAAAGGAGACGTTCAGAGCATATCATTTAAAGTCTGAGCTTACACAGCTCTCAACATAGGGAAGGCTGAGCTGGCGGCTAGTAGCTCAGGATGCTAACAACCCTAACAACTGCAGTAGTGCTGACAAGCTAACAGTTATAACCTGCAGGGAATGGTGGGTTAGTGCACTGCAGCGGCGGCAATTAGCTAGCCAGCAGGATATTCATACACTCGGGGGAGGGGGTCACATGCAATGCTACCACGACAGAGAGCAGGGACGGTCCGATAACAAACACTATAATTGTTTGCTGAATATAGATCCTTTAATCAAACAGTCTCTTACCAAAAACAACATGGCCCACCTTTTAAGTTAAAAGTGCTCTGTGCTTCTTTCTTTTTTTAACCATAAACAACACTGATCAATAAAAATAGAGAACAACAAAACTAACTGCGTATGAAATGGAAAAGGGAAAGTGTTTTCTGTTCACTGCTTTAGCACTCTCAGCACCGGTGCTGGAAAACAGCCACGTCAGCTGAAGTACTTTTCCTTTCTGTTTTTTTACCTCCTGTGCTGCCATCCTGTGATTGACTGTGCCGCCGGCTGACAGCACTGTCAGCAGCCAATCAGGAGATATGCTCCATGGTGCAAAAGGATTTTATCACTGTGCTATGACCAGTATGCACACTTTAAAGTGCTCCGACTGAGTGGAAAACAGATATTTTCATATCACCGATCCAAAAAAAAAAGGCATTTAAATGTATTTTACAGTCACAGCTCAAGACTCAGGCTCAGGCTGGACTGTCTGCTGAACTGGCTGTGAAAAACAACTTTGGGGTTTGGTCATTTTACATTGCTTTCCATTTAATTTAAACGTTGTTTTAGGGCAGCTGCATTTGTCAGTCAATTTCTCAAAGGTTTAATATCCCCCTTTTATTGGTCTTTCTTTTTGTTGTATGTTGTCTCCTTTCTCGTCGGTTATCTGATGTGTACAGTTAGATTATTTTATTGCATTTAGTCTGTTGCTTAATTTACCTTCTTGGAATTATGTATTCATCATGTACATATGCTGCATGAGTCTTGGGTTTTGTGCCAAATTGTTAAAAAAACAACATTGCATCCTGTGAATGAAAAGCCCTACACAAATACATATTATTATTATCATCATCATCATCATCATCATCATCATTATTCTTATTATCATTATCATTATCATTATCATTATCATTATCATTATTATTATTATTATTATTATTATTATTATTATTATTATTATTATTACTATTATTATTGTTATTATTATTATTATCATTATTATTATTGTTATTATTATTATTATTATCATCATTATTATTATTATTATTATTATTATTATTATTATTGTTATTATTATTATTATTATTGTTATTATTATTATTATCATTATTATTGTTATTGTTATTATTATTATTATTATTGTTATCATTATTATTATTATTATCATTATTATTATTATTGTTATCATTATTATTATTATTGTTATCATTATTATTATTATTATCATTATTATTATTATTATTATTATCATTATTATTATTATTGTTATCATTATTATTATTGTTATTATTGTTGTTATCATTATTGTTGTTATTATTGTTATTGTTGTTATTATTATTATTGTTATTATTGTTGTTGTTATTGTTGTTATTATTGATATTGTTGTTGTTGTTATTATTGTTATTAATGGTAGTCATTTATTCGTTTTTATATTACATTTATTTTAGCTGAATTGCAAATGTGAATAACGTTCAGGTAAATTCTGCTAATGATTGTTATTTGACATCCTCTTACGACAGTTCGAGATGCATTAAAACGTTCAGTCTCATTCTGCAGAGATTAAAGAGATCCAGTGTTCGTTGAGCCACTGCTCTTCTGATGTTCTGACTGACTGCCGATGACCTCTTTCTGCCTGTCAGCCTCCCGAGCGCTCTGACCTCCGCGCTCACCGCTCTGTGACGGCTGCATCCATCACGGAGCAGCTGAACGCTAACAAGCCACCGTCTCCCCGCTCACACATCAGCTAAGAGGTTGTTTTTTCATGTGACATTGATGCTTTGGAAAAAAAAAGTTCATATATCATTCATAGCCTGATTTAAATCAAACTTTACTCACATGGTGGGATACACAAAACGTTGACTGATCCAATGTTCAGGTTTCTGTTCCAGACATGTCTTCAAATCATCACATAAAATAATGTCTTACAAATACAAAACAGAAGTGTCTTAATCTGAGTTTAGTTCTGATTTCTGTAGCATTTTATAACTAAAATCATTTTCACAGTTCAACGGAATAAAACAACTAATTTGGAGCAATGTTTAGATTTCACTTTTGAAAACGGATGCCATTCTCAAAAATCAAAAAGGGTAATGCCTCATTTGCATATTCACAATTCAAATTCAGAATACCTGCGATACAAAACATACTTTTCTTAATAGTAATAATAATTAATTGCGCTTTACATTACATATTGGATATATAAGACATGTAATACATTGTGGACAATACCCACAAGAGCAATTTAGGGTGAAATGTCTTACCCAAGGACTCAACGGCAGGATGAATGCAGCGGCGATCAAGGTGGGATTAAACTGGTGTTCCCCAGCTCCCCTGATCTGATGACACCAGCCCATTAATGTCAGTAATCAGCTGTTGAAGTTTCATAGTGCTGTATATTCAAGATGTTTTTTATTCCATTTACCTGCAGTGTCTCCGATTAAAAGCAACCATCAGCATTTAAACATGGTGAATATCAAATAAGACTAGCAAAAATGATGCAGTCTTGTAATAATTTATACGAGCATACTGTCGGAGGAGAGGGTATTCTATGTTTGGTGGAAGGATGGAGTGAGTTATTGGTCAAATACATTTTTTATTAACCACAAAATCTGAAATGACATGACATGCAGGACACTCTGTTCTCCTTTAAATCAGCCCCTGCTGCTTTAGACACATACAGTTTGTAGAACGTTATATCATTTCAGCTTAAAATTTGATGAATTTCCTGTAACATTACATGTAAAATACCGCAGACACAAACCCTCGGGCATATCCCCTGACAGTGCATGTATAAAACACGGTACATATGTATGCGAGCCTCAGCAGGTGGACAGATTGTGTGCAATGAGATGTACATCTCTTCCCAGGTGGGAAAACTGAGGAGTGAACGCAGGGAGCTAAATGAAGTGAGAGTGTTTTCTTGGCCCACTGAACTGTGAAAAGAGCAATGCACATGTACACTGTGTATTTATGAGTGTTCGCCAGAGTTGCTTTAACCTGCTTTCTTTACCAGGTACTTACAGATTGAAGAGCCTGAGGATCACTAGCGTAGCCAAATAAAACTAGGTGTGCAGCAGAAAAGCTGGGTGGTCACATCTAATTATCTCTAGAACGCAGAATAGACTCTTTTTTTCAGGCTTTAATGTTCAAAAAGCTCTTTATCTTTCTCATACTGCCTGTGCTGCAGCACCTCTTTTCACCCTCTGTCGGAAACCAGAGCCCAGTCTGCTCTGATTGGTTAGCTGGCCATGATTGGGCAGTTGTTTAGAGATGTCCCGCCCCTTAGCCTTTCACATAGAATTTGTTGGAGTGCTAGCCAATAGAAGCACAAGTGTTACAAAGGGATGTCACTATGTTCCTGAAGTAAATAAAAAGGAGTCCAATTGAGGCGTTTCATGCGGGGGTGGGAGAGAAACACAGGGATTTTAGCCTCTGCAGACCGTTTACATGCACTCAAACCAATAGAACACACTAGAGGAAAGGGAAAACCCCAAAAGGCATAATAGGTCATCTTTACGGCCAACCAACTGTCCACTAAAGACAATAAGGCCCCAAAAAACGATACTGAGTGGTATGTCATGCAAATGTAAATGTTTGAAAACGTCTTTGTTCTAGAGGCTGAATTTTTAGACCAAAAACGTCAAATGAGGTTGTAAGAAGATCACCCCACCACTGTGCTACTGAAAAACCAAGAGCAGTTCCCAATTAAAAAATGGAAATCCAGTGATTTGGCTTGGGGATAAACAGAATTAAATTGTAAAATGTCTCAGTGAGACCCCAGACTGTCTGAGGACATGAATAAAATCAGCCGGCCACATGCTGAGAGCCATTATCCTGAGAGAGGTAGCCAGCGTTATGGCGTGGCAGAGGAGAGGGGGTACAACTGGGCTTTTTAAATCTGAGTTACTGATGGACACAGAAACAGGACAAAGGCAGACAGAAAAGATGAGGTGGTAAGGTCTCCTCTTTTCATCAAAACACAAACACAGGCTGTCCGCATCCGTGCTCCCCACACCCCTGCCAGTGTTTCACAGTGAACTTATTTACTCTGGGTTTCACCCAAGGGTGCCACAACTCACTCCTACTTTCATCCCCACTGCTGCACAAGAGCCAGAACACAGGATGTTGTTTACTCCGCTGAGCCTGGCACCACCACGTTTGATTTACGTCACATCTCTGAGTGGATCACACAAATGAAAAAACCAACCAGTCATGGGACGGTAAATGCACAAAGATACACCTAAATTAAAAATCAAATCACAAACAGAGGCAAAACAAGTACAGTGCTGTACAAGAAGGGATAGCATAGTGTAAGTAAGCAAGTAAAACTCTTCATACTGAGGCTGGATTCTATCTAAGCACAAAGTAAACTCCATTCCAGTAAAAGCCAATCGTTTGAACATCACAGAGTACATTGCCAACTTCTCCTCAAAGCGTTCCATATAAACAACAGCAAAAAGCAAAGAAAACAAGATGGCCGACCTCGACAAACTGATGTTTTGATCCAGGCTCTTACTGATGTGCAGCCTTCTGAATATGAAAAACAATTGAGAAATTAGGATGCCTGACGTAACAGACTACTCCACTTCATTTCATGGCATCATGTTTTGACGTTAACACACATGCAGGACAGGTTTTAGTATATGAAGCATGTGTAAACTTAAGACAAACTCTTTCTAAATCATATTTTATCATCTAGAAAGAATGTTTCCAATGTTATTTTCCAAGAAGGAACTCTGACGGTTTGATCTATAAACGGCTTTATATTATTTAATGGTTAAACATTTACTTCCTTGCTGTTTTTGTTCCTGATAAAGTGTATTATTACTGAGTGTGAGTATTTAAGTTAAAGTCTTTTTCATGCTTTTATTTTGAAGGCATCTTTGGGCACCTGGTGTAATCGTATACATTGGAGACAGTTGGACATGGAAGTACAGCACCAGCAGGCATACCGGGATGAAGCAAGACCTGGATCATTCCTGCGTACAATTTTGCTTTCTGGTTTTATTTCGTTATGATTTTGGGCGCTACACTGACTGAGAGTCACTGTACTTT
Organism: Eleginops maclovinus; assembly: GCF_036324505.1. Classification (NCBI taxonomy): domain Eukaryota; kingdom Metazoa; phylum Chordata; class Actinopteri; order Perciformes; family Eleginopidae; genus Eleginops; species Eleginops maclovinus. The sequence continues at coordinate 754,339 of NC_086353.1, forward strand.
TTTTAGCAAGTGATTCAAATAATATTAGATCCGATTTGTTTGGAGCACAGCATCAGTGCTTGTTGTTTTTTATCCAGCGAAAAAGGCGCTCAATACGTTCTCCAATGTGCTTTCTCTGGAAAGGGGTAACCTTGGTCTGGACTGCAGGTCTAACATTTTTTAGTTAAAGGTTGGTTTTTTCTGGACTTGTTGCACAACTAATGCACCTGAAGGCAGGAGCGCTATCTGGTGTGACGTTCCCGACATGTCACAGGACACTGACAGCTGCCCTTGTGGAAGATTGGAGGTCCCTGCAGTCCAGACCAAGGTTACCCCATTCCTGAATGCTGCAGTGTTTCCCTTGGGTGCATGGGAAGCATTTTGTCCTTGGTTGCTACAGAGGGGGATTGAAGATGGAAAAGAAGAACGTTTTTGTTGTCTACATTTGTTCTGGTAATGATGAAACAGATGTTTGTAGGTGTTTTGAAGAGGGGGAGTTGCATATATTGTACCTTTTTTCCACCAAAATAAGCAGGGTTGTAAAACACGGAAAAAGGAGCTGAAATTGGGGAGTGAACTTCCTGGTGAATCACGTTCAACATCATGAAGGAACTGAAAAAGAGGGTTTGTTTAATATCTGTTACTTATTCAGTCTCAACCCAGAGTTGTTGATTGATGAGGGAAAAGAGGAAGGACTCACCTAAAGGCTTTTGATGAGTCTGATTTGGTTTTGTCTAGTTTGAATGAAGTGTTTAAAGATGATTATGGAGGTTCATTTTCTGCTACAGTCGATAGTCTGGTGGCTGTGAGAAAGATTGTCCAGATCCCAGGAGATTTGATTTATTCTACATTTATCTCGCCGGCAGAAGGGGAAAATTAGTGTGACAACCCAGTAAATACTTGCAGAGTCATTTGTCCCGGGAATAAATGCTGAGTGAAACATTCCTTACTGATGACAAAGCCGTTTGTTAGTTTGTGTTTTTGTCCAGTGAGAAAGGGGCTTGTCTAAGAGACTGTCTAAATATTAGTTCTTTATTTTCTGCATACACTATTTACTCAAACTTGAAACCAAATAATGTGAATTATAAATGTCTCCGTTTAGCTTACCATGGTTTCCACACAAGAGAACAAGCCAATCAGTTTGTATAGATTTGTACACATGTATTCAGCAGGGGGGAAAACATTTCATTTACTCCACGTTTGAGTCTGCTCGTTTTCAATTCATCTTGCTGATTAAACTTCCGTCACGTCGGCAGTGGATAAAGTGAATTACATTGCTGTACCAAACTCTAGGATCATGTGCTAGTTGTTGTTCATGTTGGTTCTCACACATCTCTGAGATTTAAATCATGCACATTCAAGAAGAATGGGTGTGTAAGGGTGTCAAAAACAACCTTACACATACATTTTTATCAGGGATTATGATCATGAGAGAGGGCAGTATCTTCCAACATACTGACTGGTGTTGAAGTCTGAGCTTTTGAAACTGAGGGGTTGTCTGTACAGCTTGTGGCAGCCATGGAGGTCAGTCCTACATAAAGTATGAGGCACAGGAGCAGATGGGCTTGTACCTCAAGTACCACATGTGCCGCATGCTGGCTTTTTTTTTAAAGGTACAGTGCATCTTAACATATAACTGTCCTCCACAGGATAAAGAATGACACAGCAGTGGGTAGAAATATACTGTCTCACTTCTTTCAATTATAAACACATGTTGAAGTGTCTAGCCACACACAGTATATATGAGCCAGCAGGGTGTCACACTTTGCACATCTTTGTTTTACCTCACCTGATTTCTGGTGCACATGCAAAGGAGTGTGAGCAGGATTTCATGCCGATTTATATTTCCTGGATTGAACCATGTTTCAGGAGAGGGAGGGGTGGAATAATGTGTCTGTCAGTGGTCACGTCTGAAGCAGATTGTTAGATTTAACTATTTAGCGATTTCTGGAGAAATGTTGTAGTTCACTGATTCTTGGGAATTTGGATAAAACAGGTTTTAATTTTGAAAGTAAAAAGTTTGTGAAATTACAAAATCTGAAGTTATATCATTATAGGCCAAGGTCTTGGCTGTTCAGCAATGTACCGGTGCAACCTCCTCATTTTGTATTTTTTTCATAAAATAGGTTTTTCCAGTCATTACTTTGTTTTTGTAAACACCGTCAGACACAATAAAAAGTGATTTATTTTTTATTTGTATTTAGTCTAATATGTATTTAGAGCTTTTAAATCATTATCTGGCATTCTAAGTACACATATATGCTGTTAAATGTTGAATATTCACTTTTGCTCATTTTTTATACTGTTTCGCGTGTGCTCCTTTAAAAGATCTTACATCATACAACGTTAACTTTTAGCTTAAACAGACAAAGTAATGTTTTTTTACTTAAAAAACACATTTTTGTATGAAAAGAGACTATTACTTTAATAACTCAACAGCACTGAAGAAACAGATTACACGCATATTCATTTAAAACAAATAAAACTCCCTCTGACGGTGGTGACACTAATCTGACGGTGGTGACAGTGTCCTCATTACAACATACAATTCCAAAATGTATACCACTTAAGTCAATGCCTTGCTTAACAACTTTATTTAACAATTTGGTACAACAAATAACAATTGTGAGAAATGTGATAAACATTTCATTAAGGAACTTAAGGTACAATTAAGCAATATCATTAATAAAAGTACCCCACCCCCATATCATCAAATATCATCATAGTTAAAAAATAAAGTGATTACAATTCATCACTGACATCATCTTAAACTGTCATCTAGTGCCCCCTACTCATAAAAGAATACATAATATTCTTCTGTAAACTGTATATTGGACGTGAAGAACAGATAACAAATAACAATTGTGAACACTGTGGCAAACATTCAATAAGAAACATATAGGTTCAATGACGCAATAAGCTATCATTGACATAAAGTCAAAGTTGAGTGTAATTACTATAAAAGCTGCATTTCATCTAAAGCGGGAGTGACATATTGAACACTTTGACTTAAGAGTTTAAGGTTTGACGGTTACCACTGACATATATTACTTTTTACTGACCCCAGTGAAAATTCAGCCTCCTATAACGTATAGTCAGAGTAGTCTTACCAATACCAGATGACAAATTCAAGTGTGGAAATATATTGTTTTAACATATATTTGGTTAAATGTTGTCATGCTATTTTCATTTGGCTTTAGTCATTGGAGATGCATAGCCTACAAGGGATATTGTAGGTGTACTATGTGCTATGTAGGTAGGTAGTAGGTGCACTATGTGCATCCCCCATGACGTAAGCCAAATGAACATGGCATAATAGTGAATTTAGAAAGAGAGAAGGCACACCTCATCCCCTAGGATTGGGCGATAGGCCGATGGTATATATATATATATATGGTTCATCAATGGTGGTAGTAGCATGCAGTGTATTGTTATTGTGGTAAAAATATATACTTTAGCCTCCCTTGAGGACAATTTGGAGGTTTTTGTCACCACCGTCAGACAGAAAACCTGACGGTGGTGATGTCTGACGGTGGTGACAAAAACCTACTCTTTTACATGACATGCATGAGTTGTTCACATTAGCCATCTTGTTTCCCCTCGTTTGCTAGCTACCCCAGACCTCGTCTTAAAAAGTATACATTTATGTCATAATCTAATCTAATATTTTCTATACAAAAGAGACGGTGTTGACATGTTATGGTTGTGACAGTAGCAGTCAGATAAAAAATGTACAAGTTTTAGAGAAAATAGCAAACTTACAGGAGCTTAAGTGATCTTGAAGCATACAGTAAAGCTGAAGGTTTGAAAAGGGGGTCCTCAGGAATGTAGTTGACCTTGTAGTTGGCTGATTTTATTGCCTTTTATTAATATCTGACGGTGGTGACGAATATGTGGGACGCATTTTGAGCAACCACAAAATAATGGTAAATATTATTCAAAATTCACTGTTTGTAGTTTTTAATACATATTACAATGTACTCTTTCATTTGGTAAGAATATTATTCTTTTAAATTATTAGTTTTTGTTTTTTTAATCAAGTTGAAATGATTATCTCCTATCCGAGGACAACTGATTTTGTAGGCAATGGGCCACTATATAATCATTAAATTAATAAAAAATAAAACTAAAACTATGAAAGAACCTTACATCTGTGCAAAAGACCCTCTGATTATAACCTTGATTCTTTTTATTCATGAAAATGTTATTCATTTCCAACAGAATTAGCACTTTTCTTAGTGGGACATGTTTTTGGCAAAGTTTCAAGAATCAGTGAGTTATCAATTATCTGTCTCTATGTAGGAATACAGTAAACCCCGCCCCCCGTACTAATGGTTTAGTCCTGTTTAATTGGTTGATAAACAGGTCACTCATCAGAAGCCAACCTCCTGTCTATCCCCACACGAACCAAGCACCGAACCTCGGGTGACCGAGCCTTCTCCATCGCTGGGCCCCTCCCCTCTCTGGAACTCACTCCCACAGACTGTACTGACCTTCAAAACACCAGAACTCACCTTTTTAGACCGGCTTTTAACGTGTGATTGATGACATTGTCATTGTGATAAATGTGTTTTAATGCTCAATTTTAATTAGACTTTATATCTTATCTTGTTTTTTTTTGTAAAGCGTCTTTGAGCAATTGATAAATACATGTATTATTATTATTATTATTATTATTATTATTATTTTATTATTATTTATTGATTTTATTTCTATTTTTATTTGTATTATTTATTTTATTTTATTACTATTATTTATTATTATTATTATTATTATTATTATTATTTTATTATTATTTATTTATTTTATTTTATTTTTGTATTATAATTTTTTTTATTATTTAAAAAAAGATTATTATTATTATTATTATTTATTTATTTTATTTCTATTTTTATGATTATTAATTTTATTTTTGTATTATTATTATTAATATTATTATTATTATTATTTGTATTATTATTATTATTATTATTATTATTTGTATTATTATTATTATTTGTATTATTATTATTATTATGGTATACTGTATTTTGCTCTAGTAGAGGTTTGGGGGTAAACGGGGCCCCTAAAGTCCTGAATGATGATACTGTTTCACACACTTTTGTAATTAATCTAAGCTAACAAAGTAGCTAGAAGATATTCTGTAACAATGTCACTGACTTTTGGAAAGAGTTTAAAGCTCTGGTCCAATTCATTGCTGCTGATCAAATCACTGAAGAGCACCTTAAGTTTGCAAGCTCAATGGTTTGCCATTTATTTTAGTGGTTTTATGACTCGTGGACTGTTGCCAGACTCCGTGTTGTCCGTTACTCTTGGGCCTATTATCAAGGACGAAGCTGGCAAGGTTGGGAGCCTGGATAATTATAGGCCAATTGCACTAGGAATTGTGTTCTCTATAGTCCTGATGATCTGTTGGATTGTTTATGGATATAGTTTGGTACCACAGACACCCGGGTTGGCTTGAAGGCTAAGCATGGTTTGGTTATGTGTCTATGTGAAAAAAGACACACAAAGGTATAAGGCTAAAAGGTAGAACTCCTATGTCCGTTTTCTTCCTCAAAGACTTTTGTGTTTTGGGAGTTATTCACCAAAAGTTGTTTCTGAAATCCAAAAGAGATAGAGATCCTGAGATATATGCTACCCAGACTAGGCAGGTCAAATGGGACAATACAGTCTGCACTCCAATCGTTTGCTCAATAATTGTATCGTAAAATAATTGCAGAAGGGGCAATATAAGTGTTCTAAACTGGTGGCAATGATTTAACCGCACAGTGAGCAGTGATGTGACTCAACGAGGAGGGGAGACTTTATTTACTTCATATCATGTCTTTACTTCATTAACAATGTAATTTCATAGACTTCCATACAATTGGACTTTATGCAAACCAGAGGTGGCAGGCCTAAGGAAAAGATGAAGATTCTGCAAGTTCACTTTCCAGACCCGGATGTTGCTTTGCGATAAGCTTTCATGTGATTTCCACTGACGGTCAGATAATTCAACAAATGTCATTCATATGCGTGCCTTTAGTCAAATATAAAGTTAGAAGTAGGGGTCATTTTCTCATAGACTTCTATACAATTGGACTTTATGCAACCAAAGGTGCCGCTTTCAAGAATGCACATTTATGGCGGTTCTGCGTCTGTGCCTAATTTATTTGGAAGGTATAGTTTCCATGTGATTTCATTTGATGGTCACATAAATTAACAACTATAATGTATACGTCTATATATATGTGCACTGGGTTTATGTAGGTCAGAAGTTCAATCACAGCCCCTACCGTCAACTTATTGAAATGACTGTGGGTAAGATATTTAACCCCAGAATTACTCCAGTAGGCTTTTCTACAGTACTGAAATGTATTGAAGATGTTTGGCGAGTAGAATCACCAAAATAACGTGTAATTGAATATCTGTTTTATCGACTATATCAGCAAGCAAATGCTTTTTCAAATCGTAACTCTCTTCCACTCAAATCCTACTAAAACCAACAAAACAATGTGTGTGTGTGTGTGTGTGTGTGTGTGTGTGTGTGTGTGTGTGTGTGTGTGTGTGTGTGTGTGTGTGTGTGTGTGTGTGTGTGACTCTGAACATTGCAACCCCTGTAGAGGTTGAGACCAGCTCAAACCATCAATGGCTTCCCTTGCACAAGACATTTTGAAGATTCACAAAACCCAACGACTACGTGCTGACGTCACTGAGCACAGAAACAAAGCCTCTAAACTACAGTATGATTTGCAACCTCATTGCTCTGAGGTATGGTCCAACATGGCACTGACTCATCCACTGTCTACACGGTCTGTTTACCATGTGCATGTGTCTCTGTTTGTCCCTATTGCTTGGCATTGTTGACTTTACATCTTCTGGTTATTGTTCATTAAGTTTGACAGTTACAGACTCTGGCAGCATAACTGTTTTGTCTCATGCCAATAGCCCTCTGTTCGGTCGAGTCAAGCTGACAAACAGAGAGACGGGCAACACTGAGATGGATGGACGGATAAATGGAGGGCTGAGACAGGAGGGTCAGAAGAGAGATGACCCAGAAAGAAACAGGCAGAGTGAAGGTGTGAGATAGTAAACAACAATACACATCTGTCAGAAAGACTCTTATCCCCTCTACGACTCAGATCTGTGGGCGTTTAAGCAAAAAGAAACCTGCTTCCTGTAAAGATCCGATAGTATTTGGTCAGGTTTGCTCTGAAATAGTAAAGGAACATAGAGAAGAGGGAATATTTTTGGCTAAGAGCTGCAGTAGTACTTTCAAGAGATCTGCACCCAGAGTTTTTACATAACTCACTCATCCAATAGCACATTCAACACTCGGCTGTGTTCAATAATAGCCCGGGGAGAAAACATCAATGTGTATCTTGATCCCGACTGCTTCGGAAAAAGAGTTTAGAGGTACCAAGAGAGCTGTATTATTCTTCCTGTAGATACAAGCTGGTCTCCGGGTTGACGTGTCGTTCAGTTTCACCTCCCATGGTGGTTCATTCCAGGAGAGGACTCTTTAAAGTAGACACTACATACTTATATACACCTGAACATCAGCAGGAGAGGACTCTTTAAAGTAGAGACACTACATACTGATATACACCTGAACATCAGCAGGAGAGGACTCTTTAAAGTAGAGACACTACATACTGATATACACCTGAACATCAGCAGGAGAGGACTCTTTAAAGTAGAGACACTACATACTGATATACACCTGAACATCAGCAGGAGAGGACTCTTTAAAGTAAGACTCTACATACTGATATACACCTGAACATCAGCAGGAGAGGACTCTTTAAAGTAGAGACACTACATACTGATATACACCTGAACATCAGCAGGAGAGGACTCTTTAAAGTAGAGACACTACATACTGATATACACCTGAACATCAGCAGGAGAGGACTCTTTAAAGTAGAGACACTACATACTGATATACACCTGAACATCAGGAGAGGACTCTTTAAAGTAGAGACTCTACATACTGATATACACCTGAACATCAGCAGGAGAGGACTCTTTAAAGTAGAGACACTACATACTGATATACACCTGAACATCAGCAGAGAGGACTCTTTAAAGTAGAGACACTACATACTGATATACACCTGAACATCAGCAGGAGAGGACTCTTTAAAGTAGAGACTCTACATACTGATATACACCTGAACATCAGCAGGAGAGGACTCTTTAAAGTAGAGACTCTACATACTGATATACACCTGAACATCAGCAGGAGAGGACTCTTTAAAGTAGAGACACTACATACTGATATACACCTGAGCATCAGAGAGAGGACTCTTTAAAGTAGAGACGCTACATACTGATATACACCTGAACATCAGCAGAGAGGACTCTTTAAAGTAGAGACGCTACATACTGATATACACCTGAACATCAGCAGGAGAGGACTCTTTAAAGTAGAGACGCTACATACTGATATACACCTGAGCATCAGCAGGAGAGGACTCTTTAAAGTAGAGACACTACATACTGATATACACCTGAACATCAGCAGGAGAGGACTCTTTAAAGTAGAGACACTACATACTGATATACACCTGAACATCAGCAGGAGAGGACTCTTTAAAGTAGAGACACTACATACTGATATACACCTGAACATCAGCAGGAGAGGACTCTTTAAAGTAGAGACACTACATACTGATATACACCTGAACATCAGGAGAGGACTCTTTAAAGTAGAGACTCTACATACTGATATACACCTGAACATCAGCAGGAGAGGACTCTTTAAAGTAGAGACACTACATACTGATATACACCTGAACATCAGGAGAGGACTCTTTAAAGTAGAGACACTACATACTGATATACACCTGAACATCAGCAGGAGAGGACTCTTTAAAGTAGAGACTCTACATACTGATATACACCTGAACATCAGCAGGAGAGGACTCTTTAAAGTAGAGACACTACATACTGATATACACCTGAGCATCAGAAGGAGAGGACTCTTTAAAGTAGAGACGCTACATACTGATATACACCTGAACATCAGGAGAGGACTCTTTAAAGTAGAGACGCTACATACTGATATACACCTGAACATCAGCAGGAGAGGACTCTTTAAAGTAGAGACGCTACATACTGATATACACCTGAACATCAGCAGGAGAGGACTCTTTAAAGTAGAGACGCTACATACTGATATACACCTGAACATCAGCAGGAGAGGACTCTTTAAAGTAGAGACTCTACATACTGATATACACCTGAACATCAGCAGGAGAGGACTCTTTAAAGTAGAGACTCATACTGATATACCTGAATCAGAGAGGACTCTTTAAAGTAGAGACACTATATACTGATATACACCTGAACATCAGCAGGAGAGGACTCTTTAAAGTAGAGACGCTACATACTGATATACACCTGAACATCAGCAGGAGAGGACTCTTTAAAGTAGAGACGCTACATACTGATATACACCTGAACATCAGCAGGAGAGGACTCTTTAACACATGAGGTCAGGTTTATCATAAACTGATTCAAAACATGAATTAATTCAAATGCAATACAATTTCAGTTATGACCGTTATCCCATTCGATCATACTACAATCACACATCGTACACACAACGCTTAACCCCACCTTGTATGTGTACAACATGTAAGGTCTATGCGGGTCTGTTTGGATTAAATCTCCAATAGTCAAAATAAATATTTCGTTATCTTTGGCGTACGTAATGAAAACCAAATATGTGTACTATGATGCTTAAAATGTGTATCATTTAACAAAGAGATGTTCTGAGTTAACATAACAGATTGCTTTAGGATCAGTTCTTTATTTTGAGGGTGCAATGGATCCGGTCTACATGAGTTCCCTGATTCCTTTATATCATAAAGCATTTCTTTAGTCTTTCAAAAAGGTAGAATAAGCTTCATTGTCCTTCGGTTCACTGAACATGCAACCAATAAGCAGAGCAAAGGTCTGAGCTGCAGCAGAACACAGTAAATAACCCGAGTCCCTCCTCTGCAGAGCCTTTATCAACAGAGATGGAGCGAAGTCAAACAGAGTTATTATTACATTGAGATGAAGACGCTCCGGGCTCATGTCCTGTGATTCAGTTTGTCCGTCAGTCAAATGTCCTCCTGATGTAAAACCTGCTCTGATTCCGACCCTATTTGAAGGCCTAATGGGTGTAATCACAGGAGTTAAACTATCAGCCCTAAACCTTTTAAGGACTTAGAAATTACCCTAATTATTTTTAATCAAGCGCATTTGAAAGGCTCCTAATTAGGTTTACTGTTACGCTGCAGATTTAAAGAAACTGGCCACAAATCGAATCCTCGCAAATGACAGAAGTTGGTTCATAGGAGGAGAAAAACAGTAATGGTCAAGAGTGCAGCGGCTCTTTGTACTATGTCCTATTAAAAAGGAAGCTTGGTTTATTAGCAGGCTTCTGTCATTGTGGCAAACACACTGATGGGCTGTGTTGAGATGGTATGGCTATATTCCATCGAAAAAACCTCTATCTTATTCATGCATCGATTTTCTTATTGATTTCTCGACCTTTACTAAAATTAGCACTTTCACCACCTTCACTATCACCTCTAGCCATAGATCAATGCTCAAGAATAAGATGAAAACAGAGGATGACATGTTGTCTGTGGAATATCATATTATATATTACATATCCTGCTATTTGAAACCAACACTGAGGCGTTGCCAAAATGGGTCCTTGTGTGTTTGAGTGATGCACTATGAGCACTATCAATGCCAGGTTCAATGCTTTTGGGGTGACCAACAATCAAAATATACACATGAACGATCCTCCATCAAATATTGTAATATGTGTATATTAAATTACGTGAGTAAGCGTGCACTTTAGACGTCTTTGTGGCCAAATTCAGTCGTTTCATTGTGCATCTAATACATAATAAAAACATGCTTTTAATGTTGATGTTGTTTTCCATGTATTATTATCCACACATGAATCTATGGCTAAGCTTAACATGTACATAGTGTCAGACGTGATTATTCCCAAAAATGCCGTCAATTTTGAGCATGAATCTTACATATTTTTGCCGTTCATATCTTTATCAATACATGCACACCACTGTATATTAGTAATGCAAACCTCTACATATTGATTGTTGTTATAATTGCATTACAATGTGCACATTTTTCTTCAAACTCTATATTATTAAATACTTTATTGGTTGTAATATTTTTATGGTATTATTCTTTATTTTTTGGTATTTGTTTTTCATTTTATAATGAGTCGTCATGAAACCGATTTCCCCTCTAGGATCAAATGTATTCAGTTTCTGATTCTGAAATGCTGCAACATGGAATCCTACATGTGCCTCCAATAAGGTAGAAGAGCTTTGAGTAATGTATTCTTATTTCCACATGTATATTGTTTTATTTAATTATGTGTGTGTGTGTGTGTGTGTGTGTGTGTGTGTGTGTGTGTGTGTGTGTGTGTGTGTGTGTGTGTGTGTGTGTTTTATAATGTGCACCTTTTACTTTAAGTTTTATGTTTTTATACATTTTTCTTTTTTTTTACTTAATTTTATTTCATGTTTCATATTTGTTTTACTAAATTGTATTTGAGTCTTAAAATGAGTGTTCACAAAACAGAATTTTCCTCTGGGATGAATAAATTTGCTTTCTGATTCTGATTCTGAAATGCTGCAACATGGCCCTAACATGTGCCTGTGAAAACGCAGCGAAAGTCCACACACATTCAATCCATGTTTCTCCCCTCCTTGCTCTTACCTGTCTGTCAGGTGCTCTGCTGCTCAGCGGGTTCCCAGCCTGCGGGCTCCGGGACTTCCAGACCCGCCCCCCGGCTCTCCGGAGGCCCGGACCCGCTCACCTGTGGGGCGGAGGCGGCAGGAAACCAGTGCGCGGTGCGGGGAGGACTGGACGGGCGCAGCAGGAGCAGATCCAGCACCGGAGGGGAGGGAAACTCCATGTTCACATCCACAACATCCCGACCAGAGTGACGTGTCACTGCGTGTGTGTGTGTGAGTGAGTAAGTGTGTGTGTGAGCGTGTGTGAAGAGCGGAGGAGACGAACACTGAGCAGAGAGGAGAGGCAGCGAGTAGATCCGGTCTGAGGTCTGCTGTTTCTGAGAAGACGAGTCAGTGTGCGTGCTGCTGCTCAACACACTCTCTGTATACACTCTCTCTCTCCCTCTCTCTCTCCTCACACTCTCTCTCTTTCTCTCCCCCGGCCCCCTCCCCACTCTCCTTTTCTGACTCTCACTCTTTAGCTCCTCTATGGGACGGCGTCACAAGCGACTGACCTCAGATCAGACTAGACGAGCCTCTGAATTGAAGCATATTGCTAAATAAATATAACATAATGATATAAAATACAATAAAATATTTATCTAAAATAAAATTCAAGCTTTGCAAAAAAAAAATCAAATAAAAAATACAAATATTCTCACAAATACTAGAAGTAAAAGAAAAGTGTAATAATTAAGAGGGAGTAAAATGTATACAGACAAAAAGGTAAGGTTATAATAATATGCAACATTATGAATAAATAAAGACTAAACAAAACTACACACATATTTATATTAACATAACAGGTTAAAGTTAATCCAAAGGAAATTGGGTTCATGACAGTTGCTCCATTTCAGACTCAAATAAATAAAAGATAGATAAAAAGAAATATAAACACACAAAGGTAAAGTTAGCATGTGGAACAAAAGAATAAAATGTGTATATAAAAAATACAAGTTAACTAAACATTTACATATTGTATAGTAAACAACAACAATACATGTGTGCACATGGTAATATTACAATACATGAAGTGGTGTATAAGCTCATTTTCGACTGGCTTGTTCTGTTTATTGTACAGTACAGGACTTTGTTTTGAAAAGGAGGAAATTCAGAGAAAGAAGGTGGAGATAAGGCCGGTAATGGAAGACATATTAGGATCATTTAAGCCACTGAAGCTGCAGCTGCACGATCGATGTCCCTGGACTCTGACTTCTTAGAAAAACCAAATCAGGCTGTGATGCAGCAAGAAATAGTGGTGACAAAGTGAGTGAGCATTTCCGTATGGCTTTCCCCTCTTTGTTGATCATGATAAGCAGCAATCATATCTATTGAGAGTGTGTGTGTGTGTGTGTGTGTGTGTGTGTGTGTGTGTGTGTGTGTGTGTGTGTGTGTGTGTGTGTGTGTGTGTGTGTGTGTGTGTGTGTGTGTGTGTGTGTGTCCACGACAAAGGATGCCCGACTCAGCATCTTCCCAGCAAGAGTGCCAGTGTTCACATCCAATAATAACACCTTTCCCGTGAAAATTAAAGCCTGTAACCAGACTCACTCTTTCACTCTTTTACACACACACACACACACACACACACACACACACACACACACACACACACACACACACACACACACACACACACACACACACACACACACACACACACACACACACTCAATCAAATATTGCAGAGGTTTGATCGGGTTAACCTCATTTAAGGACAGAGAAAACAACCTCGCTGTTACACTGCAGGGACTCCCGGGGGTTCAGCAAACACACACACACACACACACACACACACACACACACACACACACACACACACACACACACACACACACACACACACAGGCACAAGTACAAACACTGACAAATGACACAGGCTGCAGTGTTGAGGCTACAGTAAACACTTCAAGATTCAAATAACTTGATTATCTATCACTTAATGTCAAAACCTGGATGAGGCTTGAAGAAACAACCTAAAAACACAAAAACATGAAATAAATAAAGATTAGTCGCAGTACAATAAAACACAAATGTGATATTTAATCATTTAAAGGGGCGAGTTCCGCTTATTTTCAGGAGAAACTCCCTCTGGAGGGAACACAGGGATTTTAGCCTTTGCAGACCATTTACATGCACTAAAACCTATAGAACACACTACAGGAAAGGGAAACCCCACAAAAAGCATAATAGGGCCCTTTATCAAATAAAAACAAGAGCAAATGTGCACATCTGGCATTGTTGAACGTGGATATTGCATAGGAGTAACAGTTGGAGTTGTAACCTTTCTCGTGCCAGAAGCTAAACGCAGTGACGTTACAGTAAGTGATGAAGTTTGCATTTCCTTTTTCCTGCATGACTGTAAAGGTCTCAGCGTTTCGTTGGACGGGTGATTTATGTCGCATGCTTGATTACTCCTGTACTTTTTTTTCGTGCTTTTGTACCAGAATGCAATGCTGATTCAGTGAGTGACCGGTACACTGCTGATAAAATGTTCTGCCTGAAGGGAGAAAAAAAAGTGCAGTTTTGCCTTCTTGTAAACACCCATCTTAAATGGTGTTCAGTCAGCAGCAGGACACCGCCTGAAGGTTAAAAACAAACCCTGATCAACATCTGGTTGTGTTTCTTTTCACTTTGTCGAGGCTGTAAAGAATTCATCAATCAATAACAATTTATTGATATAGCCCAGCACCACGCATTTGCCTCTGGGGTCTTTTAAATCTTTACAGAAACCTCCTGTCCGTTAACCCTCGCAGCGCACAGGACGACATTTCATTCAAAAAATGTAAATGGGGGGAAAACATAAAGTTCCTTATTTATGTATTTGTTTTAATGGTACTCTTTTTCACTTTTGGATTGCATTATGTCCCTCGACCCCTATTGAGTCAATAGGTCAGTGACATGGTACATAAGAAGCAGTCCCCTTGACCTCATCTTAGTTTGTTGATTACGGTTTTGAGGAATCGATTTTAGGGTTTTTGACCTCTTGTTTTGGTTCTGTTTTATCAGATGAAAACACCGAGAGCACCCAAATTTGACAATGCCCTTATATTGACCTGTCAATCACAAGGCACCCCAACCTATAGCAGCTGTTTCTTCATATTTTACATTAAATCAGAAATCAGAACCAGAATCAGAAACAGGTTTATTGCCAAGTAGGTCAACACATACGAGGAATTTGTCTTGGGTTTATAGTGCATACATATACATACATGCAAATAAAAGTGTGATAAAGAACTATCATTAGATAACTACAATAACATAAAAAATAAAGTAATATTTAGATTGAAATATATGTGCACCTGTTGAAATGCAATTGAAATTGGAATTTTAAAAAAGCATTTACAAGGTGCAAATGGTGTGGCTGAGGGACCTTCATTTCACATCAAGCTTTCTTGTAGAAGACTTCAACAAACAATCGAGACCATAAACTCATAAGTAAAATGTGTACTGAAGGAACAAATCAAGTGAGATTAGGTACATCTTTTCGTAGACTTCTATAAAATTAGACTTTTTGCTGTAACTAGCCCCCTGCTGGCCATTAGAGAGAATGCAGGTCTATGGCTCTTCAACATTGGCTTCACATTTCAGAACGAGATGGACTTGAGTAAAGGTTGCTTTGAGCTTTAATGTCCAACACTAATCTTATACAATTATTATTTCAGTCTATGTAGGTTTACCATGATTAGTCCTAAATGCAAGTTGTCACATCAAATATATCATTTTCAAGAAGCTCTGGTAAACCTGAAAACAATGATCCATATTTAACGCTAATTACTTTCAGAGATAGATTTTTAAAACCCATCACAAGTTGCCCTTCAGCAAGGCACTTAAACCCTGCATAGGAATGTATTTTACAGCCAGAGTCCAAAAACTAAATATCAGTTTAACTATTTTTGAGATACAATCTATTCAACTCAGTTGACGTCAAATTGTTCTGGAGCTGTGAGCCATTTTTTATTTGGATTATAAAGTGTGATACTGAAATGGCCTGCTTTCCGACACATAAACACCAGTGGCGTTTTCTCCCGGAGGCCAAGGGAGGCGTGGCCTCCTCATTTATATTCGATAAAAAAATATCCATGAGTTGGGATTCATGACGCACATTTTAGGTTCCAAATATGCCGTGTTTAATTCCCTGATGTCATGTTTTTCTTTGAGCGAGCAAAACAGCGCCCCTATAGGTGAAATACTGCCATCTAAGGAGGCCCGTTTAACTTGGCCTCCACTACTACTAAGGGTTTTAGCCAATCAGATTGAAGCTCGGCTTGTCACCGAACGCTCATCAAGGTCAATCAAACTGTAAAAATTTAAAAAATGAGGAGGCTAGCTTGTACGTGCCTCCTACACTAATACGTAAGTACGTAACCACACACAACCATGCTGTTGCTAACCGTGAAGGAAGGTTAGAAAGTAAGAATGGATGGCCACGGAGACCCAGAGTTTTTTCTGAGAAACAATTTCACTAAACTACTGTTTGAAATTCAGTTAAAAATAAAACAGAAGGGTAGGTCCACTCCGAATCTCGACCTTACTCAGGGAAGAGCTAAAGGAAATACCCGGACGTTTTGTGAAGGGAACTATACGAGAACGGACTGGCTAACAGGGAGTGTAATGCTAAATTGTCTTTTCTGCTGGCCATGCCTCTTGTTTGACCGCTCCAACAGATCATTTCGCCACCATTAAGGATAGGAGAATGGCATTTCTCTACAAATAGTGAGTAAGCTTACTTTATTTCTTTACGCAGTGTGACAGCCGAGGCTTTCACTTTTAGCATCCTGCGGACAGCGGTGTGAACCCGTCAGAGACTTTTAGAATGTGAGGCCACCTGTAGGCTACAGTTCAGTGTATTATTGACATTACAAATATGGGTGTAAGGTTTTGTGTTGTGTTGTGTTGTGTTTGTTTAAGCTTGTTGCGATATGGTGTCAATAAATAGCAGCAGCTGCAATCATTTGTCCTGATTTATTTATGCTACTTTTAGTCACATTGTTGACATGGGTATGACGTCATTCAGTAGCTTACGATCTCTCTGGCCTCCTCTGTAAAATTGGCCACGCACCGCTACTGATAAACACACCGGGACTCAGATGACACCGACGTGACAATTATGTTTAATAGGTCACAGGAGAGATTATCTCCCCCAGGAGAGGCACTCATATCTTCCTGCAGGAGGCAGGGGACGCACAAAGACTGCGTAACTAGCCAGAAGAAAACATGAAGCACTCGTTTATTACTCAACCAAACAGAAACAACCAAAGGAAAAAAATCTACAGGTTTGTATGGATTCCTTTTTGTACCATGAGCCGATAAACGGGTTCTTCTGAGAGGACAAAACCCAAATCTATCATCATTTGGACATTTGACGAGACATAGACTCCTGTGTAGCTGTGAGGGGTCATGTGTGTCCCTCTAAACTTCAGACCACCTGCCATAAATGAAACACAACTAAGAAATTAATTATACATTTATTCCATTGACCTATATCTATCTTTCTGTCTGTATTGTTAAATCCAGTTGTGAATATTTATTGTGTTAGCTAAAGGATTTGGAAGTGGGGGATTTACCATGTTAAATTACTCTGCAGTACATTTAGATCATGCTTTTATAACTCACACTAATACAACACAATACAGCTGTATTTGTCGAGCACTTTAAAACATCCAGACCAAAGTGCTGTACAGAGAAATCAATAGTAAAATAAATTACATTTAAAAATCAAAACAGCTCAGCTCAAAAATAAGTAAAAATACAAAGGGTAAAAGAAAGGATGAACAAGAATACAAACATGTCGAATCAGATCAGAAATCCTTTATTGGTCCCACAGCCGGGAAATGTACAATGCAGAGGGGGAGAGGTGGCTTTCTGCCACGAAGAAACAGACTCAAGAAAGCAATAGTCCTGCGAGTAGCTTTCAATAAAAAGGAATCAAAAGAAGTTCAATTATTCAATATGTACGGTGGCCGACAGGAGCAAAAGCAAGCCCTATGATGGCCTGAAGTACGCACTGGACTGTCAAAAAGGATGCAAATGAAGAAACATCGTCAGTGGCTCAGTCGGGGGGGGGGGTTGTACTGGGAATCGTAGGGTTGCTGGTTCAAGTCCCTGAAAAGACCTAAAATATGGAGTGGTTTGCTCCCATTTGCTGTACATACCTGCCCACTGCTCCTAGTACTAGAATGGGTTAAATGCAGAGGTCCAATTTCAGTGGGTGCTGTGCTGTGTGCATGTGAGACAAAAATAAAGAAGGTTTCATCCTCTGATTCTAATTTGAATTTTTAGAAATCTTAAGAAATTAAAAATTAAAATGCTGATAAAAACAAAACGCCACAAGAAGTTTAAATCGGAAACCAGGGGACACTAAAAAGTGACGCACACATTGTCTCTGTGGTTGGAAATGTATCTCAAATGTGAGTTTTAATTGCTTGGTTTTATTGGTGAGTCAAGTTGGTGAAGATGTTGCCTATTTGCATGTTTCTGGGTAGATTTGTGATTTAATATTTGCATTGTTTCTGAAGCTGCAGCGCGTTTCAACTAATGTTAATGTTTTGCACCTGTCGGCCACCGTACCTATGATGTTTGTAGGCCTATGCATATTTAAAATAGAAATGTAGTTAAACACATTACAAAATACTATTCCTGACCAGCAATTTCATATCTGAAGGGTGGGGAATCCTTCTAATGGAGTTGTATTCCCTTTCGTTAATAGACTCACTAATTAATTCAGGCCACAGAGACGGGACTCATGTCATTTCCTCACGACTCATTAGGGACTCACTCACACGTGAAGCCGTTGTGCCCTCTAGTGTTACACAGCGACTCCACAGCAGCCTCCACACTCTAACACAGCAGAATATGGAGATTAGATTTAATTAAAATATAGCCAGCAGCTCGTCACCTGCTGAACTTATTTCCGCAAACTGTGATTTTAATATCCAAATTACGCGGCCCGGCGATCAATGCACGCGATAACTGCTGACTGGCGATGGATTCAATATCCTCTCGTCTGATAGCAATCAACAACAAATGCAGCATTGTGACTGGGACAAACAGGCTAGAAGGAAAGCAAAGAAACAATGGGATGATGGTGGGGGGTGCTTCCCGAGAGGAATGAGTTAGCAGAGTGAGTCCGGAGGAAACCCACTGCTGGAAGAGTGGCTGCAGCAGAGCCGGGCCGGGGGGAGACATGAGTTACAGTGTGGGACAGTAAATCAGCCTCACATGCAGCCGACTGCCCTGCTTCATCAGCACACACACACACACACACACACACACACACACACACACACACACACACACACACACACACACACACACACACACACACACACACACACACACACACACACACACACCGGCCGTTAAAGCTCTGTGTCTGCAAGTGCTGCAGAGGAGAAACAGCAGTGCCCTTACTAGATGAGCCCAGAAGGGGATAGATCTTGCTAAGTGTGTGTGTGTGTGTGTGTGTGTGTGTGTGTGTGTGTGTGTGTGTGTGTGTGTGTGTGTGTGTGTGTGTGTGTGTGTGTGTGTGTGTGTGTATGTGTGTGTGTGTGTGTTATTACAGGATATTACCATTTTTTGATACTGTGTACTTTTACTCCACTACATGTATTTAACACCTTTAGTTGCTAGGCAGATTAGGATGAATGATGGTAAATATGATCTCCCTTAAATCAGACTTTAGTTCACCTCCAGTAAATCCAGCAGCTACCCTGCAGTATACAAAGCCATTCAAACTAGCTGCACCTTTACCAGCTCTGAGAACACTTTAATGATCAATCATTATAAAACATATCAGAGATATTATTCTGAAATGGACCAATCAGACAATGACTACTTTTACTGTCGCTACTTTAAGTACATTTAGAGGAGAGTACTTTCTACTTTCACTGGAGGAACATTTAGAATACTTTTACTGTGACAGAGTATTCCTACACTCTGGTACTTCTACTTTACTCAAGTACAAGACCTGAGTACTTCTACTTTACTCAAGTACAAGATCTGAGTACTTCTACATTTACTCAAGTACAAGATCTGAGTACTTCTACTTTACTCAAGTACAAGACCTGAGTACTTCTACTTTACTCGAGTACAAGACTTGAGTACTTCTACTTTACTCAAGTACAAGAGCTGAGTACTTCTACTTTACTCAAGTACAAGATCTGAGTACTTCTACTTTACTCAAGTACAAGATCTGAGTACTTCTACTTTACTCAAGTACAAGATCTGAGTACTTCTACTTTACTCAAGTACAATACCTGAGTACTTCTACTTTACTCAAGTACAAGATCTGAGTACTTCTACTTTACTCAAGTACAAGAGCTGAGTACTTCTACTTTACTCAAGTACAAGACCTGAGTACTTCTACTTTACTCGAGTACAAGATTTGAGTACTTCTACTTTACTCAAGTACAAGAGCTGAGTACTTCTACTTTACTCAAGTACAAGACCTGAGTACTTCTACTTTACTCAAGTACAATACCTGAGTACTTCTACTTTTACTCGAGTACAAGATCTGAGTACTTCTACTTTACTCAAGTACAAGATTTGAGTACTTCTACTTTTACCAGCCTTGTTTTTATGATGGTGTTTGTTCTATATGCAGCGTACAACAAGAACTGCAGTTTTGGTTGCAATATGTAGTCAAAGGTTGTGTTTCTATCGTCTGAATATGTTTTATTGGATTTTATGCAAAGTTATACTGACAGCTGTTTCTCATGGTGTAATAAAGTGTACTCAACTGAAATGTGTGCAAGGAGCTCTCAGTCAGATTAGAGCTTCCTGACACAGCATACATTACATTACTTTATAGATAAGTAACTCCTATAACTCTATGTGTAGTGTGAGTCACATGTTCTTCCAAAGACAAACAGAAGCCGTTCATTTTAAAATTGTACATCTTTATTCAGGACATCCTGCGACAGATCAGCCAGACAGTAAAACGTTGAAGATTTCATCAACAAACAGAGTTAGAAAAGGTTAAAAAGAGAAGAACATGTGTACGCAGTCAAAGAGCATTTCATCTCTCCGTCCTGACGTAGTGTCCTCTTTAGTGCCCCCCCCAGTCATCCGTTTCCTCTCGTTCTATCATATTAACTTCCTTCCCGTCTCTGCTTTTCCTCCGCGATGGCCGGAGGGGGCAATCAGCTGTTTCATTCAACTCCAGCATCCAGGATTCACTTCCTGCTCTTCTGTGATTGGCCCTTGGTTACCATGGCGGAGACATTGGCTGTGGGTTCTGGAGGTAGGACATGACGACCGCTGAGATGGACAGCCTGCAGAGGAGAGGAAACGTCATGTTAACAACAGTACTTGTTTAATAGTGTGTTATGTATAGAGCGGCAGGAATGAGTCCTCAAAACTGGAAGTTAGTCTACATGTTTTGCACTTCTGGTTCCTGCCTCTAAAAAGGTGAATGGATTTTGGTTACATGCCTAAAGAGAGTTTTGAGGTTAGGTTTTGGTATTTTTGAAGCTTTACCAGTCTTAAGAAAGGCGTAAAAGTGTCTAAAGGAGTCGACTAAACGTCATCACGCCCAACATTAGCTTCCTTTAGCTTAGCGGTGGAGACGTGAAGTCATGTGACCGTGCTGTAGTTCCTTTACAGCCCAACATTAGCCTCCTTTAGCTTAGCGGTGGTGACGTGAAGTCATGTGACCGTGCTGTAGTTCCTTTATAGCCCAACATTAGCCTCCTTTAGCTTAGCGGTGGAGACGTGAAGTCATGTGACCGTGCTGTAGTTCCTTTACAGCCCAACATTAGCCTCCTTTAGCTTAGCGGTGGTGACGTGAAGTCATGTGACCGTGCTGTAGTTCCTTTATAGCCCAACATCAGCCGCCTTTAGCATAGCGGTGGTGACGTGAAGTCATGTGACCGTGCTGTAGTTCCTTTATAGCCCAACATTAGCCACCTTTAGCTTAGCGGTGGTGACGTGAAGTCATGTGACCGTGCTGTAGTTCCTTTATAGCCCAACATTAGCCTCCTTTAGCTTAACGGTGGTGACGTGAAGTCATGTGACCGTGCTGTAGTTCCTTTATAGCCCAACATTAGCCACCTTTAGCTTAGCGGTGGTGACGTGAAGTCATGTGACCGTGCTGTAGTTCCTTTATAGCCCAACATTAGCCTCCTTTAGCTTAGCGGTGGTGACGTGAAGTCATGTGACCGGGCTGAAGTTCCTTTATAGCCCAACATTAGCCTCCTTTAGCTTAGCGGTGGTGACCTGAAGTCATGTGACCGTGCTGAAGTTCCTTTATAGCCCAACATTAGCCTCCTTTAGCTTAGCGGTGGTGACCTGAAGTCATGTGACCGTGCTGTAGTTCCTTTATAGCCCAACATTAGCTTTTTAATTCAGAAATCTAATCGTTGTGTTAGCATGTGGAGTCCCATGCATGAGTCTTGAAAAACAACACTTGAGCATTTGGTAAAAGTTGTTGATTGTTTTGCTAACTTGGAGTTTTCGTTCTAATTTGTCGTGGTTCATGGGCTCATTTGCTTGTGTGACATTTAAGAAAACCACTTTTTACTTTTGCCTTTAAAGCAAAAACACACTCCAGTTGTCTTTTAATTATCAAACCTGGTATTTTGCTGACAGGTTTGGCCTTTAGTGAAACACTGAGCCCAGGTCTGACGCAGGTATAACAACTGTGTGCTAATTGGATCACACATGTATGGAGGCAGGGTATCCCGATAATCCCAATGTCATACCTGCCCTCCACTGCTCTTTCATCCTGTATTTCACTCCCCCACTCTCCCCACCCTCCCCTTTGTTTAACACACAGGGACTGTGACATCATCTCTTGGCTGCAGATGGATGTCCCGGCCTTGAAGCAGCTCTTACGCTCCGGTGCATTACGTTCATTGTCTGACCCGCCGAGCCAAACATTAGGCGTTACTAAACTCTGAGTGCATCAAGCCCGTCTTTAACACAACCTCATCTCCACGACTGACCGGGTTGCTTATTGTAAATCAGTGTGCGGGGGGCCTGGACACGAGCCCCCGCTGTAGTTGTGTTTCATAAGCAGAAGTGGAGGTCACAGTTAAAAGCTTTTGGACGTTACAGTTGGCTCAGCGTGAGTCTCAGAGGCAGACGGGAGCGAAGATGAATAATTCAGGAGAATAAAGTAAACACAGTAGCTTTATTATCCATTTCTATACAACAAAGAAGGGACACAACCCTAATAATAGAGACTGTAAAGATAGAGGGGGGGCCTTACACTGGATGGAGTCGTCAGGATACAAGAGGAATATTACAAAAATATACAAATTGATTCCAAATAATCCATTAAATCTATCAATGTGACAAATCTGTTCCTCTGTTACTGCATTATTTTAAAGTATTCACAAATGAAATCCATTCACTTACTATATCTGTTCATTTGTATTTGCCGTTTACTTATCATTTGTAGAAACGAGGTGATTCGCTCATGTTTTCATTGTTTTTATCAGTCCATAACCTTTTTTTAATAAAGTTGAACTCATGCGGACAATTTGTATTGATTGAGTACTCCTTTCACCTCGGGCAATACATCAGAACAAAAACTACAATACTTAAAACAACATGGTAAATGAAGTCGTGCAGGAATGTGTAAAGTCTTTTTTACTTTTGCACAATTTCATAACTTTTTTATTTAATTGAACGTCATAAATATGAAGCTTCAACTGACCATTATTTACACTAACCGATTAAATCTGCTGATTAATGAATAGTCATTATGAAAACCTAACATCTTTTTGAAGAAATGTCCATCCCTGTTTGTTAAAGCCTTAATTGTAGTTTTCGTTCAGGTCAAAAACCTCATGGTATTCACTTTGATTTGATATTAAAACAGAGAAAAGCAGTGAATCTCTATATTTTAGAGGCAAAATAAGTTTATTCGTAAGATTTCTGAATGAAAATCTTCAATTTCGATGATTAAATCCACTTAGTTTTTCTACTGACTGACTTTCTTTAGCTGCCCTTAAAAATGTGCCTGCTATCATAACTCCTTTAGGACAGATTGCACTACGAGTACATTAACTTTATAATGACATAATTCCCAGCTTTAGGTCAAACCCTCTGAGAAGGACACCGTTGTTTTGCAGTGTCGTGATGTTCCAATGGATGTAGTTTGTTGTGAAATGCTTCAGAAGGAGCTGTATACTCACATGAAGCTGCTCATCATCTGTTTGGTGTCCTCTGAGCTTCTGGAGTTTGCAAAGCTGATGAACGAGCAGTACACTGCGATCCAGGCACACCACTTCAGCTGAAACACACACACACACACACACACAGGTTAGTCAGATGATCTGCTAGTTAGAAAATAGAAACACAGACTTTATTACCAAAAGATGAATTGATAGAGATGATCTAAGACGTACTGAATTGATGAGAAGACGACCCTCAGTTCAAAGTGTTGTCCTTTGAAACATGCATGTACCCTGACCCGTATATAAAAGTGCATAACGTGGTGTACAATATAGCACTCGAGCTGTTCTGAATTGCAAAGAGCTGCTCTGATATCCACAGAGTTTATATTTAGGGGTCTTAATACATCTTTCAATGATAATATGTTACGTTAGAAATGGAAAGTATGGGTCCCCAGCTCAAAGAAACTGACAGATACTAACTTTAATGCTATGCAATTTGCACATTTAGCATAGGTTGCATTAATTAGCATATGCAGACAATAGCTAAAAGGAGGATCATTTTGGAGTGTTTTTAGAGGTAATTGAGAACGTTGAATCCATTTCGGACATTTTCAGGATAACAATTGTCAGTTTTATCCACAAAATATCCACATTTGAAGTCTTTGTGGGCTGGTTTTGTGGAATTTTGGCTCGATTATAAAGTTTTAGGGGACTTAAAACTGCCTTTTTGATCCTACAAATGTCAGAAATAGATTCAAAATCCTCAGTTATCTCCAAAACCAAAATGGTCCATGGTGTTTGTTAGCTAGTGTCTGCACATGCCAACAATAGTACTTAGTTACTTCCTAGTTCCCACCTCTGGATTTATGCTATTTATTTATGAATAAACAGCTTGATAATGGAGCATTTGATAATGGACAGGCAATCAATTAAACAAATGACCCCTATTGGAGTGGGAGGCCACAGGGGCCCGTTGCTGTGTCCCCTTTGTTTCCCTCATTGTGTCCTCAGAGCTGAAAGTCAAACGACGCCCTTCATCCTTTCATCTGGAAAGGTGAGTTTACCTTTAATCTTCTAAATGGAGCGACTGGGCCGGACCGAGGTCTGCAGCTCAGGGGGCAACAGCCCATTAGAGCGGACACACACATGTACACAAACAGAGGACATAGGAGTGATGACAGATTTACAGTGTGTGTGTGTGTGTGTGTGTGTGTGTGTGTGTGTGTGTGTGTGTGTGTGTGTGTGTGTGTGTGTGTGTGTGTGTGTGTCACCTTGAGCATCAGTCCACACATGCTGAAGATCATGCCGAGCAGGTTCATGTAGTCGGGCGTGGGGTCCTCCAGAGTGGGATTGGACTCTGTGCTGGGAGCCTTGTACCTGCAGCAGCACACACGTATATAGACATTAAAAACTGAATTCAACAACCATTGAATACTTTATGAAGTGTTACAGCACTGATTACAGGTTACTATTGCAATTAAGAGCTGCAACTAGTGGTCGCATTATCAGTTAGTCAATCAACAGAACAATGATTGCATTTACTAATAAAGAAATAGACAGAAAATGCTGTTTTCAGTCTCTGAAATATGGAGATTCCTGCTTTATTCGTCATATTAATCTGAATATTTTGGGAAAACAAGACATTTAAAGACATTTCAGACTGAGAAACTAGGATGGACATTTACTAAACAATTAATCTACAAATTATTTGACAGGTAACTGAAGATAACTGTCAATTAAAGCCCTATTTCTCAAACAAAACCTCATTTTCCAAACCATTGGCATTACTCTCCTGCTATAACATCATCCATATCCATTTTTCTGGCAAAGACCAACATATTTCAAAACGTGGCTGCCAGGGTGTACTGTCCTTCAGCCAAAAGAGAATTAGGAGTGGCTATCAGAATCAGACTTCCTTTATTTGTCGACAAGATGTACATTGTTACAGCAGAGTACAGATAGAGACGAACAAATGTGAAAACTATTAGAAAGAAAGGAACACGCATAAGGTTTTAAAATAACACCTTCAGGGAGATAAGTAAGTAGCAGCAGGAGTATCTGTAAAATGTGTGATAGATTCAATAGAAATGCAGATTTACATACAGATTATATGACCTTATGTGCCAATATCAGTCCTAGTGTTGATTCTGTAAAGAAAGATCCAGGCTTAATGAAATTGGATGCGGTAGAGGTCAGGTCTCTGTCCGTTGCCACCCTAAACCAAACTGTCAAAACACTGGAAGCACACTATTGATAAAGATCTCCTTTCACTGCAAACTAAGGAGACTAAAACAAACTGTGAGCCTGTTTAGCACCAGTTAAACTCCTGTTGTGTGTGTCTGCACATATGTCAATAGACAGTGGTTTATTGGATTAACCCTCCAACAAAATGCTAAAAGAAAAAAGCCCAAGAAAGTGAATTAGTATCTAACCACCTGCAGAGGTATCCCAGCCTACACATCGTATTTTAGGACTTAATAATAGATATTTGTTTGCACAGATCTATTGAAGAATACTATGTTTAAATGACAATAAGAATTGCACGTAAAAAATGGTAAATCCCTCCAATATATGAGTCAAAATAATGTGCTTTTTCCAAATCAAGTAGCTTTACTATATATTTCTAAACAACCCACACACTAAATGGTTAGCCATTAAGATATATTAAATCCCTAACAGCTGGCATGATCTTAAACCAGTATCATATAATTTTAGCATATTTATTTGGGTATTTAGTAGTGTATTAATGCCACCTCTAAATCAGCTAATTGCTAATCCCTTTTAACTCATGACTGTGTTAAAGGTTAGCTAGTTAGCTGTTAGCTTACCGTTTAACAAGCCATTAAATCGACCAAAAACTGCTTTTTTCTGGTTTTAAAAACTCACCTTAAAATCTTCGCTGGTCTCCTGAGGTCTGACATGTTGTTGGAAGACATAATTAATCACGATGATATGTTTTTTAATGAGGAAATGTAATGTATAGTTAGCGACAGACAGCTGATCGCCTTCACTACGAGAGGAGTAAAAGGGGTAGTCACATCCGGGGGGTTTTCAAAATAAAAGCGCAACGTGATGCGTAGGTTTTTTTTGTTGTTGTTGGTTTGAGTTTTTTCAACTTTATTGACCACATATTCTAATACATGAGAAAAAAAGCACATAAACATCAGATTGTATTACATTAATTTAAAACAGAGGGCATTATGAACAGGGGGAAAAAAGTGGTCAGTCAGGTATTAAAGTGCTCAGGGCTTTTATTTCGAAAGGAGTCTGTGTTCCCAGTGTGCATTGCGCGTACTCGCAAACATGGTGGATAAATGAATGGTAGAAGCTGTTTATGGTTAAAAATCCGGAATAAACTTCTTTTAATACAATATCTGTGGCACCGGGAATTTAACATGTCACTACACTGACTCAAACTCGGTTCAACACAGATACATAAGTAAGTATCACCTAAATAACTATTGTGGGTTGGAAATGATGCAGTAAACATGCTGATGTTAACTGTAAATATTGCACTGTTAGACCAACAGGCTCTTATTTTGGTAAATGCCATAAATGTTTCGTGCATTTGTTTTTATTTGGCAAGAGGAAATGCTTACCTAGAATATACTGTAGTTTGAGTGACGTGAGCAACAGTCTGTCGTCAAAGCATGGTTGGAAATAGTGTTAAAACACAAACTGTAAACCAGGGGTGTCCAGACCGTTTTTACTGAGGGCCACATCAAGAAAAATATACAAAGAGCTGGACATCTCACATCAGGTGAGGCATATTGTATCATAAGTTAGGTTTTAAGTTAGCAAAAACATCAAATGAAGGTACATTGTTCTTGATAATTGAATATGCGGGTACGTGGAAGGTGTGGGCCATATTCCATTAGCTGAGGTCCAATTAAAAATGGACCCAGGGCCACAGTTGCTCTTAGTTTGGCCCCCCCTGGTATGTAGTGTAAAAGGAGGATAAAACTACACCAGTGCAATGAAGGGAAATCAAATAATTGGGTTATTGTGTTAACTTTCACATCCCTACTCAATATGTTTAATAGAAATCTATTTCATGATGACAAACATTTATATTTTTCAATGCATCTGTTCTTTATTTCTGTTCTTGACTTGTGCAGTAATTTGCCTGTGTGTGTGTGTAAATAATCTACCTGGTTGTAAACCTTATTGTGATTATGATTATGTATTTATTTTTCCACACAGGTAATTTGATGTCGTTCCCGGAGCCCAGACCTCAGGCTCCTCAGCTGCCTCAACACCTGCTGCGGAGCATCGACTGTCAGCAGGGGGCCGTCCGGGCTGTACGCTTCAACGGTGAGAGGGAGACACTCACATATACTGTCGGAATACAAACATCACTAATGTGAGATTCAGCTTTAATATTTTACTGTAATATAGCTTTATCTTTCGCTCCTCTGCAGCGGACGGGAACTACCTGCTGTCCTGCGGCAGCGACAAGTCTCTGAAGCTGTGGAGCGTGAGCCGCGGCACGCTGCTGAAGACGTACAGCGGGCATGGATACGAGGTGCTGGACGCTGACGGGTGAGAGAGTCCTCTTCCATAGTGTGGCAGGGAGGTTTAATCAGGAACATGCAGTGGAAACACTTATAGTGATAAACCTCTTATATTTTGGACAGAGTCATTCCTTTACACATGCTTTTTAAATGATTCCCTTATAATACTCAAGAAGCCTGTTTTCAGTACACATCATGGACTAGTTATACATAAATACATTGTTTATATAACTTGTAAGTTAATAATAGTTTTTGTTAAATCAATTTGATGCTGCTTAAGTCTGTATAGTCTCATAATTCTCTTGTTTTATTTCATTATTATTATTTATTATTATTGTTGTTTTTAATGTTTTAAACATTCCAAATAAATGAAATCAAATATATATAAATATATATATATGGGAAAATATTACTTGTGTTGTTTTCTTACTCACTGATAGCCTACTGTTTATTTTAGGCTAGTTAAGAGTTTAGAAATGCACTCAAACCTCCGCTAAGCTCAGGGTAAGAAGCCTTATTCCCACTCTTGATGTAACTGGATTTGATCTGCTCACAGTGATCAATCAAGCCGGACTAACGGGATCCCTCAGAGTTTTCTACCCTAGCAACATGCAGCGTGATTCATCAGTTTAAGAAGTAAACATGTAAATAAACAATGTTTGTTATGTTCTTGTTTCACCAGTTCCTATGACAACAGCCAGCTGTGCTCCTGCAGCTCTGATAAGACGTTGATCCTCTGGGACGTCGCCACGGGACAGGTCACTCGCAAACTCAGAGGTCACGCTGGGGTCAGTCTTTAACCCGATGCTGTACTTTAATACATTTTCCATCGTGTCCATTTAGAATGTTCTTTGTTGATCTGCATGGTTTATTTCTCGTTCTTTATTGTCTCCATACCTTTGGTTAATTTGTCCTTCCCTTGCTCACAGAAAGTCAACTGTGTCCAGTTCAACGAGGAGGCGTCTGTCATCTTCTCTGGTGAGTTCTCAAACATGTAAAATCCCTGGAAAGCACAACACATCCTTCAGTTGTCGGTTTTCTTGGATCGTGCAATGTGTAATTATTCAAAATATCTTTCCAATTGAACATCAAATCGTCTTTGTAAGTATGTATGTTTAATTGCAACCGACTCATCAACACCAGTACGGATCACCAACTGATTTTAACTTTGCTTTTTAGGGTTAGTTCATTATTTCAACCTTTATTTATAATGCATTGAGAGGCTACCCTCTATAAAGACATTGAGTTAATGACTAATCATTTTAAAAAACAACAACAAAGAGCTATAAAAAAAGCTTGATTGATTAAACTCATTTGACAGATACATTCAGATATTTAGGACAATTTAAAATCAACTCAATATAAATGTGTATATTTATTCATTTGTGTGTGTGTGTTTTCTCGTCCAGGCTCCCTGGATGGGTCAGTCCGATGCTGGGACACTCGCTCCAGAAGATTTGAGCCGATCCAGATTCTGGACGAGGCTCGGGACAGCGTCAGCAGCCTGAAGGTGGCTCAGCACGAGCTGCTCACCGGGTCAGACACAGAGTTCCCTTCCTGCCATTTAAAGGAGTTCATTTGAAGATTACATTGATCATAAATCATTTAACATTTATACTTAACTTAAAGAGTGGATGTATCCCCAGTTTCATCTTTCCTTTACTCTCCTGCTTCATATTTCTGGAACAAACTCCAAGAAAACTGTGAACATTTCTCTTCATTTGATCAAGGATGAAGACTTTTCTTTTTGACACTGCTTTTAATTTAAGTCAAATAAGTATTTCTATCTCACTCCGCTTATTCGTGTATTTTTTTACCTTTCTTTTTTAGCTGGATTTTCGTAGAATTTCTTGGATTTTAGACTTTTTTCATGTATTTATATTTAATTTTATGATTTGTTTTTGTTGCACCACTTTTATTTGTTTTCTTTCTGCTTTGTCTGATTTCTAGATGTCACTGTGGCTCTATTTGAAATATTCTCCTGTTTCTGTCTTGTGTTCAGGTGTGTGGACGGCAGAGTGCGGCGCTACGACCTGAGGATGGGACAGCTGCATGTGGACTTCATCAGCAGTCAGTAAACCATGATGCATTGACACCATTCACCACTAGCAGTAGTAGAACATGCAGGACTTGTAACCATGTGTGTGTGTGTGTGTGTTGCAGGTCCCATCACGTGTGTGTGTTTCAGTCAGGACGGGCAGTGCACGCTGAGCTCCAGTCTGGATTCGACCGTCAGACTGCTGGACAAAAGCACCGGGGAGATGCTGGGAGAGTGAGTCAGGTTACCTCTCATTAACACTGAGCATGTATTGATTTGAGTTCAGTTTCCTGTTGACATGATGCTCATGTTGTCTGTGTGTCTCCCTCAGGTACACAGGACACAAGATGAAGGGCTATAAGCTGGACTGCTGCCTCTCCAGTAAAGACACCCACGTGCTGAGCTGCTCAGAGGACGGACATGTGTACTGCTGGGACCTGGTGGAGGTGACCGTCTGCTCCATTTATGTTCATTTTACCGAATGTGATTAGCTTTTCATAAAACCTAACGTATTGACAGAATGGTTTAAGAATAGTTTCTACAAGAAGAGACTTTATTACGTTTTTTGGGCCGCTTCGACAACAAGCCGAGTTCCATCTACTTCCTTTGTATTGGAGAGAAGGGAGACAATACTTACAACAATCTAGACTGCTAATGGACTTATTAGCAGCTGCAATGGTTCGGCCTAACACATGTTAATGTACTTGCATGGATGGTTCTTTGAGTTTGTATCTTCATGGTCCGCGTGCACTTATCCGAAGTCGCTTTGGATAAAAGCGTTACCTAAATTAAATGTAATGTAATAATAATTAGCACTAAAGGTAAGAGGGAAAATATGCACTTTTGATTGTGGGGTGAACTGTACCTTTTTTAAGTGGACATGTGTGAAGCAAATGAAGGCTCTAGTTCGCTTTCAGTGCAAACTCACCTATAAGGAACAGCGTTAACAGCAGCGTGACCTCTTTTAATTTCACTACCACATGAACACAGTATTATTGTATCTTGAATCAATGAGTCTTCCAAATAAATAGAACCTAGTCTAACCTTAAGTAAGACATACAAATTGAAAGTCTTCTGAAAGCTTTCGTTGTGTTTCCTCCTGCAGGGATCTCTGACCCTGAAGCTGCCCGTGGGGAAAGCCGTGGTCCAATCACTGTCCTTCCACCCCACAGAGACCCGCCTCCTCACCGCCATGGAGGGGCGGGTCCAGGTGTGGGGGGCGGAGCCTGAGGAGGAGGGGGATGGGGACGCCATGGCCATGTAGAGGTGGAGGAAATAGTATATTTTTGTACAAAACCTTGAATAAACGTTTTTGTGTTCCTAGTAAACATCATGTCATTTCAGCTGAATACGAATCACACCAACACTGTTCTGTACAAAGGTGTCTTTATTAGGAACACAATGAACATAGTAGAAAATAAGTTAATCAGCACGACAAAAGAATGGTAACAAATAAATAAATAACTTATCTTACATAAATACATTTTTTAAACGGCTGTTCACGAGTAATTCAGATTTTGAAAGAACTTCACTCAGCTGTGTTTGTTGTTGTTTCTACGCAGCTTCGTACAATGATTACCTTTTACTATTAACCCCAAAATAAATACAGCTTATTTACGAAAAACAATCAAGTAGCTTGTAGTAGAATCGTGTCTCGGTTCAGTTTCACTGGCAGGGCTCTTTTCTAATTCCTAATGATGTATTTATTGCCGACGTCAGATCAGAAACTCCCTTCACACTGCAAACTGTTCCTGAACTAAAAAAAGAAGCCGTATTTTCTGTTTGGGAGTACTTCTTTAAAGCCTGCGACCGCCAAAGGTCGTAAACTTCTAATCCCGCTGAGGCCCGTTAGATCAACTGCTGAAGGCAAAACACTTAAATCAACAACCCTGGATTTGTAAGGCTTTCACCCAGAAGTGAAAGGGAACATAGCTTAAAGGTTTGCTCCTTGATTTTGACATAAATAAGCTCCCGAGAACAGGTTTCAGCTGTCATTCAGGAATACAGACACTACGATTGTTCCAATGCTTCCCTTTTCCCCGGTTAAATGGTCCACGCTCAGCCCACGCAGCTGCAGCCGGCGGCCGACAGCTTCTCCACCTTGTGCCAGCGGTGCGAGTTGTCGAGGAAGGCCATGTCCTCGTGGTGGGTCGGCCGGCAGCAGGGCGCGTTGTGCCTCAGCTCGCCGGGCGCCGGCTGAGGCAGCACGCCGCTCTGCAGCAGGTTGGTGAGCGTCAGATCGTGGTTGGAGCGAGCGTGGGGGCACGTCCCGCTGCAGTACTTGAAGAGGACAGTCTCGTCCGAGTCGTAGCCCAGGCCCAGGTGCCGGACCTGCAGCAGGATGGAGCGCAGGCCGCACTGCGAGTCCAGGGCGGAGCGGCGGGACCGGGCCGGGATGATGGGAGCGGGGGATGGACCAACTCCAGAAGCTTCTGCTTCTCTGTTGTCTTGATTCGGGGACATGTTTGAAGATGCTGTTTCTTGTTTCTGATCTGGAAAAAGGAAGAAAGTGTCAAATCTTTTGTACGAAATTCAATCCATCAATCATGTTTTATTTATAACCCCAATATCAGAAGTTTCACAGTGTGTACAGCATGTTGTCTTTAGACCCTAGTATTTAGTGCCTCTAATACATGTCTCCATGCTTTAATGTTCAAAAAGCTGTGTGTGGGAGAGAAACTCAGAGATTGTAGGGCTTGCAGACCATTTACATGCACTAAAACCTATTTTACAAACTACAATAAAAGAGGAAAACCCCAGAAAGCGGAAAAGGGCCCCTTTAAAAGAATTTAAAAAGAATGGACAGTAGTAGGTGTGTTTACATAGATAGATAGATAGATAGATAGATAGATAGATAGATAGATAGATAGATAGATAGATAGGTAGGTAGATAGATAGATAGATAGATAGATAGATAGGTAGATAGATAGATAGGTAGGTAGATAGATAGATAGATAAGTGCTTTCTTTAGATTTGAAAGATAATAAAGTTACAACACAGACAATCCAACAACAAAACAGAATAATTCCTGGTAGAAAAGGAATGAAAACAGCTAAAATATCAAGCTTAAATGCAAGTTATTAACAATCTGAACAGCTTCTAGAGATGTGGGAACAGTCTACATTGATGTGTAGAAACCATAACTAACACATAACACAACATTTCAGCCAAACAGTCACAGGTCACGACCCTCCCGTGTCCCAAAACTCACCAATCAGCGACGGCAGAAAGTGGCCCTCGCCCCTCTGGACGCAAAACAGAACCACAAGCAGCTTCAACAGGGACCTCATGGCTGGAGTCTGCTCTCCGTCCGCTCACAGTCAAACAGACACGTGTGTGTGTATGTGTGTTTATCAGCGAATGTCTGCGCGATGATGCTTAAGATGCAGACGACCTCCAATATATAGCCCCGGGAGATGAAGGGGGGGTGAAGGGATGAGATGAGGAGGTGAGAAAGGGGGGAGACAGAGACTAACCCGTCCCACCTTAACCTGACAGGAGCGTAGGAGGGCAGGCGGGCGCTTGACCCAGAATCCATCCTGTTCAGATTATCTAATTGGTGTAAATCACCGGGTTTATTGTCGAGTTTCCCCCCAGATGTTTTTCCAGAGGATGTTGGCCCCTGGTGATATGGATTTGCTGAAGTTTTGGGGCTTCAGAAAACCTAGTAAGGAGTGGATAATGGTGTCTCATCGATGATGCTGAGATCTATCTGTGATGAATGAGTCAGCAGGGTGTGCAAAACAATGCATTCTGTTTTGATTACTAATTTCCTGTAAAGACAAGTAAGCAGTTACCTATCTGAGTATCACATATAGAAGTAACCTGCCTTTCATGGAGCATAGTCAGGCAGTAGCCTAACACTGAGCACACTGTTTAGAATACCAGAAATACAACCTCAGCAGACAGAAAATGCACACAGTTAAGCTCCCACACGCTATTTTATGAACATATAGATTCAGCTGCTGAATTAAAAGCAGAACAAATGAACCAAAGAAAGAAAACCAGTATTCGTATAGATTCACACTTAACGTGTTAGCCTACAGAACAGAACAGCTGACAGAGGAGAAGTAACAGCTAATTCACTAAGAATTTTGAAAAGAAGTTCCAACATTTTTCAAAAGAGCGAGATTTTTGAAACAATTTGGAAAAAATCAAAATTTCTGAAAAAAGTCCGAATTTTGATAAATTTTGAGGGTCACATACAAATGAATGAAAATCTCATGAAGCAGATTCAGGCAAGTCCCAATGATTTCAAAAGAGCAAGACTTTTGAAACAATTTGAAAAGAATCGAAGTTTGAAAAAAAAAAAGTTAAACATTTTGGGAAAAATTTAATTTTGAAAAGTTCGAAATTTGTTGGAATTTTGAGACTAAAGTCTGAATTTTGGAAAAAAGTTTGATTTCTTGGGGGAAAAAAATGTCAATTTTGAAAAGATTGACATTTCAAAATATGTCAGAAATTTGAAAAAAGTCAAGATTTTGAAAATAAGTCAGAATTCTGATAAATTCTGAGGGACAAATGTAAAACAAAATGAAGATCTCATGAAGCAGATTCAGGCAGTAGGCGTATAGATTCACACTTAGAGCCTACAGAACAGAACAGCTTACAGAGGAGAGAGAACATCTGATCCTTTACAACAACTACTGTGATCTTTTTGAATCCCATTATCCCACATTTTTAGAACCGTAAAAGTAATCTGATTACTTTTTGTATTATGAAACTGTACAACCTGATGATGTAATCCCCTTACTTGTCATCCATTACGCCCCAAGCCTGTGAGTCAGTAGATAGGCAGCTAGACAGATATGAAAGAAATCCAAGACGTTCATATTCAGAACTTTTATCAAATCAGCAGGAAATGATCCATGTAGCAAATGTAGGCACGATGAGTCATTGAGGAATGTCTTAAAAATAGGCCCACGTTCTGCGTCGGAGGATATTAATCCTCAAAAGAAGAGCCAAAATATTTAAACAGTTAAACACCAGAAAGAGAAAGGGGAGTTATAATTAGAACTATCAGGGCTGGTTTCAGCAGACATTCCTCAATGTGCGATTCTTCTGCTCCATAAATCGAGGGATTTCATCGGCAATGTGTGGCTGACATGTAGAATATGTAGAATATGCATTATGTAACGGTCAAAGGGCCCAAACAGGCAGTGAATGGAATCTGGAGTTTCCATGAAAGTGCATATGTGGTCCCTGTTTTCCAGGTGCAGGTCAAACACATCAGTGCACAATGTTTAGCCACTGATGCAATTCATTTTGGAGTGGCTTAATATTGGAAAATGTATTCAGTCGTTTCCTGCCCTATCCTTTACCGTGCATCTGTATTGTTTAGATGTATGGGTTTTTGTTTCAGCTTGGCCACTTTGCATGTTTACATTTATACAGTGGATTGGAAAAGTTTTAGCTGTATAGCACCAGAGATAGTAGAAATCTGGTAACCAATAGTTTCAAGGCTGATCTGAATAGCAATAGCTTTTAAGGTGCATGTTTGAATGCTCCACAATTAAAGGGAACACGAATATTTATACCAAAATAATTCATTTGATAATTGTTCAGTCTGACCTAGAGAGGTGGATAGTCAAACAACTTGCCCCATATAAGCCAAGCCGTAAATTCCAGTGGCTGAAAATATAATTCTTAAAATGCATAGTTACATTTTCCCCAAATTACCATCATTTTTAAACCATCTACTCAATCACATGCAACTTTCCAAACTACATATTCTACCCTCACTCATGAAGGTGTATGTGTTGAATGGAAATTAGTCAAATGATGAACTCAATAATTACATTTGATTTGATATTGAGGAAAATATGAACTCAATCAAGAAAATACAATTAGTCATGTCTGTAGTCGACTGTAGTGCTTCCCCTTAAAGTTACAGCTCATTTTACAAGTTTGATTTAATTCTGATTGCACTTTAAATGTAAAACAAGTGATGTCAATCATTATGTGTATTATAAAATCAATACTACAAAGCAGGCATTATCTTAATACCTCTACTGCATTTCGTTCATGCCTGACTCCCAATTTAGTGACACTCAGACAAGAGGAGTTTGTCAAATGAGATTTAAAGTGTATTTATTATATTTAAACAG
Organism: Eleginops maclovinus; assembly: GCF_036324505.1. Taxonomy (NCBI): domain Eukaryota; kingdom Metazoa; phylum Chordata; class Actinopteri; order Perciformes; family Eleginopidae; genus Eleginops; species Eleginops maclovinus. The sequence continues at coordinate 790,855 of NC_086353.1, forward strand.
CCTCATTTGTTACAGCTGTGTTCACATGAATTACAAAGGAATCATCCCTTAAATTCTGAACAAATATTAAAGTCATAAAATTCACTGCCAGGAATTTCAATAATTCTTTTAGGGATAAAGTTATTCAGACGGCCCTAAATCAGACGTAGAAATGAAAAATGACAGAGTAATTTAAGTGAGCTCTTCCTCAGTTATAACACAGTATACTCAATACACCTTACTCTAACTTTAAACTGAATATTGTATATAAAAAGTACTTTTATGGTCCATTTTTTTAAAGGATTGCAAAAACTACATGTTCCAGTCTCACAAATAGGATGTTAAAAGATACGTTTTATTTTAAAGAGCAAATTATAAATGAAAAAGTAGCTTTAACAAGCTAATGTATGCATGGATGGATTCCTTCAGGGAACGGGCCCACCAGCCTTTGCCTTAAACAATTGAAAACAAAACAAAATGCTTGAAAGAGAACAAAACAACCAAAATAAACCAAAAACAATCACAGAGACTAATACAAATACTTTGAAGAGACATGAAATGACCACAAGGAGACCAAAACAACAACAAAAGGATAAAGAACAGCTGCAAAAAGACAGATTCAAAGCAACTTCAAAGAAACATAAAACAACAAAGAGATCAAAAAGACTTCAAGGAGACAAAGAGATCACAATGTCAGTTAAAGCCACAAGAGACACAACACAACAACAAAGTAGGATAAATGAACATGAAAATGACTTCAACGAGATGAATAACAACTAAAGATAAAACATAACAACAAATACCTAGTTTAATGAAATTTGACACAAAATAAAAAAGCCAAAACGACCACAAAAGGTTTTAAACAACTCCAGACCAAAATAACAAACAAGAGACTAAAGCAATACAACCAGACACAGTTACACAACTACAAAGAGATGCAAAACAACTACAAAGAGAAACAAAACTACAAAGAGATACAAAACTACAAAGAGAAACAAAACTACAAAGAGAAACAAATCTACAAAGAGAAACAAAACTACAAGGAGATGCAAAACTACTACAAAGAGATACAAAACTACAAAGAGAAACAAAACTACAAAGAGAAACAAAACTACAAAGAGAAACAAAACGACTTCAAAGAGATACAAAACTACAAAGAGAAACAAAACTACAAAGAGAAACAAAACCACAAGGAGAAACAAAACTACAAAGAGAAACAAAACTACAAAGAGAAACAAAACCACAAGGAGATGCAAAACTACAAAGAGATGCAAAACTACAAAGAGATGCAAAACTACAAAGAGAAACAAAACTACAAAGAGAAACAAAACTACAAGGAGATGCAAAACTACTACAAAGAGATACAAAACTACAAAGAGAAACAAAACTACAAAGAGAAACAAAACCACAAGGAGATGCAAAACTACAAAGAGATGCAAAACTACAAAGAGAAACAAAACTACAAAGAGAAACAAAACTACAAGGAGATACAAAACTACAAAGAGAAACAAAACCACAAGGAGATGCAAAACTACAAAGAGATGCAAAACTACAAAGAGATGCAAAACTACTACAAAGAGATACAAAACTACAAAGAGAAACAAAACTACAAAGAGAAACAAAACTACAAAGAGATGCAAAACTACAAAGAGATGCAAAACTACTACAAAGAGATACAAAACTACAAAGAGAAACAAAACGACTTCAAAGAGAAACAAAACTACCAAGAGAAACAAAACTACAAAGAGATGCAAAACTACTACAAAGAGATACAAAACTACAAAGAGAAACAAAACTACAAAGAGAAACAAAACTACAAAGAGACACAAAACTACAAGGAGAAACAAAACTACCAAGAGAAACAAAACTACAAAGAGAAACAAAACTACAAAGAGAAACAAAACTACAAGGAGATACAAAACTACAAAGAGAAACAAAACTACAAGGAGATACAAAACTACTAAGAGATACAAAACTACAAAGAGAAACAAAACTACAAAGAGAAACAAAACTACAAAGAGAAACAAAACTACAAAGAGACACAAAACTACAAAGAGATACAAAACTACAAAGAGAAACAAATCTACAAAGAGAAACAAAACTACAAGGAGATACAAAACTACAGAGAGAAACAAAACTACAAAAGAGATACAAAACTACAAAGAGAAACAAAACTACAAGGAGATACAAAACTACTACAAAGAGAAACAAAACCACAAAGAGAAACAAAACTACAAGGAGATACAAAACTACAAAGAGAAACAAAACTACAAAGAGAAACAAAACTACAAAGAGAAACAAAACTACAAGGAGATACAAAACTACTACAAAGAGATACAAAACTACAAAGAGATACAAAACTACAAAGAGATACAAAACTACAAAGAGATACAAAACTACAAAGAGAAACAAAACTACAAGGAGATACAAAACTACAAAGAGAAACAAAACTACAAGGAGATACAAAACTACTACAAAGAGAAACAAAACCACAAAGAGAAACAAAACTACAAGGAGATACAAAACTACAAAGAGAAACAAAACTACAAAGAGAAACAAAACTACAAAGAGAAACAAAACTACAAGGAGATACAAAACTACTACAAAGAGATACAAAACTACAAAGAGATACAAAACTACAAAGAGATACAAAACTACAAAGAGAAACAAAACTACAAAGAGAAACAAAACTACAAAGAGAAACAAAACTACAAAGAGAAACAAAACTACAAAGAGAAACAAAACTACAAGGAGATACAAAACTACAAAGAGATACAAAACTACAAAGACAAACAAAACTACAAAGAGATACAAAACTACAAGGAGAAACAAAACTACAAAGAGAAACAAAACCACAAAGAGAAACAAAACTACAAGGAGATACAAAACTACAAAGAGAAACAAAACTACAAGGAGATACAAAACTACTACAAAGAGATACAAAACTACAAAGAGATACAAAACTACAAAGAGATACAAAACTACAAAGACAAACAAAACTACAAAGAGATACAAAACTACAAGGAGAAACAAAACTACAAAGAGAAACAAAACTACAAGGAGAAACAAAACTACCAAGAGACACAAAACTACAAGGAGAAACAAAACTACCAAGAGACACAAAACTACAAGAGAAACAAAACTACAAAGAGAAACAAAACTACAAAGAGAAACAAAACTACCAAGAGAAACAAAACTACAAGAGAAACAAAACTACCAAGAGATACAAAACTACAAAGAGAAACAAAACTACAAGAGAAACAAAACTACAAGAGAAACAAAACTACAAAGAGAAACAAAACTACAAGAGAAACAAAACTACAAAGAGAAACAAAACTACAAAGAGAAACAAAACTACAAAGAGATACAAAACTACCAAGAGAAACAAAACTACCAAGAGAAACAAAACTACAAGAGATACAAAACTACAAAGAGAAACAAAACTACAAAGAGAAACAAAACTACAAAGAGAAACAAAACTACAAAGAGATACAAAACACTACAAAGAGATACAAAACTACAAAGAGATACAAAACTACAAAGAGATACAAAACTACAAAGAGATACAAAACTACAAAGAGAAACAAAACTACAAAGAGATACAAAACTACAAAGAGATACAAAACTACAAAGAGAAACAAAACTACAAGGAGATACAAAACTACAAAGAGATACAAAACTACAAAGACAAACAAAACTACAAAGAGATACAAAACTACAAGAGAAACAAAACTACAAAGAGAAACAAAACTACAAAGAGAAACAAAACTACAAAGAGAAACAAAACTACAAAGAGAAACAAAACTACAAGGAGATACAAAACTACAAAGAGATACAAAACTACAAAGAGAAACAAAACTACAAAGAGATACAAAACTACAAGGAGAAACAAAACTACAAAGAGAAACAAAACTACAAAGAGACACAAAACTACAAAGAGATACAAAACTACAAAGAGAAACAAAACTACAAAGAGAAACAAAACTACAAAGAGAAACAAAACTACAAAGAGATACAAAACTACAAAGAGATACAAAACTACAAAGAGAAACAAAACTACAAAGAGAAACAAAACTACAAAGAGAAACAAAACTACAAAGAGAAACAAAACTACAAGGAGATACAAAACTACAAAGAGAAACAAAACTACAAAGAGACACAAAACTACAAAGAGGCACAAAACTACAAAGAGACATAATATAACCACAGAGAAATGTGTAACAACTAAAGAGACATACAACCAAAAGTGGGAAAACACTCTTTGTCTTTGTCCTATATGGGTGAGGTGGGGGGGGGCTTTTTAATTCCTCTGCCCAGGAGCCCATTGTCTGTTAATCGTAGTAGTGCGTAGTGTATTTAGGAACCAAAACTAGACCTTTTCTCTGCTAGTCTGGTGTTGCAGTACATACAACCACACCCTAATGCTCTAGTGGATCTCCAAGAAGCGCTCCTCATTTCTGCAGAAACATTCATTAAACGCCTTTCCGATGTGTCAGGTAGCATGATTTAAAACATTTTCAGACTTCTGCCGTTCATAAACAAGTGGAATCATTCTCACGGACAGTATCCTTCACACAGAAGGAAGAGGAAAGGGCAGAGGGCCTGACACATTCCTTCCACCTCTCAGAGACAGGAGGATGAAGCAAGAGATGAAAAGGACAGCGGAGGAGGCGGTGGAGAAATACAGTGGACAGACCGCCATCCCATTGGAGCGCAGCCTAAAGAACCAGTCTGGAATTCTGGGATGTCAGGAGACAGGAATGGAGGGAACGTGGCATTCATTTCTGTAGAAAAAAGAGGAAAAATGTGAAACAGTTGTAAACGGGATCTGAAACCATGCAATGCAATCATTTATATTATCACACATTCAAAACAAAACAGGGATGGATATAAATAAATCTACGGTCTCAGATTTTATACGATGGAATCAGTTATGTTTATTTCTATCATAATTACACTTGTACAACTCAAATACACTTTTAAATAAATGATAAATAACGAGTCATTTAGTTTGAAATGATGACAAAACATTTGTAAAATGTACAGACGGCCACGCCTCTGCATATTGTGTCTTATTGAGTCCCGAACAAAACAATATTCACATTAGAGTTCATTCCTCAGGTTTATATTTCTTTATCATATCACTTTTATACATGGTTTTCAATGGAGTATATTGATTTGACAAATTTCCTTGGCTGTTTGTACTTTATACATGAATCGTGCAGTTTTTAAGTCCAACTGATTCAAGAGCACGAGGCCTTATAAGTTATATGTTGATTGGCTTAGGTTAACAGAACAGTAATCGTAGTAAACGTTATATTAATTATATATTTGCAACTCTATTTTAAAGACAAGGACTAAATAATACGCTGCTTTGACATCTATTTTACTCTAAGTGTGACAGGAATTTACAAAAATAGTATTCTACTGTTTTTAATTATATGTAACAATTGAGAGGATAAACTCTTCAGTCAAATGTTTGCTGACATGATGAATCAGGTGAGTGCAGTGAGGTTTTCTTCATAGACTTCCATACAGTCAGACTACAGTTGAGTTGCCCATTGCTGGATATAAGAATACAACTTTTATGAACCTTAAGCATTGCCTTTACCTCTCAGACCCAGGGATGAGTGCTTGTCAAATGCTGTACTTCATCTACGTGCTAATTAGCAAATGTTAGCATGTTAACACGCTAAATGACGTGTTGGTTTTAGCATTTATGTTAAGGCGCCACTGCTCCTGATTACAGCCTCACAGAGATCCTAGAATGGCTTTGGACATTTAGTTTTCTTCTAAGATAAATCCACAACACTTAACTTAAACGTGTACCTATTTTGAAAGTGTATAAGTATGCAGTGTCCTATGATTGCGCCTTTTTCAAGTGCAGGACGTTCCTCGCTGTTTTTTTCCAACCCACCTTCCGCGATATCCCATTTTTCTGTTGTTTTTTTGTCAACAGTGACCTTGCAGATTTTCAAACTTCTACATAAATGTCACAATCGTCTGGTTTCTACTCCACTTCTAAATCTTTCTGGAGGCCTCGTAGATCTTTAGGAAGGAGAATCTCTCCTCCCAGCACTCTGTCTCCTCTGGCACATTCCTGCACGTTCAGCTTATTTATTTTATTTCTCATGAAGCAGACATATTTTTATCTTGTCCAGCTTCCTGTATGTCTATATAAATCCTCCATTCGACATTTAAAATAATAACTATTTGTTCCATGCTTTTCTATAGGGTTTAGATGTTTCTTAGTCCCGAGTGAATTTAAGAATTTCCTCTTCAATTTCGATAAATTCTTAAATACTTAAAAAAGATATATATTACACCCCATGATATCTGTTGTAAAAGGTAGTATGTCATGTAGCCTGTAAGAATTATGTTCCTCATGTGGAAGAATTCAAAGATAAAGATAAAATAAATAAAGGTTTGTCTTAGGTCTGTGTCAGGCAGCCAGACTGCTAAAGCTTGGGCATGAGAGCGGGCTAAATGAAGCCTGAGTTACGGCCAACACCGATGTGAAGAGGTAAAAATAGAACAGGAAAGATATATATATATATATTAAGAGGTAAAAGTATGAAACAATTCTGAGATATAAAGTTTAAAAAAGCTGCCATTGTATGACATTTTTTTTAAAGAAAATGTTGTTCTTATGACAACTCAAAGAACATTTCTGAAAACTTTGTAACAAATTCTCAATGAGATGAGTGATGACTTTAATCCTAAATGGTGAGGAGCTTACAATTATCAAAGTGTAATTCTGGCGGTTAAATCAGGACGAATCCGAGCATTTCTCCGACATGAGAAACTCCAATTTTGTTCGTTGAATATCCATGCATGTCTTAAAAGAGGAAATGATTACAGGAGATCATATAAGGGAAGGAAGGGAGCATTTATATAATTCAACAAGAGGAAATTCAAAGTGCAGTACAAAAAGCATCTTTTATCGAGGCCCTGTTATGCTTTTGGGGGTTTTCCCTCTCCTGTAGAGTGTTTTAGTGCATGTAAATGATTCGCAAAGGCTACAATCCCAAAGTTACATTCACACCTCTATTGGCTAGAGCTCCAACACATTGTACATGAGGCTAAGGGGGGGACGGGGGGACGGGACATCTCTAAGCGGTTGACCTATCACAGCAGAGCTAACCAATCAGAGCAGACTGGGCTCTGGTTTCAGACAGAGGGTGAAAATAGGTGCTGCAGCACAGGCAGTATGAGAAACATAAAGAGCTTTCTGAACATTAAAGCATGGAGACATGTCCCAGGAGAGATGCTATGAAACCTGAAGATGAGCAGAATATGTCATCTTTAATACCATCATTTAAAAACCTTAAAACATTAAGATGTAGTCAGATTTCTTGTAGATGTTTCCAGAAATATGCAGCATAAAAACTAAACGCTGCGTCTCCACGTTAAGCTTTGACTCTGGTGACTTCAGTGCTTTACAATTAGATGTATGAATGCTAATTGGATGAGGTCTGCTGTGCATTCCCGGGTGACCTGGTCAGACAGCCGGTCCTTATAGGGCTCGTCTGAGCTGCAGGGCAGGAATGTGGGGAGCAGCCTTCCAGTAACGGGAAATATTCCGAGAGGATTTAGCCTCGGAATCTCAGCCTCGCACGGAGACGCTCCTGTTTACGCCGTAAATCTGTAGAGACGCTCCACAGTTTGTCATCGAGGCACGAGAACCTGCAGCCTTTTTTTCCAGCCGCTGCGAGCAGCAGGTGATTTCACCGACAACACACACCCTGCTGTGGGGGTGCATCTCAGGGACATCAGATACATGATCAGCCATGATCACATTCATTTGGAAGATATAGGCAACATTTTGGTAACTCACGATTCAATTCAATTCTTTGGGTCCCGATTCAATTCAAAATATATATTTAAAATAAGGTCTTGACAGTTAGATAATAAGATAATAAATACAAGATCAACACAAAACACAAATATTGATTGTAAAATAAAAACATAAAGATAGATAGAATAGAATCGGAGGATGAAACCCTCTTTATTGTCACATACATGCACACAGCAGAGCACACACAGTGAAATTGGTCCTCTGCATTTAACCCATCCTAGTACTAGGAGCAAGAGGGCAGCTATTGTGCAGCGCCCGGGGAGCAATGAGGTGTCCGGTGCCTTGCTCAAGGGCACCACAGCAGGGCCTAGGAGGTGAACTGGGACCTCTCCAAGTAGCAGTCCACTTTCCATATTTCAAGTCTGTTCGGGGACTTGAACCGGCGACCCTACGATTCCCAGTCCAAGCCCCTACTGACTGAGCCACTGCTGCAAAGATTTATTTTGTTTGTTTTTGGAATTAGAAACCTTTTTTTATCCTGGGCGATATTGGGTTTTATTAATTTTACAATGAAATAAAAATAGAATTAACATATTTATATAACGATAAGACGTTAAAACAATAACGTGGAATACAAACATTAACCAAAGATATTCCTATAGGCATAAGTATTAGGTGAGACACTTTCAATAAACTGTAAAAGGAGTACAAACATTTATATAAACATAACCAATTCAAGTTAAATGTCACATTTCTTCCAGAATTCCTGGTTTCACAGGGTGAGTAATTGATACACAATTGTTTACTGTGTGGTCCAACTATTCCAGAAAAGATTCAAGGGGTGTAGCCGAAACCAAGAAAACAAAAAGCTTAATATTTGCAGCTTAAATAAGTTTCATAGGAGAAAAACTGAGAGAAATGACGAATAAAAAAAGCTGGAAAATGGTACTGTGTATAAAGTTTTACATTTTAGTGTAGTAATGACACTACAGCACAGGATGTTTCACACACGGGGATTCCTTTTGAGTGTCAAAAATGTGATCACAGTATAATGTAACTCACAGATACGGTATGTTCAGATTGTTTTTTACTATCATCCTAATCAATAAAAGGTCATTATCGAACATTTTTAAACATGTGGCCTGTCGGACGTCAGGAGGTAGAGCGGGTAATCACATACCCGCTCACATAATCACATGTCAGGTTACACTATCACTTTTAAATAGCCACATTTTGATGGATTAACAACCAGAACATAAGTTAAAATATGTATTTCTCCCCGCAACCCTTACAACAGGCTCTCAGACAGGATTCCGCATTAAGCCCTTCCTTATTTTAAAATACTACACACACTCAACATACACTCAGCAGGTTTTATTCAAACAAACCTTGTCTTTGTGCAAAGTAAGTCATCATTTCTGACACGTTCTAATACATAATTGTGACTGGTATTTAACAAGCAATAGACAAAATATTTTCTGAGATATAAATTACATAAACATTTCCTTTGTTTTTTTTAGATTCTCAAGATTCAAGATTTAAGGGTTTTATTGTCATGTGCACAGCGGCTACAGTGTAGTTATGGCAATGGAAACTAAGTCCCGAGCTCCTCCAACAATGCAACATATTATATATATAGGACATAGCATACATAACCGTGTCCAAGATACGCAACTCCTGTGCACAAACACTCCAACAACCAGGTCCAATGATCATGCATAATAACTTCTCTCCCTGTATCTGAGTCTACACAGTCAGAGGTGACGCCAGGGCATCAGTGAGTCCTTGTGTGTCCACAGCAGGGCTGCACAGCAGGGACGTGTCCTGCAGCAGAGACACCAGCTCCACAGGACCGGGTGGATCAGTCTTATTCTGTGCAGGCTTCCTGTGCTTCCTGTAGACCACCCTCTTCGTGTCACTCAAACCGCTTAACCTGGAGGCGAGGGATCTCTTAGCTTGCTGCCTCTGGATCTTCTTCCTCTGCGGGTCGTGGGCGATGCTGTGGCGCTGCAGGCTCTGCTTCATGGCGAAGGTTTTCCCGCAGCCTGCGTGGGGACAGGTGAAGGGTCTCTCCTCCTCGTGGAAGGAGCTGATGTGGCTCTGCAGGTTGAAGATCTTAGTGAAGGATCTGTCGCAGTCATCCCGGGGACATTTGAGGACCACCCGTGTCTCAGAGTGCACATACTGATGCTGCTGCAGGAACCAGGAGTCCCTGAACACCTTGTTGCACTGTTCACATTTGAATATGGGCCTGTGTTGCTCCTTCCTGTGCTTCAGGTACTCTGTCCAGGTCTTCCCTGTGAAGCTGCAGCCCTCCTCCTTGCAGGGGTAACCTTGATGCACCTTCTCATGTCGCTTCAGCTTACTGGGCACGGTGAACCTCATCTCACAGCCTTCATGAGTGCACTTGTAAGGGGGTAACAAGGTGTGCTGCTCACACATGTGGGACTTGAGCTGCTCTTTCTTCTTGAACTCCAGCCCACAGCCTTCATATTTGCACACATACTTCTTATGCCCCTGAGTGTGGACTCTGCTCATGTGTCTGGCTCGGTTTGCATTGGTGGTGAAGGCCTCCTTGCAGTCGTCCTCAGTGCATTGAAAGGGCTTTGACCCTGTGTGTGTGAGCTCATGCCGGGTCAGGTGATAGGTGCTGCAGAAGGACTTCCCGCAGCCGTCGTGCTCACATGTGTGCGGCTTCACTCCGGTGTGTTTACAGAGGTGAGCGTCCAGTTTCCACTGCTTGTTGTAGGCCGCCACGCAGCCGGACACAGAGCAGATGTACCGTTTCAGCGGCTCCGGTTTACTCGCCATTTCTGCCACAAATGACAGCTATTAGACTAAAAATACCGTGACGCTCCACCGACCACGTTGTCCGCTTTGACACCGCTACTTCCTACAACCCACTGCAACGTGACGTCACTTCCGAAACCGGAAGCTACGTATTACGTTCCCCATCGGTCTATCACGTCGATGTTTGTTTGTGCGGCTACGAGATAATTTGTAAGTGCTTTTAAAGGTTTCTACTGTAGGGTAAACATGACAGCAGCACTTTTAAGAACCGTGCTACTTAGTGCTTGGCTTGCCGTTGTAATGAAGCTACAATGTGGGTCTATTGTTGACGGAGAAGACGCTCACCTTACATAGAAAGCTAGCTATTGCTAATGTTAGCATAGCATGCTAGCTCCATGAACACATCTGGCACTTTTAAAATCGTCATTGACTCTATCTTGTATATAATTCCATATTCAATAAACCTTAATCACATTTCCACAATATAGTAAGTGTTAATAGGCCAACTGACAGCCTATTACATGTGTTGTTGTAGCGGTTGTTTACACTTTGTTTACATACCTTACAACATGTGGAGGTGTTCAGATTCTTTACAGAGTATTTCAAGTAGAAGTACTGCATGGAGAATGGTAATTAAGTAAGTGTTATTAGGAGTGACATAACTCAAATACAGAGGTGATAGAAGTACCCAGATCTTTAAGTAAAAGTAGAAGTACTCAGATCTTGTACTTGAGTAAAGTAGAAGTACTCAGATCTTGTTCTTGAGTAAAGTAGAAGTACTCAGGTCTTGTAATTGAGTAAAGTAGAAGTACTCAGATCTTGTACTTGAGTAAAGTAGAAGTACTCAGATCTTGTACTTGAGTAAAGTAGAAGTACTCAGATCTTGTACTTGAGTAAAGTAGAAGTACCAGAGTGTAGGAATACTCTGTCACAGTAAAAGTATTCTAAATGTTCCTCCAGTGAAAGTAGAAAGTACTCTCCTCTAAATGTACTTAAAGTAGTGACAGTAAAAGTAGTCATTGTCTGATTGGTCCATTTCAGAATAATATCTCTGATATGTTTTATAATGATTGATCATTAAAGTGTTCTCAGAGCTGGTAAAGGTGCAGCTAGTTCTGAATGGCTCTGTATACTGCAGGGTAGCTGCTGGATTTACTGCAGGTGAACTACAGTCTGAGTTAAGGGCTGATTATATTTACCATCATTAATCCTAATCTGCCTAGCAACTAAAGGCGATAAATACATGTAGTGGAGTAAAAGTACACCATTTTCCTCTTTCCACCACTGCTACCAACATTAACTGGGATGTTGGGTTTGAAGTGGTTTAGGTTAAAATATATCTAACGTAACACTAGTTGGGGGGGCTTTAGCTCAGATCCATATTATACATATATTGTTTAAATGACCCTGTTTTTTGCTAGTTTAACTTATCATATTTATGAGTTTTTTTCAATTAGGAGGTAACCTTACCTGACTTACTTTCTTATCCGGTGAAAAAAAGGGTGAATCCATACCTGGTGTGGAGATCCAGCTGTCACTATGGTAAGACATGAAGGGATAGAAACACTCACAATGATATATGAAGTTGTCCTCTTCACTAACGGAGTATCCTGTACTGTTCTCTTGACAGGGTGAACGAAAAGGACAAAACCATTACTACCCTCCGGACTTTGATCCAGTCAAGGTGTGTAATGTGTGTGTGTGTGTGTGTGTGTGTGTGTGTGTGGTGTAGATATACTGACTTTATTCTTTGTCCTCAGCATGGATCCCTCAATGGCTACCATAAAACCCACGCTCTGCGGGAGAGGGCCAGGAAGCTGTCCCAGGGCATCCTCATTATCAGGTTAGTGTACACATATTACAGAAATGAGCTGGATATTATAAATGAGAATTATTTGCAAAACAGTAACTCGCATGTTTTCAATATATGTTAAATGTAGTAGCTTTGTAAGTTATCAAAAAAATACATATTTGTATTTGCAAAAGAAGCTCTCTTCTAGTATGTAATGTGTTTTACTGCCACAAATAAGTGAGTTTGCACGCCTCATTTGACTGATAAATAAATGCAATTGCAATTAAGTTCCACGGTTTAAATAACCATAATGAAAGATAAACAAACGAGACCCAAAACAGATTTATTTGAACTTAAACGTCTGTTGTTTTGGTCCCTTCAAGGTTTGAGATGCCCTATAACATCTGGTGTGATGGCTGCAAAAATCACATCGGCATGGGTGAGTCTGAAGAAAAACTTTGTTAGTCTATGAGTCTCACGGTGGCTTTTCCTTACAATGACACTGATGTCCTGCTCTGTACAGGGGTCCGTTACAACGCTGAGAAGAAAAAAGTGGGGAACTACTACACCACGCCAATCTACCGGTAAACACAGCTCACCTCCCTCTCAATACCTCCTGAAACACCTGATCACGAGCCTCTCTGGGGAAGAGATTTACAGCTGAATGATTAAGACTGTCTGTTTTCAACCAGGTTTCGGATGAAGTGCCACCTGTGTGTGAACTACATCGAGATGCAGACGGATCCGGCGACCTGCGACTATGTGATCGTAACGGGGGGGAGCAGGAAGGAGGAACGCTGGGACATGGCAGAGAACGAGCAGATCATCACCACAGGTAACGGGTTTATGATTCTTATCGACAGGGCTGGGAACTGAAGTTAGAATCCTATCCGTTTTTGTAGAATAAATATAGCTTGAGGCGCTAACGTCACTTCCGGTCTAAATTAAGCCCCGCCCACTTCCCGGTGTAAATCCTGCCTCAGAGCGAAGTGGAAAATAATAGTGTCTTCACGTCTTAAAGCTGCTGAGTCATATATTGCACCTCAAACAACAAATAGATCCAGAGCTCTGTTCTTACTTCCTCTCCAGAAAAAAGAAGAGTGAAAGAAAGGATCAGAAATCTCAGTTTCAGTGTCAGCCTGCTGCCTGCCACTCGTCCACCGGCAGACCCACCGGACATCCATCCCCTATTTATTCTCCGTAAAAACAAAGCTGTCTCTGCCGTCTGACCTGACATCTGCCCCCATCTTCATATTCACATCTTTGGTTTGAGGGCGCAGAGACCTTGCCTAGTAAGAAACAAATACAAAATGCCTGGTACCTCCCAAGAGAATATCTGCTTGACTTACCAGTTCCTCAACACACACATTGGCGCTCTTAAGAACCACAATCATTGAAAGTCAAACGATAACAAACCCTTGTTATCTATCAAAAGCTGTGTGGCCTGCTTACTTCACTACCGGGTTTCTTCCTGGTGTGATTAACGCTGGAAATCAGCGCCATAACATCCACAGATGTACAGCCATCTCTTCACTGCATCGGGGCTTTTATTTTATAGATATTATAAATGTATCCTCCTTTCTTTTGCATGCTTGTTTGTTGTTCCTCATCCACGCTGTGTGTCCGTACAGAGCACCAGGAGAAGGAGAAACTGGAGACGGATGCCATGTTCAAACTGGACCACGGCGGGAAGGACAGGGAGAAGCTGAAAAAGGCTCTGCCGTCTCTGTCCGAGATCCAGGACTACCAGGCCAGCAAGAAGGACGACTTCCAGCTCAACAGCTCCCTCCGCAGGAAGTTCAGGGTAAGAGAAACACGTCTGCTGCTGGGGCTGCACAATACATCACTGAAATGATAATGAAGTCAAAGAGCAGGAAGCATGCTATTTGGTAAAGGCTGAAGATGTTATAAAATACCTCTTTGAAGTGTATAGACATTATTATATTGTCACCAAACTGATGTCTCCACAGACGGAGAAGAAAGTCCGGGCTGAGCAGGAGGAGAAGGACAACATGGTGAGGCTGAGGACCAACCTGTCCATTCCCCCTGCTGCCGGAGAAGGACGAGGACAAGAAACTGGCAGCGCTGCTCACATACCAGGCCCCCGACTGTGAGGAACTCATACAGACTCTACACTTACACACTTTATCAAACACATGGCAGGATCTAACACACTCTTACGGGCAGTCTCTGAAAGATTCACACAGGGTGAATGATCACTGCTGCTCATGAAACGTCTCAGTTTACTTGCTGCATATTTCCCAGTTATACTTTGGTGCATTCGTGACAAACCAGTATCAACATACATAAGCACAATTAGTATATTTCTTTTAACTTTTTTTAACACACATTTTGAAGGATTTCTATCTTGTGTTGTATGGCGACAGCAATCGCAGTTTAGCACTGCAGTTCCTAAGAAACCAGGGCAGCAACAACAACACGTCTTTCAAAGAGGCCCTATTCCTGTAGTATTGTTCTGCGTGCATGTAAACGCTCTTCAAAGGCTAACAATTCCTTCCTGAAGGAGTTCCCGGTGTCCTTTCTTTGCTTCCGGCAAAAAATAAAGCACGTTTTGAACTTTAAATGTCCCTTATTATGCAAAATGCACTTCTTGCTGTCTATTATACATAAACTTGTGTCCCCGGTGTGTAAGGAGACCCACAAAGTGTCAGAAAATACAACCCTCTCTCTTTTCCTCCTTACCCACATCTCTAAAAACGGGGGTGAACAAACGAGCTGATCCAGATTTGCTTCAGTTATGATGTCATATCGGAAATGTGAGCTGGCTTAACATTGTGCCAACCTATCGTCCCCCGTATACAGTCGGCAAGCTGAATCCCCTCCGCAGCACCTCTGTGCAGGATGTCTGCAGGAGGGACTTAGAGTCGTTGTGTATACTATAATGTCTCTGTTGTAGTGTTTCAGGAATAATGCTGGATGTAGTTTGGAACATAATATGGGGTTTAATCACGGCAGTGTTTAGCTGAAGAAAGTTCTCTCTTCAGAGGAGAGATCATGACGCTCCAAAGGGGCGTGGCCAGCGTCAGCGCAGCTCAAATTTAAAGTGACACTCACAGAATCAGCACTTTAGAAAACGGGGCTGAAACAGAGGGATAGGGACACGCTAAAATCAATGACCTGTTTGGTATTTTGAGCAAAACACGTCAGAGACATGTTTTTTATATATATATTTGAGACGTATAATATATGCCATAAAAGAGCAGAATATGAGACCTTTAAAGCAAGGAGACCTGTCAAAGTAGAGGCCCAAAGACAAACATGAACCTGAACAGGAGCAGAATAGGGCCCGTTTAATTAAAGAAGGCAGTAACTGATCTTAACGAGTATTTTTCCATTATTTTGAGGTGACTGGTATCTTCTGTACTGGATAACAATACAAACTCTCTTTTCTAATCACTAAAATATTAAATATAAAGTATGAATTTTAATCTCGTCCTCTGTCTCTCCTCTCCCTCCTCAGCCTATGACGACAAGCAGCACAGCAAGCGGAAGGAGATCTCTTCTCGCTCGTGGTTCAACTCCCCGTCACCTTCACCAGCAAGTCCCGCAGGCAGTCTGCTCCTTAAGCTGGGTCTGCAGGGGAAGGAGGCGGCGGTGGCCAAAGCCCTGAGCTCCTCGCACAGCGCCCTGATCCGCAGGCGCTCCGGAGGACCGGGGCCCAGAAATGAACCCTGCGCCACCGCCACCCGCAGGAACTCAAACCCTGAAATCATCACCGTGTGTGAAGGAGAGGAAACGCCAACAGAAAGCTGTCGGGATGCAACCGGGACTAATGGCTCCAGAAAGACACTGTGTCGACATCACAGAGGAAGGACTGACAAACGCAAAGGATTCTGGGAAGGAGAAGGAACGGGGCAGGAGTTTAGGAGCGCTCACATCCATTATGGCAGACTACAGCGACTCAGACTCAGACTCATGAGGCTGAAGGATGAGCTAAAGGGGAGATTTTATTGAGTGAATGCAGAGACAGTGTCTATCATCTGGAGTCTGACTAATCTCTGGTCAGATCACCTTGTTTCACAATGGAAAAATGATAGTTTTCTAATCCAAAATGTGTGATTTTGGATTTAAATTCAGGCTTGATGGTCTGCAGAATGCTTTGTCAGTAATAGGGCTGCCCCCTCTTAGCTGAGACGTTTCCTAGTTGTTGGTTTTGGTATTTCTTCAGACGGTTATTTATTTTTGCAATGTTGTTTTTCATGCTGAATAACCTAATTTGGGAAATGCATATCTGATATAAAGAGGTGCTTTTGTTTGATTCTTTATGGAAAAATTATGATTATTTAACACATCGTCGATTAAATCCAACTCATTTTGGGACTGTCCTTTTCATAAATGTGTTCTATGATGACAGCGGGGCTTCCACATGGGTTTAATGTGTCCCTTCAAATGTCTCTGACCTGTAAATAAAGGTCTCTTGGCAGATCCTGCCTGAAGTATCTGGTTATTTCGATTCTCATGTTCATTGATCCGATGATAAAACTGTGAGGCACCTTGTACAAACAAATGAAAAACACTGGGTGTGAAATTCTGGGTTTTTGTTTCGATTGTTATGTCCCAGCTCTTTTGGGGAAGGGGAGGAACATAAACCAGAGGTACAATGAAGTTGATTTAATGACAAACTCAGATGAAAAGGAAACAAGCGCTCAAACAACAGATGGGTGCAGTGTGAAACCAAGAAATATATAACATAAGGAGGACTCCTAAACTCAGAGCTATGTTTTAATTACTAACTAAGGAAAACAAACAGCACACCCTCAAGAAGTCAGAGTAATGAGAAAGTAGTGGGACATTTTTAAAAGTCAAAAAGTTGAAAAGTCATTTAAAAAAGATTAAAGGTCATTTTTTGGGGAAAAAGTGATGATTTTGAAAAGAATATCGGACATGTTTAAAAGTCAACGTTTAGAAATTTAAGGAGAAAAGTGATCATTTTGAAAAAGTAGTTTGAAATTCAATAAAGTTGCAATGTGGAGAAAAGAAAAACAGAACGGTACAACAATTGGGACACAAAAAGTGTGAATTTCTAAAAGGAGATGATGAAGGCCACAAGCAGAAGAAGTTCAAATAATGAGAAAACAGTCGAACATTTAGGAAAAAAATCTGAAATGTGAAAGTCTGATATTTTAGGAGAAAGGTGATCATTTTGAAGAAATAGTCAGAGAATCAAAAAAGTCGAAATTTGGAAAAAAAGGCAGAAATTAGAAAAGAAATGCAGAATTGAAAAAGGTGATAATAAAAAAAAAAGAATTCAACATTTTTAAAAGTTATAAAAAATAAATCAGTCAGATTTATTCCGAACACGACAGGAGGGTTAGGACAACTCAATTTTAAAGAGAGGATTTTTGGTGGGAAAATTTGGGGATAGTTGGAAATTCAAAAAAGCCGAAATTTGGAAAAATAGGCAGAAATTTGAAAAATAGGCAGAAATTTGAAAAATAGATTTTATAGGAAAAAAATGTAGAAAAAGAATCTGGAATTAATAAAAAAAGTCAGATATTTTATGATCATGGTCAAAGAAAATCCAAATTTGGGAGACAAAAGTGTGAATTTTTAAAAGAAGAGGATTAAGGCCACATTAAGGAGTTGTGTGTGTGTGTGTGTGGGGGGGGGGGGGGAGGGGGGCTGTGGGGGGTGTTTAAAGCATGCTACCGTCTGTCTGTGGTCACAGTCCACTGGTGGCTTCCAGTCGGTCAACATGGCTCGTTGGACGCTTCCTAACTTTATATTTCTCTTGCTTCTCTGCAGCTCCAACGGACAAAATGGAGGTAGTCGAGGAAGGTACGTCTCGAAGAACAAGTACTCAGAACTTTTACTTCTGTTAAATATTTTGTACTTCAAGTATCAACAGTAAAAGTACTTGTTATGCAACATTGAAACTTCATAGTATTATATTACTATGGTTATATACATATGAGAGTATTTGAGTTTTGTAGTTGGTTAATGTGGACCAAATGCAGATACTTGATGCATGATACCATTTCAGCATATTAAGGGTTTCCATAAGTAACTGAGTGTTATTTTTCCGAGTCAACTAATGGGTCTCTCCTTTCCACGAACACAGCTGGAGGGACAGGTACGTGTTTGCTCAAAGATCACATGTCTAGCTTTAACCTCTGTGTCTGACAACTTATTATTTCTGAAACTGCTCACCAGATTTAAACCTATGGACACATTCTGGGAACTCAACGAGTAAGTAACTAAAGCTGGACTCAAACTGAAAACAACATGTAGGATAACACTGTTTTAATTTAGAAGAGAAACGTGTTTAATTAAACTCTATCAATGGAAATCAATTACAAACACAATTAAGACATTAATTAATGAACATTTTAAAAGTGGGACAGCTCTAAAAATACTCTTTCTCCAGTAAAACCCAAAATATTTTCAAGGTTAAGCCCAGTCAGTGGTATATACATAATAAGATCCACCATGTTTGACAAGAACATAAATAAATTCCTGCTTTTTACTACAAAGTTACTACCTTTCCTTGTTTGGATACCACGCAGAACTGTGTCATGAATGACATTTAATATATATTTTGGTTTTTTTGCAGGAAAGCAATGCTAAGGTTACCAGTCAGTTCTGCGCCAAGGTACGGTTGCCATATGACAGCGTGTCACTGGGTTACATTTGAACAACTTCTGCAGGATAAAAGGGCCTCGTTAATGAATGTTCTCCTGCAGGTTTACGGTGCTGGCTCCAGACATTCTGAGGACAGACAGCCAGGAGAACATCTTCCTCCAGGTAGAAGGTCTGTCCACCCCCGTCACCGCCTCCATCTCCATCGTGGACTTCATGAAGACCACCACGCTCCTGCAGGACTCCGTCACACTGAATCTGGAAAATGGATTCCACTCTCTCAAAACTCTTCAGGTGAGAAATAATCAAAAGGTAGACTTTAAAAAGACAGGAGTGTAAATTGGCTAAATATCTTTTGTCTTAACCACCTATACTTAGAAAAGCGAACTCATGCATACATGTAACAAAAGTACATACAGTGGAGGAAATAAGTATTTGATCCCCTGCCAATTTAATTAATTTACCGTTCAAAATAAATGACTGTATTATTTTAACAGTGAGAGACAAAATATAAGTATTTCCTCCGCTTGCAACCAACAAGGATTCTGGCTCCCAGTGAGCGGTTAAATAAGTCCTCTCGCTTTAAGAAAGACTCCTGTCCACATTCAATAAATCAGATTACAACCTCTCCCCCGAGGGCAAGACCAGAGACAGGTCTTGTGATCATGGTGGAACTAATATCTAAGGACATCATGGTCAAGATTGTAGACCTGCACAAGACTGGAATAGAAGACAAGACCACCAGCAAGCAGCTTGGTGAGAAAGAGACAACTGGTTTGATTATTAGAAGATGGAAGAAGCACAAAATCACCATCAGTCGCCCTCAATCTGGGGCTCCACATCTAAGATCTGGCCTCTTGGGGCATCAATGATCATGAGAAAGGTGAGGGGTCAGCCAAGAACTACACAGGAGGGACTGGTTAATGATCTGAAGGCAGCTGGGACCACAGCCACCAAGAAACTATTGGTAACACACTGCGCTGTAATGGATTCAAATCCTGCAGCGCTGCGAGGGCCCCCGCTCAAGCAGGCACATGTACAGGCCGTCTGAAGTCTGCCAGGGATCCTCTGAAGGATTCAGAGAAGGCTTATGAGAAGGTGATGTGGTCAGATGAGACCAACATCCAGATCTCTGGCATCAACGCCACATGTCGTGTTTGGAGGAAGAGAAATGCTGGCTATGACCCGGAGAACACCAACCCCAGCGTCAAGCATGGCGGAGGAAACATTGGGGGGGTTTCTCTGCTAAGGGGACAGGGCGGTTCGCTGCATCGAGGGGATGCTGGAGGGGGCCATGTATCGTAAAATAATATACTTATTTCCTCCACTGTACATTTGCACAGCAACACGGAAGGAAATACAACAATAACTGGGTAAATCTAATTCTCCCCCAGCTTCCCTCGGATCGCTTGAACCGTGGAGAAAAGAAGAACAAGTTTGTGTATCTGAAGGTGGGGTTTGGGGACTACCACTCGATGGAGAAGATACTGATGGTGTCCTTTCACTCTGGATACATCTTCATCCAGACGGACAAACCCATCTATAAACCTGGAGATACTGGTGAGAGCTGGAGAAAACAATCCAAACACAAAGTCTATCCTAACGTACCCGCAACGTAATTTCATGCGTTTGAGAGAAGCAGAATTAGCGATAAAATAATTTTGTCTTTCCAGCAAACGTTGAACCCAGTTCTTCGTATGTTGATAGTGGTATTAGTACTTGTAATAGTAGTAGATGTATAAGTATCAGTAATATTGACAATGCTAATATTAGACTTGTGTACAAATAATGAAAACTTTATTTTGGGTGATTTTTGTCTCCAGTTCGATTCAGAGTGTTCACGTCCTCGCCAACTTTTAAGGCTTTCAACAGCTCCGTCACAATAGATATTAAGGTAAACAAAACAACACAAGAACTTTTGAACACATTACCTTTTTGTGTTAAGGTGCATTTTCCCCCTAATTTATAAACTAAAAGCTTACTAGATTAATCGATTGTGAAAATGATCAATTTCGCAGCCCTGGAGTTGGGTTTGATACTTTAGCAATATCGTCTTATTCTATATGAATGAGACTGTTGACTGTTCACTGTGTGTGTGTGTGTGTGTGTGTGTGTGTGTGTGTGTGTGTGTGTGTGTGTGTGTGTGTGTGTGTGTGTGTGTGTGTGTGTGTATTTGTTTTGCAGAATCCCGACGGTGTGGTGGTTAAACAGGTCTCCAGGGTCCGAGCTGTTGATGGCGTTTTTGCTGACACTTTTCCTCTCTCTGAAATTGTCAAGTAAAAATCACATCATTATTTAACCCTATATTCGTTTTTCTGTAACCGCCAAAATATTCCTGGGTCAATGTGACCCAGTGCATGTTTAATTACTCAGAAATGGTCAGAAACCCCAACATCCTGATGTTTTAGTTTGTACATTGTTGGTACCTCTTATTACCATCAATTCAATCAATATTTAGTGCGATTGTGTTTTTCACCTCTCACAGATCATGGTTCCATTAGGAGATTCACTCGTTGCTCACAAAAAAATACACATTCAAACACATGTTTCTGTACATTGTACATGATATAAATACATTAGTTTTGCGTAACACAAAACGTTTGAAATGATTTTTTAAATTATCAATCTTTTTTTAAATAGAGATGAGACACCTCTTCTGTTCAGGGTCGAATTATGGTGTTCGGGTCTGTGGGAGCTGTTTAGTTTTTTCTCAAGCAAAAAACGATACAATTAATTATTTTTTCAAACTCAGACTCAATGGCCTTGGCTCATTTACTACGAAGAATAAATATCATTACACATTTTCAATGACCACACGTAGTACACCCCTCCTACACGTTTACATTACATACAGGATGTTCGGGTCCAGTGGACTAATACGATGGTGGAAATTGTAGTGTTGTACTCTGTACATCACTCTGTCCTCCTGTGTGTGTGTGTGTGTGTGTGTGTGTGTGTGTGTGTGTGTGTGTGTGTGTGTGTGTGTGTGTGTGTGTGTGTGTGTGTGTGTGTGTGTGTGTGTGTGTGTGTGTGTGTGTGTGTGTGTGTGTGTGTGTAAAATAATATGTATCACATTTGCACTTCTGACCCCTTTTAGCCTCCACTTTCACTGCCGGGTCAGATTGACCCAAATACAATCTCTGTGATACAAATACGTTGCAAATACATGACATGAACCATTTTCATTTTTAATGTTAATTGCACTTATTAAGGCAGAAGAGGTTTAATACAAACAAATTATTTTAAGTATTTTTCCTAGATTTCCAAACTTTAAAACAACTCAATTTGACGCTGAATGTAACAGCAGGGTTCATCTTTTAACTCCTAAGGTCTTCCTTTAAATGTATTTTCATTTGACAGTTATCAAGCTTCACATACAATACAAACGATAGTAGATTATTTAATTGGTTAATTGATTTTTGCTGCCCAACATTGTATGAAACCTACTTGTGTTTTAATCATTTAATTAGTGCACACACAGGACTGCATACAATCTAGCAGAGGTCAAAAGGCTTATAATGACCTCCCTTCAACTTCAAATAATGGAAATTAATTAGTAAAAAAGTAAGGAAACAATTCAATGAAACAAGAAGCACACAAAATGGTTAGTAGACCCAAATCAATTCAAAGTAGAAGTAAGATCATTGCTAATCATACAAATCGTTTTTGTCGAAATCCAGTCAATGAAGATTTGAGTGGATTAAATATTTTAAGAAATATGGAAGTAAATATTATTGTGTTTGGCAGTGAAGGACAGTGGACCGTGATTGCAAACTTTGACCACTGGGAGCAGAACACCTTCACCTCCCAGTTCCAGGTGAAGAAATATGGTAGGTCAACTCAAAACCTGCTAACTTCATTAGGCATCACATCTTCCCAACTCCGAATGTGACTTTTTGGTATAACGCACTGTTTGTATGGCGTGTTGTGTTTCAGTGCTTCCTGCCTTTAATGTTACTCTGACGCCCAGGAAATCCTCTCTCGACCTGGATGACGATGAACTGGAAGTAGAAATCTGGGCCAGGTGGGTCCAACACACTCGCCCCTTAAAGGGAACCTCAACTCACACTCCTACTGATTGTTGATTAGTTTTTCCTCAACCCATTCCTAATTTAACTCACCTTCGAAGTCAGTCACAATTTTAGCGCAAGGGCATTCATTCCTCATACTAACCACAGGAACATACACATGAACCTTAGGATATCTGATGGAGACATAGGGATATTCCTCCCGAATATATACAAACATTTTAAGTGAAACGTGTTGACTTCCTGTTGTTGTGATTGTGTCTCAGTTACCTGTATGGGGAGCCGGTCCAGGGCACGGCCTATGTGGTGTTTGGAGTGAAGATCAACCAAGAGATGAGGAGGTTGCCTTCAGTGAAGCAAGTGGTCGATGTGAGTCGCTACTCATTCTGAAAGGCACACACATGCATGCACTACATATTCATTTTCGATGAAGACAATATTCCTGCTAAGCTGTGTACGTGGCTAACGTTGGTGTTGGAGGTGGTCAATTTGTTTCTGGAGCAATCAAAGGTTATAGTAATATCTGGTGAAATACTTTCTGTTCTCCTGCAGCTGGACGGAGGAGTGGTCAAACTGAGCATGGAGGAGCTAAAGAGAGCCCACCCCGACATCAGATCTCTGGTGGGCAGCTCTGTGTATGTGAAGGCCTCCGTGCTCACCAAGTCAGGTCAGAAAGTCAACCCTGTCACTAATACATTTTCCATCCAAGGTGCTATGGGCTGTGCAGTGTTATTGTTGTGTTTGCCTTGTTCCTGTTGCACCATGATCACGGACGACTCAATTCTTCCAAATGTCAGGTTTACAGAACAGGTCGATACCTTGGTGAGTTGCAAAATCGAGTCATCAAAATGTTTGACTCTTCCCTGTGACTCATGCTTTTGGGAGTTGTGGGGCATTTTACGGAAGGGTGGTTCATTTGGGACAAGCTAGAGTTAAAGATCAAAGGCAAAAGTCCAGTTGAAGAAGAAGTCTGTCGCTCTGGACAAAAACGTATTTGAACTCAATGCCAAATCAAATCCCCTCATCAAGCTTCACCATCACTCTACAGCCTTCATCTTTATTATTATAATTATTGGTATTATTAGTATAATTCACTCACCCATAACCCACAGCTGAATTTGGCAAAAGAGTACCAGTTATTAAAACTCTCCAAATCCAAGAACTCAATCAAACAAAGGGAACAACGTTGCCTTAAGACAACATCTGCAGTTTCCCTTCTGGACCTTAAAGAAAGAGAATAACATGGTATAAACAGTCTACATCTCACAGGGGAAACTTGAGTCTGGATTCCTGAAAGTATCCAGGTCTGTGGTTATTGGTCCTGTTGACCTTGGGTTTCCTCTTTACAGGGAGTGATTTGGTTGAAGCAGAAAAGACTGGGATTAAAATTGTAGAGTCTCCGTATGCCATATCCTTCAAAAACGTACCAAGGTACTTCAAGCCGGGCCTGCCCTTGGACTTCACAGTAAGGACCATCTACTGTGTTTATGATCAGTTTGCTAAAACTGGATCTGGATCCTTTGAGTCTTGGGTCCGATCTTGGTACTCACAGAGGTCCATTTTCCCACACATTTTTCAGATCCAGGTGAGCCATCATGATGGTTCTCCAGCCCGAAACGTCATAGTCCAAGTGACATTGCTAGACACGCCCCTGACGGTGTTCTCTGGCACCGCCAGAGCCACTGTCAACATGCCTCCAGAACAACGTGCACAAACCATCACTGTGAGTATGAGCCTCTACCCAGCTTATCTTTAGGTTATTAATCATTAATCTATAGAGAAAACTGCTCTACTGAAACCAGTGATGTGCCGGTTTTGTTTTTGACGGCAAATATACTTTTGGTTTTGGAATAATCAATCTACTTTTGAAATGATTTTTCATTATCTCAATCTAGTCGTCTTATAAATCAATAATAAAGAAAGTCGTTGTGTGCAGCTGCAGATGGCTGAATTGCTCTATGTTACTTTATACATCTTTTAAAGACATGATTTTGACATTTGTATGAATGGAGAACCTTGTTATTGATCCGAGATACAAAATTGCTATTTTTGTATCTCGGCATTAAAAATGTATTTTCTAACGTTGAACGTTGTTCTCTTTCTGTCATTTAGCTGACACGTCTATCCAAAGCAGTAAATACTTCAATATTGTAGACATGCCTACGTGAGCAATTTGGAGTTTAGGTATCTTGCCCAAGGACACTTCATTGGTTGGGGATCAAACCTCTGATACTGATTGGTAGATGTCTATTAACCCCCCGAGCCAAAGCCAGTAAGGCTACCTTAAGTAAAATCTCACACTTCATTTTTTCCCCTTCTGCTTCCCAGGCTGAGACCGTGCAGGCTGGACTGAGATCAGAGCAGCAGGCCAAACAACAGATCACTGTCCAACCGTTCATTGCCTTTATAAGACGTAACCAGAACTACCTGTACATCTCCACGGGGAGCAACACAGTGTCTGTGGGAGACAGACTGTCCCTGAAGCTGAGCATCACTGTTGCAGACCCGACCCACAGACAACACATCACACACATCACCTACATGGTGAGACAAGAACATCAGATTCCATTACAGTACATTTCCAACGTTGGAAATCAGGAGGTCAAAGTAGAACAATCAGCAGCAAAATCAAATTGAGCTTAGTCAAAAACAGTTATTGATTTCTGTTCAAACACACTAGGTGCTGAATAAAGGAAAAATCATTGTTGCTGAACGCGTGGATGTGGCAGGTCAGCTGATCACCAGCATCGGACTTCACATCACCCCGGAGATGATGCCCTCTTTCCGTTTCGTGGCGTTCTACAGTATCCCCTGGGAGGGGGGGGAGGAGGTGGTGCCGGACTCCATCTGGGTGGATGTGGCAGATTCCTGCGTTGGAGGGGTGAGTCATCGTCTCGGTCTCAGAGGCGCCTTAGCTTATGGAGTTTTTACTCTCATTACATGTGTCTGCTCACATGCAAATATGCTCTGGTGACTCTGTGAGGCTGAAAAAAACCAAGAGGCATCCTCTGTATTTGGTGTCAAACCGTAATTCCTTACCAAACGATGTGAAGGACTGTAAGAACATATTTTAAGAAAATGTATAAGCAAAACATATGTGACAGCAAAAAGATAGGTTGGTAGGTAGGTAGATACTTTATTGATCCCGAGGGAAATGCAAGGTCTCCAGTAGCTTATAGACAACACACACAACATGCACATACAACATAAAAAGGATGATATAAAAATCCACATGAATGTAAATAGAAAAAGTGTAGACACAGGACGCTTGCAGTGGCAGGGCCTGACCCTGTGATTCAGTGTGCACTGTAAGGTGCTCAAGGAGAAAGTGTGCCATGGTGTAGTGCGAGGCTACAGCCTAAAAAAACTGCATTACATATGAACAATAGAAAATACAATAAATAATAAACAGTAGGAGAGACACAGAAATCAGCCGCACATCTTAGAGTATTAAGTTACAGCCAGTATTCATGTAATAAGTTCAAAGTTAGGACACAGTCAAGGTTGGGGGAAGGAGGGAGGGGTGTGTGCATATGGGCTAATATAGCCAATAGACAGTCAGACAACAAACACTGTTATAGGTGGCAGTGCAAATGGAAGTGGTGGAGAGGGAGACTACCCCTTAGTGACCCGTTGTAGAGATGTATAGCCCTTGGTGCAAATGATTTCCCCAGCCTGTCCGTTGAGCATGACAGTGCCCTTAGTCTCGAGCTGATCATGCTCCTCAGCTTTGTGAAAGTGCTGTGCAGTGGATGACAATCCTTGTCCAGAATGGTAAGCAATCGGTTCAGCGTCCTTTTCTCCGCAGTAGCTGTGATACCCCCCAGTTGAAGGCCAGCAACAGAGCCAGCTTTCTTTACCAGCCTGCCCAGTCGCCCAGCATCCTTCTTCTTAATACTGCCTCCCCAACATACCACAGCATAAAACATAATACTGGAGACAACAGACTGCTAAAACATCCTGAGGAGCTTGCTACAGACATTGAAGGACAGCAGCCTCCTCATGAAGTAGAGGCGGCCTCTGCCCTTTCTTGTAGAGTGCATCAGTGTTAGCTAACCAGTCCAGTTTATTGTCCAGGTGTATCCATGGGGTGGACAGGTAGGAGTAGCCGTGAAGTAGATGTCAAGTACCCAGTGTTACTGAAGGTACAGAAGATCGTTATGGTGTTTGGTTTCATGATTCTGTATTTGTATTTGTTTTATAATTGCCATGAACTCACTCTACCTGCACTCTATCTAATGAGGGGGCGACCTCTCTTGTTGCAAGTTTGTCTTGAATGGGAGACTATGAGAAAATGACCCTTCTTCTCCAACGTTTTATTACCTCTGTAAACCTTTTGCTGACATGATTTTAGTCTCAGTTTTTAAGTCTTTGTATTTACAGCATGATAGCTATTTGGTAAACTATGTCCAATTTAGAGACAAATGCACCATAAAGCGCAGTTATTGCGGGGCTACCTTGACATTGTCCGGTTGCTCTCACAGTGTTGTTGGGTGTGGATGTTGTGAGGGTTTTCGTCTTTCACAGTGTGTTTTAACTTTGTGAATGTTAATTATAACATTTTGGTTGCTTTAAAATGTCATGTCTTGTGTCAATTCTGTTAAAAAAAACAAGATGGAGATGGCCAAAATAACAAGAATGGTTACAATTCCTCCATCTCTCACTGTTGATGTTTTGGGACATACTGAGATTTGAGTCTTAAGCTTCAATCAATGGGTTTGAGTCCCACAAAAAGGGTGAGGTAATCAGAAATGATTGGGAGACATGGGGGGTTTTGTTGACAATAAGAAAAGCCAACCTTACTCTTAAATCCGGATCTTGTTTGAAAGACAATTTATCCAGAAAATGTGATTTTTTTTCAGTTTTTCACTTATTTGATTATCTCTTACAGCTGAATGTCGGGCCGGTGGACGGCATACGTCGAGACTACACGCCTGGGAAGAGCTTTAGTTTACAGATCAGAGGTGACCCGGGGGCAAAGGTCAACCTGGTAGCCGTGGACAATGCTGTGTTTCTGCTCAACAGGGACAGACTTACACAGGGGAAGGTGTGTGTGTGTGTGTGTCTTTATAAAAAGTGATGGAATATCAATACATATGTATGTATGTCATCCATGGAAAAATGTAGAACCTGCCTAAAGTCACAAAATGAAGTATGACATCTGCAACAAACAAAATGTAATATATGATACAGTTTTTAGCATGGACCAAGATGACTATACGTACTGATCTTCGTTCCTCGATTTGCTTTTTCCAGATGTAATACTTTCTTTGCAATATGTATTACACGTTTGAGTTCAAATACCTAAATATACTTCTGAAAATACTATGGAGTCAACAAGTCTTCAAGTTCTGATCCCTGAGTGTTTTTGTTTGGTGTTTTATACCAAGCTCAAAAACCTCAAAGACCGTAACCCTAACCCGTGTTTTCTCAGATGTGGGGCACGGTGGAGCACGGAGACATCGGCTGCACCCGAGGGGGAGGCCAAGATGCCCTCTCGGTGTTCTCCGATGCAGGATTGCTCTTCGCCTCCAGCACCGGGCTCCAAACCGTTTTCAGATCAGGTACCTACGAGCACGGAGCAACTACATGCGCAGCCTGTGTGTTTGGTGGATTTGAGCTTTTACAATATTGTAAAATAGGTTTTATTATGACATGTCGGCTTCACCCACTGAATTCACTTGTAGTTCACAGGATTACTTCATATTTGGTTTCATCTTATATAAGTCATTATAGTAGTTTGTATTGCTTTATGTATTAGCAGTTACATTAGTCTCTCAGTTAAAGGAGAAAGGTGCAATGTCTTTAAATTGTGTCATATAATGGCCTGTTTTAAATAGATACACGCCCAATACAAGCTGTTTTTGTGACCTTTTCCTTGAATAAGAAACAATAGATTGATGTTGATAGTATAGGTAATGTTGGCGTCAGCTGAAGGCCACTGTGTGTTGGATGAAAGTCACATATGAACAAAAGGATCATTGATTGTACATTAAAGAGATTAAGGACCTGTTTCTCCTTTGATCAGCCCTGAAGTGTCGAGGCAGTGCCAGAAGGAGGCGCTCTGCTGAAAAGCTGCAGCACAAAGCCCAGCTGGGTGAGTAAGAAGAGTGAAATAACTGCATGAATTGTCCGATGATGGAAAAACAAATCCCAAATAACAAGCTAATATTTTTCGGGTTTTAGCAAAACGCTGTCTTTTGACACCGGCAGACACAAAGCATCATTAAGTTAAATTGGTGTTATTGTTCCACAGCTGCGTTTGAATACTCTAATCTGATTGGTCAATAACGACATTTAGCAGGCTGCTCTTTTTCACTAGCAGACCGTTGCTAAGCAAGCTCTGCTTAAGAGACCATTTGCACTCATATCCATTCGCAGAAATAAGTCTGGACATTTTGTTTTACACACATACATTAGTGTTCCTCTCCTGATGAAGCACCCGGGAGTTCATTTTATATTTGTGGGCAGCACAAAACGGGCAGGGCAGAGCAGAACACAGACAGGAGGTAAACACAAAAGGGAAACACAGTAAGGGCAGAAAAATCCAGTGCGTATGGCTGGTCAAGCTGTCCATGTTCTTTTCTCTTCAGTGAATGCCACTCTGACCATTATCCCTAATCTGGTTTATGGTGCTCGGACGGTACGGTATAGACAGGCAGGAAAATAAATGAATGTGTTGAAAGCAGATCCTACATTAACTGTTATAACAAAAACTAATGAGCAAAAACTCTTTGGGTGAGAAACCCATTCGCCTCTTAAACAATCATCCAAACGAAAACATATTTGATTTCTTGCACTGATGACTGTGTTGTGCCTGCAGAGAGTCATTACAAAGAGAAGCTGCTGCGCCGCTGCTGTAAGGACGGCCTCAGGGAGATCCCCATGCCGTACTCCTGTACGCGGCGATCCCTCTACATCACCGAGGGCTGGGAGTGCATGCGGGCTTTCCGCTACTGCTGCGCCACCTACAGGAACGAGGAGATAAACACAGAGATTCCTACAACCCCACCACCATTGACCACAACTCCGCCCACCACCACCTCTCTTCCCTCGCAACATTTTTCGAGCCTTGGCATTGTTCCCTATGGAAGAATACCCCCGTACAGGAAAACAATGGGTAAAGGACGCTACCTCCACTTTTTCCATCCTGTAGTTAGCGAGATATGTTGAGACATTTGAACATTTATCTTTGAAATGAAGCGGTATAATGTTTTTAGGGTTTCTTCAGTGTGTTAGCATGCTGACATTTGCTAATGATCACTAAACACAAAGTACAGCTGTGGCTGATGGGAATGGTTTCTGGTCTCAAACCAAAGTATAAGAATGAAGCTGATGATGTTAGCGAACGAAAAGTCAGGGATATCTCAATTCATCATGAGTCTCAAGCTAGTTTGTTTCAAGAGCAAATGATGTGGAAGGGCCGGAAACCTACATGTTCTCTAATTGCCCATAGACGGCGAATCCACTTTTTGGAAAAAGTAGTCAGATTGTATGGAAGTCTAAAAGAAAATGACCCAACTTATCCCTTCATGGGTTTATGGTGTCCAGAGTTAGTTTAAGTCTTCCTTATGATGGTCCCATTTAGTCTATATGGCATTGTCCAGCCTTTGTTCGAACTTTAACCTTTTTTATTTCGTTTTTTAATTTGTTGAGTTAGTTGCCACCTGTTTGGTGGTTCCTCTCCAGGCCCCAGTCCACAATCTGTATTTGGTCCTCTCTAGACTCTCTGCACCCCAAAGAGGTTGCCTTAAATAAACAATTTTATATTTCTTTTATATAATTATGGAATAATCTGAAGGCTGACAGTTATTTGGAAAGATAAGAATGCTGGCTGAGGGTAATCTACCTTAACTTTAAAATGGTTCACATCTTTCACTGTGCAGGGAATTGTTGTAGTGCTCATGTTTAATGACGTGTAATCATATATAAATGTGTTCTGGTAGGTTTGGGACTTGAACGTGGATTACCTGGACCTCCTCAACTGAGACCATTGGCTGATTTCGTACCCAAACAACGTTTTCAGGGGGTTTCTTTGACACATGCAAAAGGGCAAAAACACATGCCGGAGGATGAGAAGGAGACGGTGGAGGCGGAGGATGAGGAGGAGGAGGAGGAGGAGGAGGAGGAGTATTTGGATGAGACTGAAGTTAGTCTACGATTTAAGTTCTACGAGTCTTGGCTGTGGATGGATGTTAACCTGCCAACCAAGGCAGACAGAGACGGGTGAGTGTAACATGAGAGGCAGAAAAAGCTCTCTAGTTTACTTTCAGTGATCTGCTGGAACACCATCACTCTTTAGATTTGCTTGATAAGTGCAATTTATTAATTATTGTACTGCAATAAAGTTGTTGCAGGTTCAAAGCTGATGGGGAGAAGCGTAAAAATAGCAATCAAATAGAATCAAGATGAAATATCAGAAAGAAGGCCACCATTATGAATTTGAAAACTAAAACGACATTTTACATTTATTTAAAACCAACAATAAAAATAATTGTTTATGTACCTTTCCGAGAACCAGCACCTTATCGTGGTGGAGAGGTGTGTGTGCCCCGATGAACCTGGGGGCTGTGTTGTCTGGAACCTTGTTTTCCTGGTAGGGTCTCCCATGGCAAATTGGTCTCAGGTAAGGGGCCAGACTAAGATTGGTTCAAAAGACCTCATGACAAACAAACTTGAAAGCGAGGATACCCGGCCCGGAGGAAGCCTGGGGTCCCCTTCTGGAGCCAGGCCCAGAAGGAGGACTCGTCAGCGAGCGTCTGGTGGCCGGGCTTGCCACGGAGCCCGGCCTGGCACAGCCCGAAAAATCAACGTGGGCAACACCTCCGCTTCTCCGTCCCGCGGGCCCACCACCTACGGTAAACAACGATGGGGTCGGGTGCGCTGCCAGAAGGGTGGCAGTGAAAGCAGAGGGTCTCGACGGACCAGACTCAGGCGACAGAAGCTGGCTTTGGGGACGTGGAATGTCACCTCTCTGGGGGGGAAGGAGCCGGAGCTTGTGCGGGAGGTGGAGCGTTACCAGTTGGATCTGGTGGGGCTCACCTCTACGCACAGCGTCGGCTCTGGAACCTTACTTCTGGATAGGGTTCGGACTCTATTCTTCTCCGGAGTTGCCCAAGGTGTGAGGTGCCGAGCGGGTGTGGGGATACTCACAAGCCCCCGGTTGAGTGCCACTTTGTTGGAGTTTACCCCAGTGGACGAGAGGGTCGCCTCCCTACGCCTGCGGGTCATGGGGGGGAAAACTCTGACTGTTGTGTGTGCTTATGCACCAAACAGCAGTTCAGAGTATTCGGCCTTCTTGGAGACCCTGAAAGAAGTCCTGTATGGGGCTCCTGATTGGGACTCCTTAGTCTTGCTGGGAGACTTCAACGCACACGTGGGCAATGATGGAGACACTTGGAGGGGCGTGATTGGGAGGAACGGCCTCCCTGATCTGAACCGGAGTGGTGGTTTGTTACTGGACTTCTGTGCTAGTCATGGATTGGCCATAACAAACACCATGTTCGAACATAAGGATGCTCATAAGTAGGGCTGTAGCGATACACTAATCTCACGATACGATACGATACACGATATTCAGCTCACAATACGATATATATGACGATATTCAGCCAACGATACGATTCGATACGATTCGATATAATTCGATACACCATTGACTTGGATTGAATTAATTCCAACTGAAAACTGAAAGCATCAATTACACAATATATGGCTCTGACTAGACAGAGAGTCTACAGCTTGCAAATGCTGGACAAAATGAATCAAAATATGTGGTGAGAAAATTAGTTTCATTTATTGAAACAGTGCAAACTGTAGCTTACAAGCCTTTGAAACATAAGTACATAAAGTGCAGTATCACAATGGACAATGGAGAATTAAAAGGTGCAGCAGGTGGCCGCAGCTTCTTGAGTTCCTCAGTTAGCATTACCTTGTCCGGGTGGTGAAGCTGTAGGTGGGTTCGTAGGTTAGTAGTATTTCCAGAGTATTTCACGTTTGTGTGACACAGCTTGCAAACCGCAATAGTTTTATCTAAATTGTCACTTTCCTTCTTCTTTTTAAACCCGAAGTGCTCCCACACATCTGCTTTTAAGCGCGGAGGTGCTGGGTTAATGTCAGCCGCCATTCTCCTGAACCGCTTCGCACTCACCGCGAGAAGAAGACACACTAGATCTGTGTATCTAGAAATGCTCTACAGCGACACTAGCGGCTGGCTGACGTAATGGGCAGCGAGCAGAGTGCCAGGCGGAACACGGGGGATTTGAATGGGACTTAATGTATCGATACTCGCGGCTGAAATATCGATACTTTCTCTGGAAACAAAATATCGATATATATCGCAGGATCGATTAAATTGCACAGCCCTACTCATAAGTGTACGTGGTACCAGAGCACCCTAGGCAGAAGGTCCATGATCGATTTTGTTATTGTCTCATCGGACCTGAGGCCGCATGTTTTGCACACTCGGGTGAAGAGGGGGGCGGAGTTGTCAACAGATCACCATCTGGTGGTGAGTTGGGTCGAGTGGCAAGGGAAGCCTCTGGACAGACCTGGTAAGCCCAAACGTGTAGTGCGGGGGAACTGGGAACGTCTGGAGGAGTCCGAAGTCCAGGAGGCCTTCAACTCACACCTCCGGCGGAGCTTTTCAGGCATCCCTGTGGAGGCTGGGGACATTGAACCAGAGTGGGCGGTGTTCAAAGCTTCTATTGCCGAAGCTGCGGCAGGGAGCTGTGGTCTCAAGGTTTTAGGTGCCTCAAGGGGCGGTAACCCTCGAACCTCGTGGTGGACACCAGTGGTCAGGGAAGCCGTCCGACTGAAGAAGGATGCCTTCCGGGATATGTTATCCCTGGATACTCCTGATGCAGTTGCAAGGTAACGACCGGGCCCGAAGGGCAGCAGCCTCAGCCGTGGCCGAGGCAAAGTAGCGGGTGTGGGAGAAGTTCGGAGAAGCCATGGAGAAGGACTTTCGGTCGGCACCAAAGTTGTTCTGGAAAACCGTCCGACACCTCAGGAGGGGGAAGCAGGGAACCATCCAAGCTGTGTACAGTAAGGATGGGGCGCTGTTGACCTCAACTGATAGGGTGTTAGGGCGGTGGAAGGAACACTTTGAGGAACTCCTGAATCCGACAACTCCACCCTCTATGTTAGAGGCGGAGCTGGAGTATGAAGGGGGATCAATTCCAATCTCACGGGGGGAAGTCACTGAGGTAGTTAAACAGCTCCACAGTGGCAAAGCCCCGTGGGTGGATGAGATCCGCCCAGAAATGCTGAAGGCTCTGGGTGTTGAGGGACTGTCATGGTTGACACGTCTCATCAACATTGCGTGGAAGTTGGAAACAGTACCGAAGGAGTGGCAGACTGGGGTGGTGGTTCCTCTTTTTAAAAAGGGGGATCAGAGGGTGTGTGCTAATTACAGAGGCATCACGTTACTCAGCCTCCCCGGGAAAGTTTACTCTAAGGTGCTGGAAAGGAGGGTCCAGCCGATTGTCGAACCTCAGATTGAACAGGAACAATGCGGTTTTCGTCCTGGTCGTGAACGGACCAGCTTTTCACTCTCGCAAGGATCCTGGAGGGGGCCTGGGAGTACGCTCATCCGGTCTACATGTGCTTTGTGGATTTGGAGAAGGCGTATGACCGGGTTCCCAGGGAGATACTGTGGGAGGTGCTGCGGGAGTATGGGGTGAGGGGGTCTCTACTCAGGGCCATCCAATCTCTGTACTCTCAAAACGAGAGCTGTGTCCTGGTCCTCAGCAGCACGTCGGACCGATTTCCGGTGAGGGTTGGCCTCCGCCAGGGCTGCGCTTTGTCATCAATCCTGTTTGTGATATTCATGGACAGGATTTCTAGGCGTAGTCGTGGGGGAGGGGGTCTGCAGTTCGGTGGGCTAAGGATTGCACCACTGCTTTTTGCAGATGATGTGGTCCTAATGGCTTCATCGGTCTGTGACCTTCAGCACTCACTGGATCGGTTCGCGGCCGAGTGTGAAGCACCTCCAAATCTGAGGCCATGGTTCTCAGCAGGAAACCGATGGACTGTCCACTCCAGGTAGGGAATGAAGCCTTACCCCAAGTGCAGGAGTTCAAGTATCTCGGGGTCTTGTTCTCGAGTGAGGGAACAATGGAGCGTGAGATGGGCCGGAGAATCGGAGCAGCGGGAGCGGTACTGCAGTCGCTTTACCGCACCGTTGTGAGGAAAAGAGAGCTGAGCCAGAAGGCAAAGCCCTCTGTCTACCGGGTCATCTTCGTTCCTACCCTCACCTAGGGTCATGAAGGATGGGTCATGACCGAAAAAACGAGATCGCGGATACAAGCGGCCGAAATGGGATTTCTCCGCAGGGTGGCTGTTATCTCCCTTAGGGATAAGGTGAGAAGTTCAGTCATCCGGGAGGGACTCTGAGTAGAACCGCTGCTCCTTCGCGTTGAAAGGAGCCAGTTGAGGTGGTTCGGGCACCTAGTGAGGATGCCACCTGGGCGCCTTCCTACGGAGGTGTTCCAGGCACGTCCAGCTGGGAAGAGACCGAGGGGTAGACCTAGGACCAGGTGGAGGGGTTATATCTCTTCGCTGGCCTGGGAGCGCCTTGGAATCCCCCAGTCAGAGCTGGTTGATGTGGCCAGGGAAAGGAAAGTTTGGGGCTCTCTGCTGGAGCTGTCTCCTCCGCGACCCTGACGGAAAAGCGGGAGAAGATGGATGGTTTATGTATGGTTGTCAGTGAGAAGACTTAAAGGAAGTTCAGAGGTTTTATTTGAATGCAATATATGACTCAGTTTGAGTCCATGATTCATGTCAACAGGAAGTCATTCCAGTTATCCGCAATAAAAACATAATATTTTATTTTGTGTTTTCTAACCTTGAAATGTGGTTTAATTGTTAAAGGCCGAATCCCACCTAAAATAGACCTAGCTACGCAACTGTCGTACCTCCACTGACTTGATAAAAAAGATGGATCAGGGCCAATGTAAAGCCTCTGTTTGATCATACGAGAGAAACAGCTCTGTGAATTCCCTGCATTGCATCATCTTTTGTTTGTTCAGCAGGGTAAACAGGAGTTTAAAGAGTAAACAACTCTGACTCTTTCCTGTGTAAAACAGACCTTCATGTTGGTATCAAATTCTGATTCCTGTATGTACACAATGTCTTTCTTTGCACCATGAAAGGCATCCGTTAAACCAGATGACACTGGAGTAGGATGCAAGAAAAAAGTGTTTTGGAAATCTTATATTTGTTGTTTTGAGCGCATGAATCTGATCAACAGGTTGGCGTCCACGAACGTGGACCACCCTCTACCTGACAGCATCACAGAGTGGGGGGTTCTGGCCGTAAGCGCCTCAGCTCACACAGGTATGAGAGGCAGGGGGGTGAGATGGTAGTCACAATGTGGCTCTTTCTTTTCGGTGACATTTTACTACACCTGCCAACCTACAGTATCTCTACCATATAAAGCAACGGCTGAACAAATATTCACACTTCAAAAACATCCTGACTAAAAGCTTGAATCTCTAAACTTAACCCTCCTGTTACATTCAGGGTCAAATTGACCCGTTTTAAAGTTTGAACACAGTTAGGAAAATACTTCAAAGTACTTTTTTTTTGTATGAAACTTCTTCTGCATCCCTTAATTAGTGCAATAAACATGTAAAATGAAAATGGAAATGTCATGTATTTGCAACCCCCCCTGCATGTTTATATCACAGAGATTTGTAAATATATGCCACCTGGCAGTAAAGGGGGGGATAAAAGGGGTCAGAAGTTCAAATCTGATGCATGGGAAAACTCCTCACACACTGGGACTCCAACATTATACTCTGCACTTGCAGTATAATCAATTGCAAGGCCCTCTAAGCATTGAATCTTTTGGCCATCTTGGTCAGCTGTGATAAGGAACCACACTGGCAAAGCTATATTTATTGTGTCCTGTCATACAATTTACAATTTCTGGGATAGAATATGAAAACATAAACATTGGTATACGCGAGACAGAATGAAAACGGGTCCCACAGACCCGAACATCATAATTTGACCCTGAACAGAAGAGGTGTCTCATTTCTATTTATCAACATCACCTGATGGAAAAACAAG
Source organism: Eleginops maclovinus (assembly GCF_036324505.1). NCBI lineage: Eukaryota > Metazoa > Chordata > Actinopteri > Perciformes > Eleginopidae > Eleginops > Eleginops maclovinus. The sequence continues at coordinate 827,918 of NC_086353.1, forward strand.
TGAATTATCCTAATGGAACCATGATTATGAGAGGTGAAAAACACAATCGCACGAAAATTTGATTGAATTGATGGTAATAAGAGGTACCAACAATGTACAAACAAAAAGTAGGATGTTGGGGTTTCTGACCATTTTTGAATACTTACAAATGCAATGGGTCACATTGACCCAGGAATATTTTGGCTGTTACAGAAAAACGAATATAACAGAAAGGTAAATGGATGAAAGGAAATGCTACAAATGCATTTGCAGAATCCCTGATGTTATCCTGAATGTCCGCAGGTTTCTGTGTAGCCGAGCCTTACAACTTCAAAGCATGGAAACGCTTCTTCGTGGATCTGAAGCTGCCGTATTCAGTGGCGAGGAACGAACAGGTCGAGATCAAGGCTGTGGTCCATAACTACGGCAACGATGAACTGCATGTAAGAAAATAACCACAAAACTACACGGCATACTCACTTTCTTATTGGTCGTCTACGGAATGTAGTAAATAAAGAATAAAATAAAAGCAATAAAACATGAAATCTATAAAAACTGAAGGTGATAAGAGGCTTTAAGCAAAAGGCTAATGCTAATTTGGTAGTTACACATTTCAGCAGGTAACACTTGATCCTAATCCTGTGTTTTTTAAAACGTATATTTGAGTTCAAAACAACCAAGAATAAACTACTACTTACAGTACATTTATCAATGTCCCTAGCCATAAAACCGTAAAGGTGACTCTTATGGTTGCGATAGAGGTTATGGCAGGGGATCAACAATAAAACTCAAGGCTAAAGTAAAACATTTGGTGTCCACTCAAACTTACTTCAATAAGACACTTCTTGAGTGAATAAATCTTGTGACTGGTTTCCGTTCAGGTGAGGGTGGTGCTGATGAAGACAGAAGGCATGTGCAGCATAGCCTTTAAGGACAGACACACACAGCAAGTGACTCTGGCAGGCCGGTGCTTCTGTTGCGCTCCCTTACACCATCGTACCGCTGGTGGTGGGGAAACTCCCTCTGGAGGTGATGGTGGTAGCCAGAGACGCGATGGGAGGAGACCGCATCCGGAAACTTCTAAATGTGGTGGTGAGGAGATCTTAAAGATGGGATGGCAGTTTAATCAGAGAAGGATATTAACAAGAAGCTAGGAAGTATTTCCTAAACCTGTTTTCTTCACCCAAACAGATGGATGGAGTGCAGAAGACTGAGGTGTGGAGTGCGGTGTTGAACCCGTCAGCTGATGGGGGTAAGGAGATTGCACAAATACATCATTTTCAAACATGTTGAATGGGACTTCATGTTTGCATCAAGCTTTCTGTACCCAAAATTAGTTGATTAAAAAGGATAAAAGACTTAACCTGAAATTACAGCATTAACCAAATATTGGTGTCTTGATGTAGTGGATCCTCTTTAGATTTTGGATTTTAATCATGGAGGGTTAAGTGTATCTCTTTTTGTCCTTCTACAGGAATTCAGACAGTTAATGTGCCTATGGCCAACCTCAAATCTGTTGTGCCAAACTCTGTACCAGAGACGTTCATCAATGTCAGAGGTAAGTCCATGTCGGAGCAGGGGGTAAGGACCAAAAAATGAACCTAGAATTCCCTCTTTCCTGACTCCTCCTCTCCCCTCCAGGCAATGTTTTGGCAGACAGCATCGATAACTCCATCAGCGAGGACTCTCTGGCCTCCCTGATCCAGATGCCCGGTGGCTGTGTGGAGCAGAACTTGGCCAGCATCACTCTTCCGCTCATCGCCACCCTCTACCTGGAGACCACCGACAACTGGGAGAGTGTCGGGGTGCAGCGCAAGGCCGAGGCTCTCCGCTACATCAGGAGAGGTGAGAGAGAGGGAGGGGTTGAGAGATGGGTGAATCCAAGAAAATGTAAAGAAAAGTAAAATAGATGACTGATGGATATAGACAAAGATATGGTTGATGGACTGATAAATGGAAGAGTTAAGATTGAAATAGGGATGGATGGATAATCTGTTGAGGAAAATATTTACCTAGTTTTAACCCTGGGGTTGCCACTTTCTGTCTTTTATGAAGAGTTTTTAGAACTACATAAATACTTGGTATTTGGGACTGATCTTAGGAGTTGCTTACGCAGGTTTTGTATTTCTCTGTAAAGGATTTGGTGTGGAGGTTTTAAATTGCTTTATACATCAAGTTGGATTGGATTGGAGCCGTGTCACTTCTTTGCTGCATCAAATGTCTTTGTCAATTCTCCGTGTCTGACATCAAGTCGAGGTCTCCTGTGTTCTCATTAGGTTTCGAGTCCTTGATCCAGACGTTAGCAAATTGATGGACGTAGAATTGTAAACATGGGTGGAGGAATCGTGCCATACATTTATAGACAGATGGAGAGTTTGCTAATTGGATGGATAGATATCTAAGTAATTGGTTGGAGAGTCTGCAATACGGGTGGGTGGATGGTGGATGGAGAAATGGGAATATGGGTGGATGACTAGTTTGATACATAAATGGATCGGAATCAGAATCACTGACTGGATGGGTGAAATACTGGATAGCTAAGTACACGGATCAAGTGTTGGCAACATCGTTGGATAAAAAGTTTGAAACCTAGGAGGATGGATAGATTGATGGGTAAATGGATGGATGGAGAGTTTGTTATATGAACGATGAATGGAGAGTTGAATAAATGAGTTAATATTGATAGATTTGGTTTGTTTGTTGACTATACAGATGGCTAAATGTTTTTTTGGATACAGGAATCAATGGATTAATTGATTAATCAATGGAAGGATAGATGAATAGACTGCCAGATAGAGTGCATGTTGGATGGATGATCGGAAACATCATTGGATACATGGATGGATGCGTTAACGGATAAGAAATCAGGATGGTTGATGGATGAACTGCAGCATTTGTGGACAGATTGCTAGGTATATAGATTTACGAGTTAATTTCTTTCCTCCAAATCCCATCTTCAAATTCTTCCATGTTGTTTCCAGGTTATGAGAACCAGCTGGCGTACAGAAAGAGTGATGGCTCTTACCCCCCCTACAGTAGGGAAGGTCCAAGTACATGGTATATTTAATATTTTACATTTTACACATTTAATTCAAACTCTTAACACATGAGCTAATGCTTTGCTATGGACTGACATGCATAAGATATTTAGATATCTTGGTACTTCATCCATTAAATAAGTTATTTAAGATGGAACACGTGGGTTTAAAAGTGACCAGATGAAGGCTAATCCCTATCCACCTGACTTCCAGGATCACGGCGTACGTGGTGAAAGTTTTCTCCATGGCTCACTCCATCGTTGGCATCAACGAGCAGCAAGTGTGCGACCCCCTGCTCTACCTCGTGAACAACAAACACAAGATGTTCAGGGGGAACTTCGTCGAGGACAACCCAGTTTACAGCACCACCATGACTGTGAGACATACTTAAAAATACACCATGGGCCAATTCTAAACCGACCCTTACACTTTCACCCTACTTCCACTTTGGGACAAAAGATGTGTGCAGTTCGATTCAAAAGTGTTTCTTTATTATTCTCAGGACATGCTGATTCAAAACCATAGTTAAGAACTTTTATAACAGTCCTTTTTCTGCCGGATGGAGGGGAATGTGTCCCAAAGCTTGCTGCTGATTGTCCTACACCTGAGAGAAGAAGCCTCATTCAGCTGTGTGTGTGATTACAGACATAGTTTGAGTCTGTTGGGGTCGCTTTAGAATTGGAACTGCGTCACACTTTTGATAAACAATGCACTTTCTATCCAAAGGTTTTCTTTCCTCTCTATTCCTCGTTGTCATTTTGTCTTGTAACCTCATCAAGTTAATGATTATCAGAACAAAAAAAAACCTCAACAATCAAACACCCACAGCATCTTGGTACTCTATTGTATTCTAATACTCACTCTTTGACTCTGTCTCCAGGGTGGTCTTCGTGGCGATGACCCCGAGACAACCCTGACCGCCTTCGTCTTGATAGCGCTCGCTGAGGCCAAGCAGGCTGGGATCAGCTGCATTAGTCCAAACGTAAAGGTAATTCACACGAAAACACGACAGCAGAGTCAGTTCCCTGGTGTCTGATCATCTGGAGCGCTTTCAAATATGTACAACCATGTCTGTCTGCTGTAGGTAGTTATCGGTAAGACAGCTGAATACCTAAGAGAGCGCTGGTGATGACGGGGAGGAGGCCGTACACTGTGGCCATCGCCTCCTATGCCCTGGCTCTGCTGGGGAAAGATCAAAACTACAACCCGACACAATCTTTACTCAGCGCTGCAGCTCCAGGTAGCTCATACACTCACACATGTTGCTTTTGTACAGGTCCTATATGCCTGAAAGAAAACTCTGTCAGTTGGTTGTCAATGTCTTAAATGGTCAGTCTGCCTGAATTCCTCCGCTTGCTTTCCCCGTGCCTCTTCCCTTGTTTCCACGTGCCTCCAGGTTTGTATTTTCGTTTAGTTTTGATACTTTTCCTTTCATTTTTGCTACCTCGTCTGGTCCCTTTGTGCTTTACCATTTTTGAGATCAGCTGCAGCCAGTTGAAGGTCTTTTTATTTTTAAGAATATCTCTGCTTTGTTTTTTAAGCGTGTGACACCTATGTAAAGATCACTTGAACAGGCCGAACCCTTACCCAGGGACCCCCCACTTTCTGGGCAATGACAACATTTTTACTCATTCAGAAAAATAAAGACCATAAAAATACTAAAGATAACCACAAAGACACTTAAGACCACGACGAAAAGACACAAAACAGTCACAACAACCACAGAGAGATGTATAACAACTATAAAAAGAAAAGAAACAACAGCAAAAAAACAGACTTTGCACATGTCTCCATTGCCCATTGGACCTATTGTAATTTACATTGGCGCTGATCATTGTAATCTGCAACAAAATCAAGTTCCTGCTTCAATCAACCAATTGAATTGATATCTTCGTCAAGTGTGATCTCTATTAAGATCTATTAAGGGTAACCTTAAAGGGTTTCTGATTTGAACACTGTCTCCTGCAGATGGCAGCCACTGGCCCGACAGTAAGAACACCTTGTTCACCTTGGAGGGGACCGGCTATGCCCTGCTGGCTCTGGTAAAGTTGGGACGCATGGAGGAAGCTGCAGCGCCGTTTAAATGGCTGAACAGCCAGCGGAGGAGAGGGGGGGGCTTCGGCTCCACTCAGGTAACAGGCTGGCTGACTTGGGATCTGCAAATCCAATGACTAATTCCAGTTTATTCACCTGCTCCGGTCTTTGGTTACGGCTTCCAGTTTTTATTGCCTTGGTTATTCATATTAAGTGTCAGGAACGAGCTGAGAACCAAAATGCAACACACGGAAAAGCAGGGGAAGTTGGTAACCAGCTTTATCTGTGTTAGTTTGTACTGCAAAGTTCTGGTACAAGACAAACCAGCAGGGAGTAGGCAAAGGGCAGGTCAGGGACAGACGAGGGTTCCAGGAGTAAGCAAGGCGGGAGACGCAGGTACAGGCAGGGTCAGGAAACAGGCAGGCAGATAGTCCAGGTACAGGCAGGGTCAGGAAACAGGCAAGGCAGAATAGTCCAGGGATGGGCAGGGTCAGGAAACGGGCGAAGCAGGCTGGTCAGGTGCAGGCGAGGTCGAAACCGGGAGAGCAATCTTGGAAGTAATGCGGGAAAGACTTGCATGTTGTGAAGTACGATCTGGCACTGAGGTGAGAGTGAAGGAGGCCTATATACTAATGGAGCTGATGGGTGCAACAGAGTCTGAGAGAGAAACAAGGTGTGGCTACCAGGTGACTAAGATGACTTAGCAATACTAAAGCAGAAAATAGGTGAGGGAGGAAACAGGCTGTGACATTAATGGAGAAATAAGGGAATAGATAATGCAATATAGTCCAACAGCAGCACAAACTAGAGCCCCCACATTTCTACAGCTGAATCCACACTGTGGGGGTTATTTGTTTTACTACATAGACTGCAAGGTATCTTCTAAATTCTATCTTCACCCAATTTCTTACAAATGTTCTTACTACTGAATTAAACAAAGGTTCAATCTCTCCAAGCAAATATAAATACCTCAAAATGTTACTCAAATCCAGTGCTTGTCTACTGAGTTACCATCCACCAGTGTGACCAAACAGAGAAGGTAAAACTCTATGCCATTTCCGTCTGAGTTCCTCTTAAAGTAAATATGAGCAACACCCCTTGGCGTATGGTTTTTTACTCACTGAAATATACATCACTAATGATTATAATGTTAACGTTTGGAAAATGTTTTTGATCAAGGTCAGAAGATGTCGTGACTCCAAATGTGGGTTCAAAATTCATCAGTCTCTCCTCTCTATCCTCTCCCAGTCCACCATGGTGGTGCTGCAGGCTCTGTCCGAGTACCTGATCCACAAACCTCCTCCTGCTGACCTCAGTCTGGACGTGGACTTGAGGATAAGAGGACGAAAGGAAATCCGTTACCATTTCGACCCCGAGACTGCCTACGCTGCTCGCTCCTCCAGGGTGAGGGAAGTGAAACTGGACTTAAACCAGGAGAGTTCATCAGAAGGAGACAAGGAGTGTTTCTCTGTGGATGTCGGCTCACACTGTTAGATTTTTGAAGACCTTTAAGGATTTGGGTGCACCAGTGGCAAAAACAAAGGTATTTAAACTTCAAATCTCTTCTTCTGTGGTTCTTTTGGTCCGTAGTTGCCTGCTGGTCTGGAGATGGAAGTGCAGGCTCGAGGGAATGGACAGGGAATACTGGAGGTATGATCACATTTTATCATGTTATTCTGAACATAAAATGTATGATCAATACATGCAATCATTGGTACAATAACATGGTCAAACCTAAAGATTGGTATAATTAAGATTATATTACTTTAATTACATGGTGAATAACATGCAAGACACAATACAGAAATACAAGTCTTTCAAATTGTCCTTTTTTTTGTTAACATTTTTTACATTTTTGTTATTTTAATCATTTATTTTTCTTGTGTTTCTCCAGGTAGTGACCTATTACAACCAGCTGCATGAGGTGGATGAGAAAATGCCCTGCAAGGACTTTGAGCTCAACGTCAACATAGAAGAATCCAGCGGTAAATCAATATTATTTCAATGCAATAAAACAACATACTGTAGCATACCCAAGTCCACTAATAGGGACCGAACGTCAGACCATTAAATGTTTTGTTCTGTCCTGTAACAGAGAAGCCTCCAGCAGATGTAGAGAAGTCCTACCAGATCACCATCAAAGTGAGGTGATGAACCCTTCTGTTATTTTAGTTTTTTCTGTAACAGCCAAAATATTGCTGGGTCAATGTGACCCATTGCATATTATTCAGAAATGGTCAGAAACCCCAACATCCTGATGTTTTTGTTTGTACATTGTTGGTACCTCTTATTACCATCAATTCAATCAATATTTAGTGCAATTGTGTTTTTCACCTCTCACAGATCATGGTTCCATTAGAATAATTCCCTCCATTTTCACACTGTTCAGGGTCAAATGATGGTGTTCGGGTCTGTGGGATCTATACAGTTAATTCTTTTTTCAAACTCAGTGTCTGTGACTGTGCTGTTCCCGCAGCATTGTTGCAAAATTCAAGCACCGACACCTGTCTGTTCTCACATTCCTGCACATGTTACCCTCTGTCTTGCGGGAAGCAAAGTTAATTTTTTCCTATTCTATCCTAGTCTCAAATTGGACGACAGGACACAATAAATATAGCTTTGCCAGTGTGGTTCCTTATCACAACTGACCAAGATGGCCAAAAGATTCCATGCTTAGAGGGCCTTGCAATTGATTATACTGCAAGAGCAGAGTATAATGTTGCACAAGTGCTGTGTGTGTGTGTGTGTGTGTGTGTGTGTGTGTGTGTGTGTGTGTGTGTGTGTGTGTGTGTGTGTGTGTGTGTGTGTGTGTGTGTGTGTGTGTGTGTGTGTGTGTGTGTGTGTGTGTGTGTGTGTGTGTGTGCATGAGTGTCACATTTGCACTGCTGACCACTTTTAGCCTTCACTTTCACTGCCGGGACCCAAATACAATCTCTGTGATATAAACACTGAGGGGGGGGGTTTGCAAATGCATGACATGAACCTTTTTCATGTTACATGTTTATTGCACTAAATAAAGGAAGCAGAAAAAGTTTCGTACAAAAAAAATCTTTTAGTAATTTTCCTAGATTTTCAAACTTTCAAACGGGTCAATTTGACCCTGAATGTAACAGGAGGGTTAAGTAGGATACAATACTTGATTACCCTTTGATTGGTCTGATTCTCCCCCACAGGGCTTTAGGACCCAGAGACGTCCGGATGGTGGTTCTGGATATCAGTCTGCCCACCGGCTTCAGTCCCGAAAACTCCGACCTGGAGATGGTAATCCGCCTTCAGATCATCCGGTTTAAAGTGTAGTTTGAACCCTAACCAATCACAGTCCCCCTGCTTTCAATCCCACTGCTAGTTATTTACTTTTTAGTCTGCACTACTTTATTTGTTTGTTTTTTGTCTGTCCCATTTTTACGAGACACCACGTATGTGCGTACGGACGCGGTCAGTTACAAAGGTCAATTATTACATTTTTGTGAAATGCTTTTTGATGCTGATCCATCACTCTTGGGGTTATTTACATGTCTTGATTTACCGAAACCAGATTTGACATTTTAAGATGAAATATGTCACTTGATGGTGCAGTTTGTCGAATACTTCAGAACACAATCTCAATCAATCCCTTTAACAAGATAATATGTGATAAAATGAGAGCTATGGGACTGGGCAAACATTAAGGTCTGGGTTTCTAACTCTAACTCTGTATGTGTGTGTTTCTGTCCAGTTGTCCAACTCCGTCGACCATTACATCAATGACTTCAAGATCGTTGATAACCTGAGTGACAGAGGCTCTCTGATCATCCACCTGTTCAAGGTAAAACTACTTTATTGTTTGCAAACAGATGGAGTTTGTGCACATTTAAAGGTGTTAATTTCACTATTAACGTGCTGTTTCCAAGAAGCATAACTGAATCTTCCGGATCATTTTGCCTAGTTAAACCCTGAGGACATTCAATATTTTACACAGCACTGTTATAGGTCTGCTAAATTGTCTGTAATGTCTGTTTCCCTTCTCTGTTGCATTCTCTCTCCTCCTCCTCTTTGCTCGTGTCAGGTGTCTCACAAAGAGCCAGAGATCCTGATCTTCAGGCTGCAGCAGAGGTTCAAAGTGGGCCTCCTGCAGCCGTCCTCAGTCACCGTCTACGAGTATTACAACCCAGGTAACATCCTGACCAGCACATATTACATACCACAGCAGAACTCAGAATGCATCCTCTGTTCTTTCAGACATCCTTTTTATGACATTTCTGAATCTGTAAAGTTATTGCACATTTTGGAATGGAGTAAAAATGCAATATGTGCCTCTGGAACTTGGTGAAGCAGTTAAGTACAACACTTTAATAAACGTACGTAGTTACTTTCATCCACTGATCAAGACTCGATGCATCAAACACAAGTAATATAGTAACATCGGTGAAACCCAATGTTGAGACCAAACAATAGGCCATTACAACACACACTGATTATGTAATCAATGCTCAGTTTATTTGATTCTGAATCTCCTGTTGAAAGTGAATATTGCATCTCTGAGTTTGATGCTGACAGGTGTCCTGTCTCTGCTCTCTGTCAGATCATCGCTGCACTCACACCTACACCCCCAGGGAGGACAGAGAGGAGCTCACTCAGATCTGCCAAGACAACGTCTGCCGCTGCACGCAGGGTAACGTGTGCACGAGTCTGCAGCACGGCATCAGATCGTGTGTGTGTGTGTGTTCATGTTTTAATGTGCTCATAATGTCCAGGTGACTGCTGCGTCCCAAAGAGCGACAGTGAAAGCTTCTGAACAAAGAAAGAGAGACGTTCGCCTGCACGACTCTACACCACGGTGAGATACACTTACGCACGCACGCACGCACACAGTAGATACCATAGGCTATCTCTGGCTCAATATGCTGTCTTGATTGATAACAGCAGTGTAAAATAAAGTAAAACTATAGAATAATAATTTACAAAATGTAGAGAAAAAGGATCAATAGTAATCTTCAATATTTGACTGATTCTGCTAATAGGTCTTGATTAATTGAAGGCTAAATTTAGCACAACTAAAACAATGTATGTAAGGATGGAAACTGTGAAGGTACACATTTGAAACTGTGAAGGTACACATTTGTAGTAATTATTGTTTGGGTGGTTGTATTTGTTGCGGACTTTATTATAGGCTATGAAGACATTGATATTCCCATTTTGTCCAAAAGGATGCATTATTTGTTGTATTCATGTGACAGTTTTGACCCCCTTAATCCTCTCTGGAACTTGAAAATAACCCAAAGACATTACACCTGTTTTCTTGTGCTTCAGTTTTCCAGGTGAAGGTGCTGAGTCTCACCCAGAGTTACTACGACAAATACGAGATGGAGATCACAAAAGTCATCAAGCTGGGTGAGTTTATCTTTTTTCTACGGTCATGAGCTCATTTTGTTGGATTAAGGGTTAGTGGTGTTAATATGTGGAGATTATCCTGCTGAACTAAACGTTTAAATATCATAGACGTTTCTTTGCCACTGAGGTTATCGTCAGTATTCATAAGAAACGTCATCACTGCACCCCTCTATTGGTTTATCTGAACCTCTTCCTCCTTCCCTCCAGGCGGGGAGTCTGGAGTGGAGGTGGGTCAGAAGAGGGTCTTCATGTCTCACGGAGGCTGCAGAGATGACCTGAACCTGCAGCAGGGCTCCCAGTACCTCATCATGGGGCCCAGAGAGGACCAGTGGAACGTCGACACTGACACCAACAGGTCAGCAACAAAAGGATCAATAGACTCGATGCGTCAAATTGTTAATTCTAGGAGTTGAAGGTTACTTATATACAACAGTGTAAACTTTAAGGAAGATGCAGATGCAAAGTAAAACCAGTGAGCTCGTCTCCTTCCTCAAGGTTCGTGTACATGTTGGGGAAGGACACCTGGGTGGAGCGCTGGCCGACGCCTGCAGAGTGCTCCAGCAGTCCCGGCCTGCAAGCTAAATGCAAGACCCTCGAAGATACTGCTTCTGAACTGTCTGTCAACGGCTGCAGGCTGTAGAGCTGTGTGAGAGGCCTCTGCACACCTTCACCTGTGCCGCTGTGATGCAGCAACGGCAGACAACTGTGCACACAAAGATGCACGGATCATTTTAGGGCTAAAGCCTGTAGGAAAAGGATTTAATTACATGTTGTTTGCGTTTCAAAATGTAAGAAAAGAACTGTAGGTGCAGTTTTGTTTGGCAACCTCTGCCCATTCTTCTCTACTGTAATGATATAATAAAGACACGCAGCAACATATTCATTACAAATCACCAAACAGCCGCTTTATTAGAGCTTTTTTTAATGGTTTATATTACAAAACAAAAACAGTGTGCCTAACATAACAAGAGCTAAAATAAACACATCGGTCTGTACACTCATTATTTCTATTTCAAAGGTTGTCTCATGTTTTACAAGTTAACAGTTAGGTTCAATTGTTATATTTTTTGTAAAATTGATAATAAAAGCTATCTGGAGGTGTCTGATTCCCTCTAAATAAAGTGTGAGTCGTATCTATCTACACAAATCCAGAGATTAGATAAAAGATTAACAATGGTTGTCATGCCGTACATTTTTATCAAAATAGGCTATTTCATATACATTATATTTACAAAAGAAGGCATTCAATAAGCTACATAGTTATTAAAGCCACAGAAAGTAACATAGTCTTTTTGTAATCACCTGCTTAAGCCTGTTTTAAGCACCTTGGGGGTGGTGACAAAGTGGTTAGGGTCTTGGCCTGGGAACTAGTTCCAGTTCAAGTACCCGAAAGGCCAAGTGCTACCCTGGTGTCCCAACCCACTGCTCCGGGCACTAGGATGGCTCAAATGCAGAATGTGAATTTCCCCATTAATTAATAAAAGTACATCTTTCTTTCTTTCTTAAGCCCCAGCATCTCTTTTCACCCTCTGTCTGAAACCAGAGCCCAGTCTGCTCTGACTGTTGCGATTGGTCACCCTCTTAGAGATGTCCCGCCCCTTAGCCTATCACGTACAATGTGTTGGAATGCTAGCCAAAAGAAGCGCGAGTGTTCTATAGTGTGTCACCAAAACCTATAACACACTACAGGAGAGCATGATTGGGCCCCTTTAATATACATTATGGGATGTAGATTCCTACTGTGTCCTGGTTTTGTTAACTGCTGTACAGTGCCGTTGAATACTCTTCTGTAGCTGACTTCTGACGTCTGTTTTTCAAAGAGAGACATTAAATAAGGAGTTTTGCAGGTTAGATATTGTACAAATGGCCCAACAGTGATTGGAAAACTACATAAAATAACATCAGGCGGATGCAATCAGTGAACATTACTCCAAGTAATTTGAACGTTACACTCAGAACTGCTCACCTCGGGGATGCGCTGTTAAACTTGACCTCGGCGTACATGACATTATCCTCCTCTCTGTGTCCATGAGGCTGAGCAGGGCTGATGTTGGAGGAGGGAGGAACTGCCTGGGTCTTGGAGAACTTAATGTTGGCATAGAGAAGCTCAACTGACTCCCCCTGAGGGGCAGATATTGCATAGACAAGATTACCTAAATGGGTTTGGGTTTGTGTTGCGATGGAATGTGTGAAGGAAAATAATCCCCAATGTCCCCTTAATCAATCTTGAGCTTTACTTGAACCTCTGTCGTGGACCAGCAGTAGTTCAGTCTGTAGGCTTGGGAACCAAAGGATCACAGGTTCAAGACTAAAACTACAAAATGTGGACTGGGAGCTGGAGAGGTGCCGGATCCTGGGCCCTACTGAGGTGTCTTTTCTACCTTTAATCACATCTTTTAAGACATGAAGTTCTGTGGGCCAGCTTTTTGCATTCCTTCTCACCTGTATCCTGTTGACTGGTGACTCTTCGGGCTCAGGCGATCGCTTGGCACCTTGCTTCTTTCTGGTTAGAAGAATGAAACATTGATCTTTTAGAAATGTGCTAAACTGATTAAATAAAACCATGCAGTCGAATATCCAAGATATTGTTACTGTAGGAGCCATTGTATGTGAGCTGTTGGCATGTCAGTGTATTTAACTAGATTTATAATGCAATATTATCTTTGAACACTTGGTGGCAGTGATTAGCTGCACTGGGGTGTATAAATAGGGTCATAGGTTACAGCTAAGGGAGGAACTCAGGTGAAGGGAGCACACAATTCTTACCAAACACTACAGACAAAAAAGAAACCCGGCAGAACAACCCATACAGCAATAACCCTTCAAGACCGGAGAGAACTAAACTGCATCTGTCGACTGGGAAATCATCCTGCTTGTGTCAGCATACGATCACTCTCACCCATTGGAACACATTCATTTGCCATTACAGTTACATTTCATGCACAAACACATTCATGCTTTCATACTCCCACACATTTAACCCTCCTCTGGGGGTAACCAATTTTTATTTTCTCATAATCCCAAATTGGGTGCGGGCCGGCAAAAATATACCCTACTTAAAGGGCCATGGGATGAATTACAGAAGGAACAGAAGCTTTGGAGATGATATAGAGGAAGAGGTTGTCATAACATTAGGATCACATTTCTGAAATTCGTTTGAAAAAGAGAATGAGAGATTTCTTCGCAGTGTTGTCCTAATTAACACCTTCTATTGCCCAATATTATCCAAAAATATCCAACAACCCATGCTTTCACTAAACAGTAACCTAAAATGAACCTCTTACCTAATCAATAAAAAGATAAAGAGGAGGATGACTGCCAGGACAACAACAGTGGTTATTCCAACGGCTGTAGAATTCCAGGCTCCTGATAAGACGAAAACACTGACAGTTAATAAAGAGGGTGTTTTACGGTCTTTACCGCATAATTGTAGAATGAAACCTACCTGTTCAACAATCAGATATAAGGTGGAGTTACTACGTCCTAACTTGTTCTGGGCTTCACAGGAATAACACCCACTGTGTTCAGCTCTGAAGTCAGTGATGGTGAAGATCTGTCCTGAAGCTTTTGGAGAGTCTTCATTCTCCTTGTACCAGGTGTAGTTAGCTGCTGGGTTAGCATCACTGCTACAGGTCAGAGTCACTGAACTGCCCTCCTCTATCTCAGCAGAGGGACTCACTGACACAGAGGGGAGCCTTGGAGCATCTGGAGATTCAGAGAGATCTGTGTCATTCACATCAGGATGTTTTTAATGTTAACATGTTGTCACATTATGTATCAATGGCATGCATCTCAGGAACAAAACGTCTATAGAGACCTGTCAAGAAATAGACAGAATTTGCAGTAAATTCACTTTATTTCTGTAATTTTTGTAAATAAATATTCTGTACAAAAAAGGTTAAACAGTTAAAGGAACTCTGGAGCTACATGGCATGCATCCCTTACTGCTGGATCACCAGAACATCACATTGATTCTGTTTTGTACTCACACTGGACATTAATGTATTGAGATAAAGACTTGTTGACTCCATATTGATTCTCAGACTTGCAGTAGTAGATCCCTCTGTCCTCAGAGCTGATGGAGGGGAAATGATAACTTCCTTCCCTTCCCAGAGGCAGTGTTTGGTTCTCCTTGTACCAGGTGTAGTTAGCTGCTGGGTTAGCATCACTGCTACAGGTCAGAGTCACTGAACTGCCCTCCTCTATCTCAGCAGAGGGACTCGCTGACACAGAGGGGAGCTTTGGAGCATCTGGAGGAGATTATTTTACACGATTAATGAAAACACTGCCACCAGCTCTCAACTGGGGAAACATCTTTGCCTCAAAGGTCTCAGCAGAATGTGAAAGGAAGTGCATATGAGAACCCAGAAAGACCTTTTTCAGGTGATTTGAAACCTTGAATCCTTGATTTAAACACGACATAAATGTTTTATAAACTGTGTTTCCCTCACATTTCACATTAATAAGGGTGTTTTCAGATGTCCGTTTCCCCAGCTCGTTCTCAGCTGTACAGTAATACTCTCCAGAGTCAGAGGAGTGGATGGAGCTGAGACAAGATGTGGCTTTTTTTTCAGAGGTTGACTGTCCTCATTTCCACTCTTTTTGTACCACGTGTAGTTAGCTGCCTCGTTAGCATCTCTGCCACAGGTCAGAGACACCGTGCTGCCCTCCATGATTTCATTAAAAGAACTTACTGACACATTAAGAAACTTCAGAGCATCTGGAGGAGAAAAAAACAGTTTTCTGAAGCAAAGGTGAGGTGCAATGTATGTACTGGCGGTTGATTCCTTAATGAGCAGTCCATGTAATGTTGTTCAATTTAACATGGATTGTTAATTACACATAAACTCACATAGCAAAGGAGAGCTGTAATTCTTGTGTCCTTTCAGAGCACAAGAGATGATGTCCCCGGGATAAAACCGGTCTTTATATAAATAGCTTTGCTCTTTCATGATTTCCTCTCGGTTCTTGAACCAGACGTAGGAAACACCCCAAGCTGTACGGCAGCTGCTGTGACACTTCAGCTCTGCAGAGGTGTAAGACTGGTGGACCGTTGCTTTGATCACCTGCACCTGCAGAGCTGCATATATTTGGATGAAGCCACCATGTTATAAATTAACAGCACAAATCAAATGTGACAACCTTTAGGGTTTGAGTGACATGCTTTCAGACATCAATAATAAAAAATATAAATCTAAACCTAAACTTTATTCCAGAAACGGTTATGAAGGTTAGCTACGATAATCCCTAAAACTTTTGCTATGGTTTAATATTAACTTTAATTGTAAGCATACTTTGCCGTGTGTATTGTTTTAAATATTATGGAGCTCAGTTGTGAGCCATTCATGATTTCTATTTGGTTCCAAAATTAAAACAAATAATACAACTATATAATAAGTAAATTCACAAGCTCATAAGCCCAAAAGCTTATTTAACAAAAAGTTAAAAACACGTTCAAAATTCTGATTAAACCCAATAGTTATAAACCCTTCTACCACCTTAAGGAGAAAGTAGTAAAAAATGTGCAGTTTGTTTAATGAAACTGTGGCTGCTATCAGTGTGTGTTGATCAGTACCTGTGACTGTCAGAGTGGTTCCAGGTAAATCCCTCCTCCATTCAGAGATTCGAGTTTTGAATGTGAAGAGATACTGAGCTGAATCTGAGTCTCTCAGGTCAGAGATCCTCAGAGTGGAGCGTCCTCTCCGTGGTGAAAAGAGCTGAACACGATCTTTATACCGGGAGTCTTCACTAAGGTCCTCAGGTTGAGAGGGATTCTGCCCCTGATGGCCACGCTCAGGTCTGAACCAGAATTTAACATGGTCTCCATAACTGCTGTACGTGCAGGAAATGTCCACTGATGATCCTTTGGGGGCACAGATGCTTCTCTCACTGTAAGTCACTCTTTTGCAGGTTTGACCTCTAAAACCTGAAAGATAAAACATTTGTTAAACTGAGCAACAAGCCCATCTCTCACTGCTGTGATACAGAGCAGGTGGTTGAGCTACTTAAAGCAGAAGTGATCCTGTAGAGCTCAGTGCCAAACATAAAGCCTTAATATAAAAAGGGGAAGTTTATTGAGATTCAAAGTACTTGCAATCATTGAGCCATGGCATTCTGTGAGTGAAAGACTGTGGAGGGAACTCACACTCTGAAGGAGAGGGGAAATCCTCATGTCCTTTAAGGGCACAGGCAAAGCTGTCAGTTGAATACAAATAAACTGAAAGAGAAGATGACGTTCCTGCCCAAATATACTGTCCGTTCTTGTACCAGATGTAGGAAGGATGATGAGGTAAAACACATCTGCTCTCACACTGAAGCTTTGTGGGATAATGCTGTTGGACTATTGATCCGATGTTCTCGACCACTAGATCTGGATCTGAGAGGAAAAATAAAACAAGAACATTTCTATTCATCAAAATGTTTGAGGATCAGAAAACATTGCGGTGGTTTTCTTTCACAATTTCCAAGACTGTCAGTAAAGCCTTTGTTTTGAAGCCGGGGTTTTACTTAGGAAACGTAAACAAATTGGTGGTTTGATCCCACCCCTTTCAGTCAACATGCCAACAGGAGCTATTTAGGGTATGCATCTTGCCCAAGAAAATGTTGACATGTCTACAGTAATGAAGTGTATCTAATTTGCCAGTTTAATAACATGGAATGATGACTCATGGGTCATTTACATAGATATTTGTACAGAAGGTCAATTATAAATCCGTACCAGCTATTATTACTACAGTGTATCAAAAGCAAACACTTACCAATTTCAATTACTTCTCTTCCTATTGGATTTTGGTGAAGTCTTGACTGGATTTTTCAATAGCTTTGTATAATGTCATTAAATAAAACGTGGATACACAGCATTTTACACTAAAATAAAAAAATAAGTATTACCTGTGACAGACAAAGTGACTCCTGGTGAACCCTCAAAGCCTTCTTGGTTTGTTTTGAACTTGAACCTGTACTGAGCTGAGTCGCTCTCTCTCAGGTTTCTGATTCTCAGAGTGCAGATGTTGTTTCCACAGAGAGTCTCAACACGACCTGCATACTCTGAGTCTGTTCTCAGATCTACAGGTTCACCATCTTTCTGTTTAGTAAACCAGAATGTTTTCTCTACTGTGTTAACACCACTTCTCCATCTATATGGGTATGTGTATCTGCATCTTATCTCCACTGTTGATCCTTTCACTGCACAGATCTCAGTAGAAGAGTAAGTCACTCCCCAGACATCCTGACCCTGAACCACTGAAACACAGATCACATCAGAAACTTATTAGCAGCAGTAAATAAGACAAGAATATAGAATACAAGTTTTTATTAAAATGTATCTACTGTGGGTTCATGTGAATATTTCCAACTACTGGATTGTTCCGTTTTTGTTGATTCAGTCTAAAACTGTCAACAAATTGCATAAAACGTGCATTTTGTGTCATCAAACTATTTATAGAAAGACATAAAGAATAAATCCAAAGACACACGGTCAAAGGATCTACAATTATATACAAGCACAACAGTCGACTGAAAATAAAGTACATGATCATTTATTCAGAATAAGATTAAGTGTGGTGGATGTTGTTCAATGTTAGCGTGGATTTACATTACCTGGCAGAGAGAGAAGGAAGACAACAAATCTGCTCGCTGTTAAACTCATAGCTGCTCCTCTCGTCTCCGTTTGGCTATAAAACAAAGCAGATTGAAGTACACAAGTAAACTTAAAGGAAGTTCTCTTGAACCTTGCCGTCCTTCTGTGGGCTAGAGAGTGAGCAGAAGACCGAAAGCACATTAAAAATATCACTTCCTCTTCACATTATTTGAATACACAGCTGGTTTTGCACCAGGGTGTTGTGGGGAAAGAAAACCTTTACCACAGTCCACCTCTCTTATTTACTCCTGACTTCCTTTTTGTAAAAGAAGGTTAAAGTAAGTATCTAAAACAATGGTCTGTCAGGTAATCTCAGCAGTGAACAAACAAACTATAATTCAAATATACGAGATCATGACATGAAAGATGGAGTCAAGATATACAGACACTAGAGTCTGCAGCACAAACAGCAGTTTATCTAAACTAGATCTCCCCCAATGAGACGCAGAACTGTGGCTGTGCTGTGGTTACAAACTTTCCATTGCTCAGTTTGCTTTTAGTGTGTTCACCTTGTGTCATGTATCTTGACAAAAACTGGACGTTCACTAAGTTTTATTCTGTTTCCAGTGTTTCTATTTCAAGCTGACGCATACGATTGTTCTATTTTACCATGACAGGTTACTGTATGTCATTATGGAACTGAAGGGTAAGCATTTCAAACTTTTGTCGCAACATGGGAATCGCCCTGGCCAGCTGTTCCCTGGAATTCCATAGAGATCAGAGTCTTGCTGGAGAGCCATCTTCCACCAAGACCAGACAACAACTTCATCCAGGCAGCAAAGGATGACAAGGGAGCAAGCCAGAGTGCTAGTCGTGCTGAAGGAACATGAAAAACGGCCTCCTCTATTGAGCATTCTTGACATCCATTCCGTTGATGAAACGCTGGATCAATGCCGGATGGTATTTCAGCGGGACACTGAGAACTGGGTATTTGATGCAACTCAACACTCATACACGCCTTCATCACGTCCCGATTGGACTACTGCAATGGGGTCCTCTCCGGGGTTCCCAGCAAAACCCTGGAGAGGCTCCAGCATGTCCAGAACTCTGCCGCCAGAGTTCTCACCCGCACCAAACCATTGCAGCACATCAGCCCCACCCTCATCCACCTTCACTGGCTCCCGATCAAGTCCCGGATAACTTTATGAACCCTCCTGCTCACGTACAAGTCTCTCCATGGCCTCGCTCCACAGTACCTATCAGACCTCCTCCATCCCTACACCCCTACACAGAGTCTGCGGTCCTCGGAAACGGGCCTTCTCTCTATTCCCCGCACTCGCCTCCGCACCGTTGGTGACAGGGCGTTCAG
Organism: Eleginops maclovinus; assembly: GCF_036324505.1. Taxonomy (NCBI): domain Eukaryota; kingdom Metazoa; phylum Chordata; class Actinopteri; order Perciformes; family Eleginopidae; genus Eleginops; species Eleginops maclovinus. Next base: position 847,287 of record NC_086353.1, read on the forward strand.
TGTTGAGGCCCCCACCCTCTGGGACACTCTTCCTGCAGAAGATCCGCAATGCTGCTTCCCTGGACATCTTCAAATCCTCACTAAAAACTCACGTCTTCACCTGTAGCCTCTGACCACTAACTCATCTCAGTCCCATGTTCTTCTTCCACAGCTGCCATTTCTGTTTTCTATTTTATTTACTCTATTTTTCTATGATGGTATTTGCCCTAGTTTTTTGTTTGTTTATTTGTTTTTCTGTCTGTCCTCACAACATGGAAAGCGGCCTTGGGTACCTAGAAAGGTGCTATATAAATTCAAATGATTATTATTATTATTAATAACTCATCTCCTATCACATGCTTAGATACCGGTCAACACATCCGGCCTTGTTTGTCTCTTCACGACAGACAGACTACACATTCAAATATATGATCACAGTATTCATAACTTTGACACAACTCTGAGATTTTGTCAAATCCCCCCTCCCTTTCCCTTCCATTCATCCATTCTCCTTCCCACCTCATACTTACCCTCATCCCTTCATCCATTCATCCCTTTCTAACAATACCCCTTATCCATTATTATTTGATTCCTCCCTCCCTACATCTCTATATCTTTTTATCCCTCCCTTCTTACATCCTTTCATCCCGTCATACCCCCATCCAACCTTCCCTACCTCTAACATTCTTCCCTTTGTCTCTACATCCCGTAATGCCTTCCACCACCAACCCTGTATCCCTACATTCCTTCATCCCTTCCTCCACTGACCCTTCAACCATTCTTCCCTTCCTCCCTATACATCCCTTCATCCCTCTCTCCCCTGAGCCTTCATCTCTATACCCCTTTATGCCTCCCACCATCAACCCTGTGTCCCTACATCCCTTCCTCCACTGAACCTTCATCCCATCTTACCATCCTCCCTACATCCCTACATCTCTTAATACCTATACAACTTGATCCATTGATCCCTCCTTTTCTCCCTACATAACTTCAGCCTTTTATCATCACATCCCTTCATCCCTCTCGATGTCTCCTCTCATCACTTCCTATTCAATCCAGTGAATACTTGTGTCTCTGCTGGAAGCTCATATTGAGATGGGGCAGAAATACGCTTAAGGCGGAGCGTCCTACGCTGAGTCTCCCTCTGCCTCGACTTCCTTAGCTCCTCAGCCTTACAGACAAAACCCCCTTTTTAACCCCTTCCCCTTACATTCATCAGTGCTCACCATCCGAATACACCTTTAACTAAAGAATGGTTGTGTAGTGGTTCTTGCTAGTGTAAAGCCCGAGAGTAACAGCTCACAGAGAGGAACTGTTTTAGCCTCATCATTTTTAATCCTTTTTCAGGCTTTTTTCAGGAGTCAGTAGTATACACGCAGCAAAGGGGGTCTTTAACCATAGTTCATTTAGTTTGAGAAAAGTTTATACTTTGTAAAACAACAACTCTTTATTGTGCAGAGGGTGTTTACTGTGGTTTGTGTCATCATGCATATGAATGATCAAAAGAGGAAGTAAATCTAGTCTTTCAGCAGCCTGATATCCGTCTTCTGCTCATGACGACAGAGGAAAGGCGTCTTTGAACACATCGTTCCTCCTTCACTGTAAGTAGAAACAGTTTATTGATGTGATGATTCTGTAAACCTCCTGTGTTCATTATTTAATCTGACATGTTTTATAGTCTCACAGAGATGAGAGGAGCAGCTATGAGTTTAACTGCAGCAGCGAGTGGATTAGTGGTCTTCCTGCTCTCTGTGTCAGGTACTGCACATCTACACTTACATTCAGCACATCAACAGAGGGGATTCTGGGAAATGTGGGACTTGTAAAAGCAGCTCACAGGTGGGAATAAGTGGATCAGGGTTGGATGAAATGGAAACTTCCCAAATATCATTAAAGATATATATTTTGTTGGATTTGTTGAAACACGTAGATCAGCAGAGTTTGTTTTAAAGTTGTTATTTAGTGTTACTTGTGATGGATATTCAGAAACCATCTTTCCTGTGTTGGTCAGCGTCGATTCCACTTGTCTTTTGCATAAAATATCTTTGTTCAAATAACTTTTACACGCTGTAAACTGAGAATATTGTTCATGTATGACTGTTTGTCTTTGTTATATTTCTAAGATGACCCTGGTTATAAAAATGCTCGTCGTTTTCATTAAGTTTTACTGTTTTTGAGGACATTTTGAGACTAGTCATTTCATACTGTGTCTCAACTTCTCTTATGTCGCCAGACCTCTGCAGCAAACCCTGCTAGTTCCCCCGCTCTGAGTTAAAAGCATTCTTCTTCTTTTTCTTATCTGTATCTCAAGCTGCTCACACCTCAGTGTTTTTCACACTTAACTCAGCAGCAACCTGACCACAGAGTGAACAGAGAGGGAACTGGACATGAGAGTCACACACTATGCAAATTAATAAGACCCCTCATTATTCTCTGTTAATGTATATTAAGGACTCTTCAATCTTTGACAGCACTGACTTTGAAAAACTGAGTGAAAACTATATGTTCAAAGTCTTTCAGGTTTAATTCAGACATAACTCTAAAATCATGATTGTGTAAAATGTATCTTCTTAAACTATGTGTTGACTTATGAACAGCACGAGACATTTGAAAACACTTTGTCTTATTAACTGTTGTTAAATTAAGTCCTTCATTCTGATTCTAGTTTCTGATGTGCTCTGTGTTTCAGGGGTTCAGGGTCAGGATGTCTGGGGAGTGACTTACTCTTCTACTGAGATCTGTGCAGTGAAAGGATCAACAGTGGAGATAAACTGCAGATACACATACCCATCTAGATGGAGAGGTGGTGTTAACACAGTAGAGAAAACATTCTGGTTTACTAAACAGAAAGATGGTGAACCTGTAGATCTGAGAACAGACTCAGAGTATGCAGGTCGTGTAGAGACTCTCTGTAAAAACAACATCTGCACTCTGAGAATCAGAAACCTGAGAGAGAGCGACTCAGCTCAGTACAGGTTCAGGTTCAAAACAAACCAAGAAGGCTTTGAGGGTTCACCAGGAGTCACTTTGTCTGTCACAGGTAACCATTTTAAATGTTAAGTTAATTATTTCTAAATGTCTGTACATTATATAAATGTATTTTTATGCATGTTTGTCTAAAACAACATTCCTGTTCCTTCATAAATCCAGATCTCCAGGTCACATCACCATCAAACAGGCTGTATTGTCAGAGCAGATGTCCTTATTCTTCTAATCCTTCATACATCTGGTACAAGAACCAAGAAATAATTCAGGGACAAACATCTGATTATACAGAACACCAGAACAATGGAGACAGTTATTCCTGTGCTTTAAGGGGACATGAGGACTTCCCCTCTCCTCCAATGTGTGAGTTTACTCCAAAGACTTCTATTGACATCAAATCATCTGGTGGCGTGTTATACTGAACTCTGTTGGTAATATTTCACTCCTGATCCACTTTGCTGAAAAATAGATAACAAATATATATTTGCTTACAATTTAAAAAAAAGCCTTTTTAGTGGCTGTCTCCATAAGCAGGAAGCTATGATTGAACATCTCATTGAACTTCATTATAGATTACTTACATTCTAAAATAGTCAATCATGTGTCATAACAAAATCGAATCTTGAAGATGAATGATCTCCTCCAGATGCTCCAAAGCTCCCCTCTGTGTCAGTGAGTCCCTCTGCTGAGATAGAGGAGGGCAGTTCAGTGACTCTGACCTGTAGCAGTGATGCTAACCCAGCAGCTAAATACACCTGGTACAAGGAGAACCAAAAACTGCTCATTGAGAAACCACAGCTTGTCCTCAGCTCCATCCGCTCCTCTGACTCTGGACAGTATTACTGTACAGCTGAGAACAAGCTGGGGAAGAGATCTACAAACATCTCCATTGATGTGAAATGTGAGTGAAACATTGTTGAAAGCTCTAATCTGTCCAGTCTTTGCATGAGAATATTTCCCTGATCATAACTACTTTCTTCAGCCCTTCTTGCTTCACATTCACACTCTGCTGTAATTCTCTAGACAGACTTCAGATGACTTTAGGAGTTCTAAAAAGTTTTAGGACCCATAATCAAAGATCTATTTAAAAGCAAACCTAGAATATTCCCTGTTAATAAACATCTGCTCAGGATACTCCAAAGCTTCTCTCTGAGTCAGTGAGACTTTCTGCTGAAATACAACTACGGCATTTTACAATGGTCTCTGCAGTAACACACTCCTGCCACAGTCCTGCCAATGTGAAGGAGAGGCTGAATACATTATCAGGAGGAGGAATTATGAGGTGGAGTTAAAGCCAGCCTCAGTAACATCAATCCAACGAGGGATTCTCATGGTCAGGAATAATATAAGAGGTTTAGACTGTTTATAGACGGCCATTAAACAGTACTGTAAATTATTATAAATGAAACCACACGAGGCAAATCTCCTACACCAACACGTTCTTAGAGATGATGTTCCTTTAATAGAAGCTTTAATTATTTTTTCCACAAACTGTGGAAGAAAACCCAGATTGATCCAACAAAGCAACTGAGAGAAATGTGTAGCTGTAACAGTGCATACCTTACCTGTTCTCTGTAGCTCTGCCTGCTGCCAGGAACAAACCATCTCTAGATGTTCAGATGCTCCCACACACACAACTATTACTCATTTCAATGTGTGTATCCATCCTCATGTTCTTTCATTTACGTCATCTCCTCCAGATGCTCCAAAGCTCCCCTCTGTGTCAGTGAGTCCCTCTGCTGAGATAGAGGAGGGCAGTTCAGTGACTCTGACCTGTAGCAGTGATGCTAACCCAGCAGCTAACTACACCTGGTACAAGGAGAACCAAACACTGCCTCTGGGAAGGGAAGGAAGTTATCATTTCACCTCCATCAGCTCTGAGGACAGAGGGATCTACTACTGCAAGTCTGAGAATCAATATGGAGTCAACAAGTCTTTATTTCAACACATTAATGTCCAGTGTGAGTACAAAACAGAATCAATGTGAGGTTCTGGTGATCCAGCAGTAAGGGATGCATGCCATGTAGCTCCAGAGTTCCTTTAACTGTTTAACCTTTTTTGTTCAGAATATTTATTTACAAAAATTATAGAAATAAAGTGAATTTACTGCAAATTCTGTCTATTTCTTGACAGGTCTCTATAGACGTTTTGTTGCTGAGATGCATGCCATTGATACATAATGTGACAACATGTTAACATTAAAAACATCCTGATGTGAATGACACGGGTCTCTCTGAATCTCCAGATGCTCCAAAGCTCCCCTCTGTGTCAGTGAGTCCCTCTGCTGAGATAGAGGAGGGCAGTTCAGTGACTCTGACCTGTAGCAGTGATGCTAACCCAGCAGCTAACTACACCTGGTACAAGGAGAACCAAACACTGCCTCTGGGAAGGGAAGGAAGTTATCATTTCACCTCCATCAGCTCTGAGGACAGAGGGAACTACTACTGCAAGTCTGAGAATCAATATGGAGTCAACAAGTCTTTATCTCAAAACATTAATGTCCAGTGTGAGTACAAAACAGAATCAATGTGATGTTCTGGTGATCCAGCAGTAAGGGATGCATGCCATGTAGCTCCAGAGTTCCTTTAACTGTTTAACCTTTTTTGTACAGAATATTTATTTACAATAATTATAGAAATAAAGTGAATTTACTGCAAATTCTGTCTATTTCTTGACAGGTCTCTATAGACGTTTTGTTGCTGAGATGCATGCCATTGATACATAATGTGACAACATGTTAACATTAAAAACATCCTGATGTGAATGACACAGGTCTCTCTGAATCTCCAGATGCTCCAAAGCTCCCCTCTGTGTCAGTGAGTCCCTCTGCTGAGATAGAGGAGGGCAGTTCAGTGACTCTGACCTGTAGCAGTGATGCTAACCCAGCAGCTAACTACACCTGGTACAAGGAGAATGAAGACTCTTCAAAAGCTTCAGGACAGATCTTCAACATCACTGACTTCAGAGCTGAACACAGTGGGAGTTATTCCTGTGAAGCCCAGAACAAGTTAGGACGTAGTAACTCCACCTTACATAAGATTTGTGGAACAGGTGAGTTTTATGCATTCATCTTAAACCACAAACCTATCAGCTGGTTTGTTTCAGTCACATTGTCTGTGTAGGAGGCTGAAAAAGGAATATTTTTCCAATGAACTTTTGTGGATCAGGATAGGGGTCCTTTTGTTTTCTTTCCAAGGAAATAATTACCCTGAAGTTCCAGATTCAGTATAGGGTGCAGTCATTCCCTGTGCAGAGTGAGCATTGTGTCTGTTTTGTGAAGCTAATGGAAAACACCTGTGCCTTCAGGCTGAGAGATAATCCACCGGTACTGAGAAGGTATCACTAGGGGTCCTTGTCCCCCCATCAGAGAAACTCTGCTGTATGAACTGTTCTCTGTTGGTCTGTTTCTCAGCATCATGGAAGCTACCAGCTGCTGTAACAATCCCTGTTGTTCTCCTGGCTGTCATCTCTCTCTCTGTCTTCCTGTGGATCAGGTGAGCAGATCTGTTCATCTTAATCTTAGTCTGTTAGTCAGAACTAAAACATCTCTAATGTATTTCTAAGCAGAAGAAAGAGCGCTTCCAGGGATTCATCTGAACCTGCAGAGAGAGCGGACAACAGGGAGGAGGTGAGAGTCTCATTGTGTTTAAGGGATTCTTAATCGCTGCTCTTTTACATCCTTTCTCAAAAGTTAAGTTTGATCTCAATCTCTTTGATTCTCCTCTGAGAGGTGAGAACATTTCTAGAACATCCAGAAGTTCTCCTACCTTTTGTCCTTTAATCTTTTCTGTCATACAGCATCATGTTGATGAAGCAGGGATATTTAATCATTACCACAGCTGCTGTTGCTTTGGCCTGTTCTGTGCTGGCTGCAATCCTCTGTAAATGAAGTACTTATGAGTGTAAAAATGTGAAGCTGAAAGTGTTTTTATCCCTGCAGCCTCTACCTGATCAGCCGGAGGAGCAGGGTGACCTTCAGTATGCCACCATCCACTTCTCCAACAGCCGAGCAGAACCTCTGTACTCCAACATGAGATCAGCTCAGCCCCTCAGACACACGGAGCAACAGGAAGTCCCGGAGTACGCTGCCGTCAAGTTGAAGAGTGCTGCCCCGAGGTGAGCAGCTCCTCACACAGGAACATAAACTCACTACAAGATTAAAATGACTTCACTTTGAAATGAACTCATTGCTTTTGCCTGAGTATTATTATTAAGAATGACATCATTTATCTCTCAGGCCCAGAGGGCAGGACTCTGCAGAGGACCCAGCTGCGTTGTACAGCACGGTCAACAAATCCCACTGAACACAGCAGGCGATGCATGTTCTATATTTCTATGATTCTTTTACAGTCACATCTGTAATTTCCTGGTTCATTTAGATTTGTTTTAAACACATATAGGATGTGCTTCACCAAGATTGTGCCTTAGAAACAATTGTATATCTCAGAGAAACTTACATTTATACATTCAACATCAACGTTAAGCTTATTTCTTTTACTCTGATTGGTTCAGCTGCATTAGATATGAAACACAGAGTCTTTTTATTCACATTATTAAAAAAAAGACTCACTGCAGTACTGCAAAGTGCCACTAGTGGAAAGTATTTGAAGACTTAATGCATTGGTTTGTAAATATAACTTTAACCTGATATTTGGGCGGGTCCACTGAGATGTGAGGATGGGGGGAGGTCTGTGTTATTACCTTACAGAAATCTATCCTGCAGAGGGGGGAGGGTCATTCATATTATACATATTGTTAAAATATATATATTATTATTACAATTATTATTAATATCATTATTCATTTCAGTATATAATTAACTCTATGGATATTACAATTTATTTCTATTATTATTATTATTATTTTATTGTTGTAACAACTATTTATTTATATTTTAAATAATTATATTATATTTCTCATTTTCATTGTTGATATTTACTATTTTTCTTTAAATATATTTGTATTATTATTATTGTTCTTGTTTTCCACTGCCAGCTCTTTTTGTTGGACAGCTGCAAATATTACGGAGATATCTCAACACCTACTCGGTTGATTGCCATATAATTTAGTTCATGTACATATATTATCTCACAGGTTATTTTGAAGGATATTATATTCATTACATTTTTTATATTTTATGTTCTAATCAGTATCCTTTCATTAAGTACAAATATACATATTGCTTTTGAAAAGTTCATTGGTTTTGCAAAGGAACCTCCGTTAGTGTATCCAGCTGCAGTTCCATCCTGCTGCCACTAGGGCTCAGTAAAGTATTTCACTGATAGAAAACCCTTTTCCAAGAGCCTGTGAACTTTCCCTTTGTGTGGGTACGGTCATTTTCCCCACGTTCTTTGTCTTTCTTTTTACCAGCTCCATTATTCACATTTGATAGAGTTACATTTTGTAGATTTTTAGGTATATAACCATAACAGCTCATTACAATAGTGTATCCTTCTTCCTTTGTTATAACTGTTAGTATAGCTCTGTTCTGTTGCTCTGTATATCATGTGTTTAGATTATCCTTGTGCTGGTCTGAATTGATTTGAGTTAATACAAAATATGTCCATACCAGTGCCATTACCTGTGATGTCAAAATAAAACAGCTGCACGTGTCCGCTTAAAATAATAAAGCTGCAGTGAGTAAAGTGTCACACTGAGTGAGTGGAGTGTGTGACCACAGCACACACAGTCCTGCTCTTCACTGCACATTGTGGTCTCACAGAGGAACATGCATCAGCTGATCTAGCTGCAGTTTCACACTACTGCCACTAGGTTGTAGTAAAGAGCCGTGTTTTACTGAGAGAAAACTGTTTCCAAGAGCCTGTGAAGTATAGTTCTCTTTGTGTGTAAACCAGAGACTGTATATATAGAGGTGTGACATTTTCCATCTTATAGGTTTTAATATGATTTGTTATTGTTAATTATATAACCTCCGGAGCTCGTTGTTTTCATCACTGATGACTCTTCTGGATGTCATGTGTTTTGTATTCTTTTGCTTGAATGAAAAAGGTTTAACTTGCAGTAACTCATGTACATACTGTTGCCATAACCCGTGATTTCAAAGTACAATAATAGCATATGTTTGCTCGAAATAAAAAACTGAAAACAATAAATGAATAACTAGCTGCAGTGATGAAAGTGCAGTGTTTGTCAGGAGACATTAGGAGGTGAACACAGTAGAGGCAGACTGTCACACTGAGGGAGGGAAGTGTGTGTCCACAGCACAGCCACAGTCCTGCTCTTCACTGACGGAAACACTGTTCAGTTCAGTTCAGTTCGTGCTGCAGAGTGAAGTCTGGTTTGAGTTTGAATATTAAAACTAAACAGCCATTATTATTATTATAATACAAAGTAAAACCAAAGCTATTTCTTAATTTAAAGATTTTGTGATGTGAGTTTTTGCACACACTATTAATGCATGCATTTTCAATTCATGGAGTCCAGGCAGTTTCCTTATTGTGATGTTCATTTGTATTGTTGAGATTTATTCAAAGAACATTGTTTTACATCCTTAATTTTGGCAGCTTTTATGATATAGGAATACATTATGATGTATCTTCTCTTGTTAGCGAGGAGAGGAGGTCTGTTTACCACAAACTAGTCTCTTGCTGCGAAACAACAAACCATGTAAAGCAATAATGTGAAGAGGAAGGAAGTGGTGTTCTTTAACCACCTGCTTTCTCTGTCCTTTCTACCTTCATGCCCACAGAGGGGCATTAGGGTTTGTGAGAACTCCCTTTCTTTCAATGTAAAGGGTTTTCTTTTGTTCAATCTTCTTCTTTATGTTATTGTCACTGAAGCCACACGGAGACTAGAGGAGCAGCGATGAGGTTAACAGCGAGTGGATTTGTTGTCTTCCTTCTCTCTATGCCAGGTAATGTAAATCCACATTTCAATGTAATACCTTTAGCTTTTCTAATCACTCTGACTCTTTACAAAAGCATTCAATACAAGCATACAGCAAACATACATAGGCCTACATGAGTGAAATAACAAGATGCAATGAAATTAATTCAGAGAAAAATTCAAAGAGACAATACAACTGTCAGGGTTGGGGAAACATGACCCAAGTGCAGTAAATCAAGGGGAGGCAGGTAAGGGTCCAAATAAAAGCTTTATTCAAAAGCTGTTGATGAAAACACGAAGCAAGGGGAACACAGGACATGAAAAACACTTAGCTTCAGACATGAAGGGCGACAGGAACAGGCAGGTATCTTGGACAAGATCAGGGAAGAAATGATGGCCACATAACAGACAAAAGGGAAACAGGGACTAAATACACATGGGCAATCACAAGACAAGAGACAGCTGGAAGGGGGAGGAGAAACACAGGGGCAACAGGTGAACACAATGACACAATCAGGCACAGGAGGGAAACGCAGACAGGAAGTGAAGCTAAACATGACACAAGAGGGGAAAACATTTCAAAATAAAACACAACACAAGGACATGACATATGAAACAAGGATCATGCACAGTACCCCCAAAACATCTGATACAATGAGAACAAAACACAATTAAATGACTATAACCCTTTCAAAAACAACAAAGTCATAAATTAGTATTTGCAGCAGTTAGAATCAGTACCTGATGTTTCACTGTCCTCTAGTGGTGAATCTTAAGTGTGACACATTCAGGCTTCATCACTCTGAGTGCTCCCTCCACTGTCTGCTTTAAAGGATCAGGTCACCCAGACTACAGAAACACCTATTACCTCTCTCACCTCCAGTGGTATCTAAACATGCAGATAGTTCATAATGAAGTTTGCTGCATGCTGTTTGATCAGTTTTCACATTTTAAAGTTTCTCTTTACTTAAAAGTGTCAGAATTGGGGGAAAGGACCCAGGCACAGAAGCAATAGAGGAGGCAGGGGTTCAAACGTATAACAAAGGGCGAGCTTTCATTGAAAGAAAAGCTGAAAATAAAAATGTACAACTAAGGAAAAGTAATAAAAGAAAACAAAGACAAACCAGTGGAAAAGGTTCGGGCGGACGACCAGGGAGCAAGGCAGAGGCCGTGAGGCCCCAGAGACAGGGGCGCAAGTCACGGCGAGGGAACTCTTGGGGGCGGAGGCAGGGCCAGCGACGAAGATTGGGCCAAAGACGGGGCCGGATGCAAGGGCGGGGGAACTCTGGAGGGCAGGCAGGAGTGCGACTGAGGCGGGCAGGAATGCGACTGGAGGCCCCGGCGGGGACACTCTTGGGGCTGGGCCGGCAGACGGCGAGACGCCTCTGGAGGACGGGCATTAGGGCGGCAGAACCCGCGATAGGACCACTCTGGTGGAGGGGCAGAAGGCCGGCGTGGGCAGCAGTGGGTTCCCGCTGAAGGGCGGCCTGGAGGGCTGCGGGACAGCTTCAGAAGACCTGGAGCAGGAGGCGGTGCGACCACTGACGAGACAGGAGCTCGAGTCGGCGGGACATGTACTGGCGTCGGCGGGAGCCCCGAGGTAGCAGGTGATGGAGTCGGCAGGTCCTTGGAGGGAGCAGGAACAGGTGTTGGCAGGACCCCAGGCAGAACAGGGGACGGCGGGACCCCCAACTGTGAAGGAAAAGGTGTTGGCGGGACCCCCATCGGAACAGGTGGCGGAGGGACCCCCATTGGAGCGGGTGACTGCATGACCCCAACGTAGCAGGAGCAGGTGTTGGCGGGACCCCCATCAGAACGGGTGAGGACGGGACCCCCAAGGGAACATGAGCAGGTGTTGGCGGGACCCCCATTGGAACAGGTTATGGCGGGAACCCCAAGGGAACAGAAGCAGATGTTGGCGGGACCCCCATCAGAACAGGTGACGGCAGGACACCCAACGGAGCAGGAGCAGGTGTTGGCGGGACCCCCAACAGAACATGTGACAGCGAGGCCCCCAACGTAGCAGGAGCAGGTGTCGAAGGGACCCCATCAGAACAGGTGACGGCGGGACCCCCAACGGAACATGAGCAGGTGTTGGCGGGACCCCCATCGGAAGTGGTGATTGCAGGACCCCCAAGGGAACAGAAGCAGGTGTTGGCGGGACCCCCATCGAAAGAGGTGATGGTGGGACCCCCAACAGAGCTGGAGCAGGTGTTGGCGGGATCCTCAACGGAGCAGACGTTGGCATGACCTTCATCGGAAAAGGTGACGGCAGGACCCCCATCGGAACAGGTGACGGCAGGACCCCCAACGGAGCAGGAGCCGGTGTTGGCGGGGCCCTTATCCAAACAGGTGATGGCGTGACCCCCAACGGAGCAGGTGTTGGCGGGACCCCATCAGAACAGGTGATGGCAGGACACCCAACAGAGCAGGTGTTGGCGGGACCCCCAACAGAACATGTGATAGCGAGGCCTCCAACATAGCAGGAGCAGGTGTTGACGGGACCCCATCAGAACGGGTGACGGCGGGACCCCCAACGGAACATGAGCAGGTGTTGGCAGGACCCCCATCGGAACAGGCGACGGCAGGACCCCAAGGGAACATGAGCAGGTGTTGGCGGGACCCCAGTCAGAACAGGTGATGGCAGGAACCCCAGGAGCAGATGAAGTGGGCCGGGCCAAAGACAGGACACGAGTAGCTGGATTTAGCTGGACTGCAGCTGGAATCATGGCGGAAGGGCGTTGGCCTGGAATTGAGGAGGCCGGGACTCGACCTGGAAACGTCATGGAGGCCGGGGCAAGGGCAGTGTAGCGTTCCGCCGTTCCCACATGAGGCTCCAGAGTGTATCCAGTCAGGCCAGGAGCTGGAACAGGTGCCGGAGCTGCAGGTGGAGGTAGAATAGCATCTATACGGACTAGCTGTTGTACCATGGCGGCCATCCGCTGCATCAGGACGGTGATGTCAGCCAGCGCATGTACCTGGGTTGAGGACGCCTGGTGGGTTCTCATCACCTCTTGTCTTGGGACGGCATCCTCGAATAATTCTGCTGGGTCCATTTTTTGGTTGCGTTGTACTGTCAGGAATAGGGGAAAGGACCCAGGCGCAGAAGCAATAGAGGAGGCAGGGGTTCAAACGTATAACAAAGGGCGAGCTTTTATTGATAAAAAAGCTGAAAATAAAAATGTACAACGAAGGAAAAGTAACAAAAGAAAACACAGACTAACCGGTGGAAAAGGGAGGGCAGAAAGAGAGAGATGCAAGACATCACGGGGAAAGGGCAAATAAAGAAGATGACGCGACAAAGAGCACAGAGGAAAGACCAGACTAAATACAGAGGAGGGTAATCACAAGACAGGAAACAGCTGGGAAGGGGGAGGAGAAACACAGGGGCAACAGGTGAGCACGACCAGACAATCAGACAGGAGGGAAACTAAAGACAGGAAGTAAAGAAGACAAGACAGGAAGTGACAAAACAAGATACATTTCAAAATAAAACTGTAAATTAAAAATACAGAAACTGAGATCCTAACAAAAAGTAAGACATCTCTGCACACAGCTTTTCCAACTGATCCACCTAAACAAGCTAAAGTCATTAGACTATAGTTTTCTAATCAACATCATCATATCAAACAGTGTGTGTGCTACCAGTCATGTGTGAGGTGTTCATGTTGGCAGACCTGTAAGTTCCCACGTCTCATAGTTCTGCATTTCTGAACTGAAGCAGCCTGACCACAGAGATAAGAAACAAACCAAGAACAATGATATGGCATTTTCCATCCTCTCTTATAACTAATACTGTGCTCTTCATCCTGTTCAGTAAAACTGCCTCATGGTTCACAGGTGAATGCATCCCTGTTCCTGCACTACACCTGCAGACTGTGTGACGTCCTCAGTGCTCATAGAGAGGAACTGTTTTAGCCTCATCATTTTTAATCCTTTTTCAGGCTTTTTTCAGGAGTCAGTAGTATACACGCAGCAAAGGGGGTCTTTAACCATAGTTCATTTAGTTTGAGAAAAGTTGATACTTTGTAAAACAACAACTCTTTATTGTGCAGAGGGTGTTTACTGTGGTTTGTGTCATGATACATATTAATAATCAAAAGAGGAAGTAAATCTAGTCTTTCAGCAGCTGTTTTCTGCTCATTGACGACAGAGGAAAGGCGTCTTTGAACACATCGTTCCTCTTTCACTGTAAGTAGAAACAGTTTATTGATGTGATGATTCTGTAAACCTCCTGTGTTCATTATTTAATCTGACATGTTTTATAGTCTCACAGAGATGAGAGGAGCAGCTATGAGTTTAACTGCAGCAGTGAGTGGATTAGTGGTCTTCCTGCTCTCTGTGTCAGGTACTGCACATCTACACTTACATTCATCACATCAACAGAGGGGATTCTGGGGAAATGTGGGACTTGTAAAAGAAGGTGATTTGTATAAATAAGTAGATCAGGGTTGAATGAAAAGCAAATTTCCCAAAAACAATTAAAAATATATATATATTTGTGTTTGATTCTAGTTTCTGATGTGCTCTGTGTTTCAGTGGTTCAGGGTCAGGATGTCTGGGGAGTGACTTACTCTTCTACTGAGATCTGTGCAGTGAAAGGATCAACAGTGGAGATAAACTGCAGCTACACATACCCATCTACATGGAGAGGTGGTGTTAACACAGTAGAGAAAACATTCTGGTTTATTGAGAAGAAAGATGATGAACCTATAGAGCTCTTCCCAGACTCAGAGTATGCAGGTCGTGTTGAGACTCTCTGTGGAAACAACATCTGCACTCTGAGAATCAGAAACCTGAGAGAGAGCGACTCAGCTCAGTACAGGTTCAGGTTCACAACAAACCAAGATGCATTTACTGCTGAACCTGGAGTCACTTTGTCCGTCACAGGCAATATTTGAATTCATTTATATAATGTTCAAATGTTCAATATCTATAAAATATTGTATAAATGTTTATGAATGCATGTTTGTTGACAGTTTGTATCTGAAATAACATGCCTGTTCCTTCTTCTTGAATCCAGATCTCACAATGCTGTTTGAACCCAAATATACTAACAAGGTAGAGCTGAAGTGTGAGAGCAGTTGTCGTGTACCCTCTGGTCATTATGTCTGGTACAGCAACGGAGAGAAAACTCGGACAGGGAAATCTTCTGCTCGACTATTCCACTTAGGTGATACAGAGAGATTTTCCTGTGCTCTGAAAGGATATGAGGACTTCCCCTCTCCTGCAGTGTGTGAGTTTACGCACACACACACACACACACACACACACACACACACACACACACACACACACACACACACACACACACACACACACACACACACACACACACACACACACTGACATTACAACACAATTCAATTTCAGAGATAACCTCACTGTCTTCAGAATCTTAATATGGACGAAGTATTATTGCAATAAGAAAAGCTGAACTTTAAACTGTACATAGTTGTAAGAAAAGCAACATACAAAATACATGTTGATAGAGACCAGGAAATCCTATACACACCAAGAACGGAAAAAGAAAAGTAAGAGTAATTAAGGACAAAATTGTAAAAACGGCCTGCACCTGCAACGTTATAAAGGATGATGAGGGGCCGCTTTGAAAGTAGATGTACTGTAGGAATACTAAATCTATCTACAATAATAAGGCCTTCAGAGCGGCAGCTACAGCGTGCACTGATAAAATGTCACCATGAAAGAAAGGTAATATTTAAAAGTCACCTTTTCATCGATCCAGGACATTTATTTACATAAAATCACCAATCATTTCATACACTCTGTTATTAGGATAGTAGATTTAGACCAAGTTTAGACCAGTTTCAAACAGCAACTGTCTAATGTGTCCAGGATCTACTTTACAATATTAAAACAAAAAGTGAATTCTAAAATAAATCCCCAAATAGTAAATCATGTGCCATTAAACATTCTTATATTTAAATCATTAATGTTCATTTTTTCTCCAGATGCTCCAAAGCTCCCCTCTGTGTCAGTGAGTCCCTCTGCTGAGATAGAGGAGGGCAGTTCAGTGACTCTGACCTGTAGCAGTGATGCTAACCCAGCAGCTCAATACACCTGGTACAAGGAGGGTGGAAATCAGAAACCTCCTCTACTCACTAAAGCACCACAGCTTGTCCTCAGCTCCATCCAGGTTTCTGACTCTGGAGTGTATTACTGTACAGCTGAGAGCGTGCTGGGGAAGACATCGAATATTATATCTATTGATGTCAAATGTGAGTGAAACAGTTTATTTAAAGCTTCAATCTGTCCAGTCTTTACAAGAGAGGAGTTCACTGCTCATAACTCTGTAGTAACACTCCCTTAACCTAGTTGTATCATCTCCTCCAGATGCTCCAAAGCTCCCCTCTGTGTCAGTGAGTCCCTCTGCTGAGATAGAGGAGGGCAGTTCAGTGACTCTGACCTGTAGCAGTGATGCTAACCCAGCAGCTAACTACACCTGGTACAAGGAGTACCAAACACTGCCTCTGGGAGCAGAAGGAAGTCATCATTTCCCCTCCATCAGCTCTGAGGACAGAGGGAACTACTACTGCAAGACTGAGAATCAATATGGAGAGATCATCTCTACATCTCTACCTGTAGATGTGCAGTGTGAGTACTACTATGATGCTGTGGTGACCCAGCAGTAAGGGATGGATGTCATGTAGCTTCTACTGTTGAACACATCTGGTACAGAACATACAGTTTATTGACAGTAATTACAGAAATAATGTGAATATATACTGTTGACTGTGTTTTATTTCCAGACAGACAATGATAGATCTTTAAACGCTTATTCCCAAGATCCATGCCCTAATACAAAATGCACCACCTGACAAAGGCATGTTAACGTTTAAAAATACACAACTATCTTATGTTAAACTCATGGATCTCTCTGAATCTCCAGATGCTCCAAAGCTCCCCTCTGTGTCAGTGAGACCCTCTGCTGAGATAGAGGAGGGCAGTTCAGTGACTCTGACCTGTAGCAGTGATGCTAACCCAGCAGCTAACTACATCTGGTACAAGAAGGCTCCAAATGCACACTTTTCTCATGTCAATGAAGGACCGATTCTTGTCTTCAGCTCCATCCACTCCTCTGACTCTGGACAGTACAATTGTACAGCTGAGAACAAGCTGGGGAAGAGATCTACAAACATCTCCATTGATGTGAAATGTGAGTGAAACATTGTTTGAAAGCTCTAATCTGTCCAGTCTTTGCTTGATAATATTTCACTGATCATAACTACTTTCTCCAGCTCACATTCACAGTCTGCTACATCTGCTCAGGATACTCCAAAGCTTCTCTCTGAGTCAGTGAGACTTTCTGCTGAAATACAGCTAACTACGAACTACGGGGGGACTCGGGGGATCCGAGACCCCCTGAAACTGAGTCAAGCGCAAGAGCAACCCCCCCCCCCCCCCCCCCCCCCCCCCCCCCCCCCGAGAGAAAAATGGGACCCCCCGAAAATCTCGGCATAGTTCGAACACTGGCTACGGCATTTTACAATGGTCTCTGCAGTAACACACTCCTGCCACAGTCCTGTTTTGGGGGCTTTGGCACGAGCACATTTTGAGCGAGCGGGGGACTGTTTTTGTTAGCATCTGGTTAGCTAGCATGGCTATCGGGCATTAGACGCCGTTACTAGAACAAGGCGGAGGGAGAGTCCTCTGAGAAGCTCTGCCTCAGATAGCTACAGCTCAGTGAGGTTAAGGACTCCTTTTAAACTTTAGATAGTTACTGTTACTCTCAGTTATCTCAGTGGTTCTCAGACGGTTTGGTCCTCATTTATGTAATCAAATATTTCCTAGGCACACCTTTATCAGAATCAGAATACCTGTAATCGCCCACAGAGGGGACATTTTCATTTGTACAGCAGAAAGAGCCAAAGACAGCTTAATATTACACCAAGATACTATATCATATTATTATATAGCATTAATATTATATTATAGTTGTGAAAAAAACAATCATTCCAAAGTATACTATTCGGCAGTACAAATACAAGTTTAAAAGGGGAGTGATTAGAAAGATATGTATTAATACAATTTAAAAATACTAACTCGGTAATTTAAGATAAGAAACACGGTATAAGTGTTTTATAGCTGCTTCACAGGAGGGGGGGAGAGGAGAGGCTGACATAGATTCAGGAACCCAAATATAAGTGACCAAAAGTTGAAATGATTAGTTATTGGTTGTGGTCACATTCTAAGAATTGATTGATTATTGAAAAGTATACAGTTCTGTTTCATATGGGTGATGGGACATGTATCCATGGATCTCTTAATTGTGCCCTAAAAGTGAGCCAGATTGAAGCATTTAACTCCTAAATTAGACTCTTCCCGGGGGAGCATACCTCCGGACCCCCCCAGAGGAAGTGAGGTCCTCCCCCAGATTACAACAGGTTGGCTAGGACCCTAAATACATTTGCACATTCTTTATAAACACAGTGTAACAGCAGTTCCATTCCTACCTTCATTTGAATCTGATATGTATGTTTTCCTTTTGTGTTCTTGTCCCAGAACTTCTGCCATTGTGTTTTCATATTGTATTGTATAAATCATTTTACTTCTGTCCTATTGAAAGGTGCTGGTAATTCTATCTGATCTGTTTTGAATCCATTTTTAGCCAGTTAATCCACTACTTCATTCCCCCTAATTAATAATAATAATTATCATTATTATAATAATAATTATTATTATTGTTGTTATTAATATTAATATTATTATCTTTATTATTATTATTATTATTATTATTATTATTATTATTATTATTATTATCATTATTATTATATCATTATTATTATTATCATTATTATTATTATTATTATTATTATTATTATTATTATTATTATTATTATTATTATTATCATTATTATTATTATTATTATTATTATTATTATTATTATGATAATCATTATTATTATTATTATTATTATTATTATTATCATTATTATTATCATTATTATTATTAATATCAATATTATTATTGTTATCATTATTATTATTATTATTATTATTATTATTATTATTATTATCATTATTATTATAATTATAATTATTAGTATTATTATTATTATTATTATTATTATTATCATTATTATTATTATCATTATTATTAATATCATTATTATTATTATCGTTATTATTATTATTATCATTATTATTATTATTATTATTATTATCATTATTATTATTATTATTATTATTATTATTATCATTATTATTACTATTATTATCATTATTATTATTATTATTATTATTATTATTATTATTATTATTATTATCATTATTATTATTATTATTATCATTATTATTATTATTATTATTATTATCATTATTATTATTATCATTATTATCATTATTATTATTATTATTATTATCATTATTATTATCATTATTATCATTATTATTATTATTATTATTATCATTATTATTATTATCATTATTATTATCATTATTATCATTATTATTATTATCATTATTATTAATATCATTATTATTATTATCATTATCAGTATTATTATTATTATTATTATTATTATTATTATTATTATCATTATTATTATTATTATTATTATATTATTATTATCATTATTATTATTATTATTATTATCATTATTATTATCATTATTATTATCATTATTATTATTAATATCATTTTTATTATTATTATTATTATTATTATTATTATTATTATTATCATTATTATTATTATCATTATTATTATCATTATTATCATTATTATTATCATTATTATCATTATTATTATCATTATTATTATTATTATTAATATCATTATTATTATTATTATTATTATTATTATCATTATTATTATTATTATTATTATTATCATTATTATTATTAATATTATTATTATTATTATTATTATCATTATTATTATTATTATTATCATTATTATTATCATTATTATCATTATTATTATCATTACTATTATTATTATTATTATTATTAATATCATTATTATTATTATTATTATTATCATTATTATTATTATTATTATTATCATTATTATTATTAATATTATTATCATTATTATTATTATTAATATTATTATTGTTGTTATTGTTATTATTATTATTATTATTGTTGTTGTTATTTTTAATATTTAATGTTAATATGTTAACTTTAATCTTAGAGAATTTGAGTTTTTGTAATAACCTAATAATCAGAAAAATGTTGTAAGAAATTAAATACAAAATTAATATGAAAAATATCTAATACAAAATAAAATGATAAATGCTGAATAATAATCAATATTAGAGTTCAGGGGAGACAATTACCCTACATTTGATGTGATAGGGGGCGGTCAGCGACCTGGATAATGCAAAGGGGGCAACGGCCCAAAAAAGGTTGAGAACCACTGTCCTACATCAACACGTGCTTAGAGAGGATGTTCCTTTAATAGAAGTTTTAATTATTTTTCCACAAAATGTTGAAGAAAACCCAGATTGATCCAACAAAGCAACTGAGAGAAATGTGTAGCTGTAACAGTGCACACCTTACCTGTTCTCTGTAGCTCTGCCTGCTGCCAGGAACAAACCATCTCTAGATGTTCAGATGCTCCCACACACACAACTATTACTCATTTCAATGTGTGTATTCATCCTCATGTTATTTCATTTATGTCATTTCTTCCAGATGCTCCAAAGCTCCCCTCTGTGTCAGTGAGTCCCTCTGCTGAGATAGAGGAGGGCAGTTCAGTGACTCTGACCTGTAGCAGTGATGCTAACCCAGCAGCTAACTACACCTGGTACAAGGAGAATGAAGACTCTCCAAACGCTTCAGGACAGATCTTCACCATCACTGACTTCAGAGCTGAACACAGTGGGAGTTATTCCTGTGAAGCCCAGAACAAGTTAGGACGTAGTAACTCCACCTTATATCTGAGTGTTGGAACAGGTGAGTTCTCCACATTCACCAGACCTGATCCTCATTGTAATATGCAGCAACCCATGCATATTAAACATGTCAGTGTTCAGGGAGGACCCTCCATGGTGTCAGAGGTGGATGACACTGACAAAGTGATTCATAAATCTAGTAGTGAGACGTATCACACATGTATTCCTCTTTCTAGGGAGTTCAAGAATGATGGTGAATATCATCAGGACGACTCTGGGGGTCTTGATTCTGATGCCTGTGTTTCTCCTGAGTCTGTGGATGAGGTACAACACGAGAAATCCATCAGTTCACTCAACATGTATTTATTATCTTCTAACATCCTCTCTTTCACTCTCATGAATTCTGCACTTGTTGGTGTTGTTGTTGTTGTTGTTAATCCAGGAAGGAGAAATCTCTGAGATCAAGCACTGGAGCACATACACCTGAAGAGATAGAGGTGAGACAGAGGTTATACATTGTCCCATAAATGATCTGAAGAAGAGGAGTTAAGTGAACCTGTGTTATAAAGACAACTTGCTGAGTGGAAACCAGTAATGCTTTTGGTTTTAAAACAATGACATCAACTAGTTTTCTTCAGAATATAATACATGTTTGATTATATCTCACAATATATACAGTTTCATGATTAAGAGCCTCCCTCTGTCTGCTCTGTCCATCAGTTGGACTCTGTTCCTGAGTATGAGAACGTCTCTCTCACTGCAGCACAGACAGAAGACCCAGAGGAGCAGGAAGACATGGTGTGAAGTCCAGTCAGGTGAGAGCCTCCTGCATCAGATACAACAGGCCCACTCCACATGTAGAGTCACAGTTCCAGCTGTAACTTTACACAAAGTCTCCTGTGATTTTCTTCAGATGCTCACCTGATGGACACCAATAAGAAGGACATTGAAATATCCCTGATGAGAGTGAGGCTGTGCAGGATGTGGGGGAGGTGGATACATTCACCTTCAACTCCCAATATGTTTTATAGTCAGTGTTCAGTAGCAGCAGCAGGTAGGAGTCAGCAGCATGGACGTCTAGCAGAATGTGTTGCTGGCAGCTTGAACTGAATCATGTCGAGGTGTCAGACATGACTTATTGTTCAGAGCAGCTGATGGTCAGGTGCTGTAACATACTGCTTTAAGTATGCATGCTTATTTTATTATCTGTAGAATCTGTGATAATACAGAAGTCTATGATAAGTGTTCTTGTGCATTTTATCCTTTTGAATTTTCTACATAATAAATAACCTTCTTTAAATCCTGATCAGTGTCTTGGTTTATATCTGTGCTGCTGAGAGAGACTAAAAGCATCACATTTGACTCCAGTTACAGTTTGGATTTGTTCACACTGAAACTAAAATAAGCTCACTAGTAGAAACCTTTGCTAGACGTCCAGAGTCTGGAACAAAGACTGAACTGGCTCTTAAGTGTGGAAGGTCCTATCCCTCCTTCTCATCTTCTAAGTATGGGCAGTACCTCTGTAACCTCCCTTCATGTGTTGTCAATCTGACTCATGGTTAGCCAACATGAGGTCAGAATGAAGTATTATAGTATACAAAGCAGCAAGAAGAGCAGTTTATTAAGAAGAACATGCACTTGTGTTTAATCTTCATGCCTTGCTCCCTTTATCCTGCATACACTCATTCATCCCTTTCTACGTCTCTTCTAACCTTCATCCCCACGGTCATTCCTCCCCAAGATCCTCTTCCCTTCATCACTACCTCCCCTCATCCCCTCATACCTCCCTGATTCCCTTCACCCATCCCTCCCAACACAAATTTGACCCCAACATCCCTTCATACAATCTTTCCTCCATCCCTATTCACTTCCTTACTACATCCTTAACCCTTCATATCTTCCTCCTGTGTACACTCATGTATCCCTTTCACCACCCCCTCCCTTCATCCCCTCATCCAGTGCAGCTGTTTTATTTTGACATCACAGGTAATGGCACTGGTATGGACATATTTTGTATTAACTCAAATCAATTCAGACCAGCACAAGGATAATCTAAACACATGATATACAATAATAATAATAATAATAATACATTTAATTTGTAATGCACTCTTCATTCCAAGGGAATCTCAGAGTGCCACTGCCCTATTAGAGGGTATACAGTTTATAATAAATAGCAAAAACAGACTTCATTTTCTATACATGAACAAATATTGAATATGTCATTCTATATTTCAGTTTAATAAGTATTAATTGAAGAGTCCGAGTTAATGAAGGTTGCATTCAGTAGTATTCGGTAGCGTGGCTCCGGCAGCGTGGCTTGGCTCCGTGGCTTGGCGGCTTGGCTCCGTGGCTCCGGCAGCGTGGCTCCGGCAGCGTGGCCCCGGCAGCGTGGTTCCGGCAGCATGGCTCCGGCAGCGTGGCTTGGCTCCGTGGCTCCGTCAGCGTGGCTCCGGTAGCGTGCCGTGGCTCCGGCAGCGTGGCGTGGCTCCGTTGCTCCGGTAGCGTGGCTACGGCAGCGTGGCGTGGCTCCGTTTCACAAGTTCAGTGGCAGAGCTGCACTTGTGATTCCCTAACGCTGCTGTGGAGAGGCAGTGAGGTGGCTGCCAAATATACATATACAGAGCAAAAGAACAGAGTAATACTAACAGTTATAACAAAGGAAGAAGGATACACTATTGTAATGAGCTGTTATGGTTATATACCTAAAAATCTACAAAATGTAACTCTATCAAATGTGAATAATGGAGCTGGTAAAAAGAAAGACAAAGAACGTGGGGAAAATGACCGTACCCACACAAAGGGAAAGTTCACAGGCTCTTGGAAAAGGGTTTTCTATCAGTGAAATACTTTACTGAGCCCTAGTGGCAGCAGGATGGAACTGCAGCTGGATACACTAACGGAGGTTCCTTTGCAAAACCAATGAACTTTTCAAAAGCAATATTTGTACTTAATGAAAGGATATTGATTAGAACATAAAATATAAAAAATGTAATGAATATAATATCCTTCAAAATAACCTGTGAGATAATATATGTACATGAACTAAATTATATGGCAATCAACCGAGTAGGTGTTGAGATATCTCCGTAATATTTGCAGCTTTCCAACAAAAAGAGCTGGCAGTGGAAAACAAGAACAATAATAATAATACAAATATATTTAAAGAAAAATAGTAAATATCAACAATGAAAATGAGAAATATAATATAATTATTTAAAATATAAATAAATAGTTGTTACAACAATAAAATAATAATAATAATAATAGAAATAAATTGTAATATCCATAGAGTTAATTATATACTGAAATGAATAATGATATTAATAATAATTGTAATAATAATATATATATTTTAACAACATGTATAATATGAATGACCCTCCCCCCCATAGATAGATTTCTGTAAGGTAATAACACAGACCTCCCCCCATCCTCACATCTCAGTGGACCCGCCCAAATATCATGTTAAAGTTATATTTACAAACCAATGCATTAAGTCTTCAAATACTTTCCACTAGTGGCACTTTGCAGTACTGCAGTGAGTCTTTTTTTAAATAATGTGAATAAAAAGACTTTGTGTTTCATATCTAATGCAGCTGAACCAATCAGAGTAAAAGAAATAAGCTTAACGTTGATGTTGAATGTATAAATGTAAGTTTCTCTGAGATATACAATTGTTTCTAAGGCACAATCTTGGTGAAGCACATCCTATATGTATTTAAAACAAATCTAAATGAACCTGGAAATTACAGATGTGACTGTAAAAGAATCATAGAAATATAGAACATGCATCGCCTGCTGTGTTCAGTGGGATTTGTTGACCGTGCTGTACAACGCAGCTGGGTCCTCTGCAGAGTCCTGCCCTCTGGGCCTGAGAGATAAATGATGTCATTCTTAATAATAATACTCAGGCAAAAGCAATGAGTTCATTTCAAAGTGAAGTCATTTTAATCTTGTGGTGAGTTTATGTTCCTGTGTGAGGAGCTGCTCACCTCGGGGCAGCACTCTTGAACTTGACGGCAGCGTACTCCGGGACTTCCTGTTGCTCCGTGTGTCTGAGGGGCTGAGCTGCTCTCATGTTGGAGTACAGAGGTTCTGCTCGGCTGTTGGAGAAGTGGATGGTGTCATACTGAAGGTCACCCTGCTCCTCCGGCTGATCAGGTAGAGGCTGCAGGGATAAAAACACTTTCAGCTTCACATTTTTACACTCATAAGTACTTCATTTACAGAGGATTGCAGCCAGCACAGAACAGGCCAAAGCAACAGCAGCTGTGGTAATGATTAAATATCCCTGCTTCATCAACATGATGCTGTATGACAGAAAAGATTAAAGGACAAAAGGTAGGAGAACTTCTGGATGTTCTAGAAATGTTCTCACCTCTCAGAGGAGAATCAAAGAGATTGAGATCAAACTTAACTTTTGAGAAAGGATGTAAAAGAGCAGCGATTAAGAATCCCTTAAACACAATGAGACTCTCACCTCTTCCCTGTTGTCCGCTCTCTCTGCAGGTTCAGATGAATCCCTGGAAGCGCTCTTTCTTCTGCTTAGAAATACATTAGAGATGTTTTAGTTCTGACTAACAGACTAAGATTAAGATGAACAGATCTGCTCACCTGATCCACAGGAAGACAGAGAGAGAGATGACAGCCAGGAGAACAACAGGGATTGTTACAGCAGCTGGTAGCTTCCATGATGCTGAGAAACAGACCAACAGAGAACAGTTCATACAGCAGAGTTTCTCTGATGGGGGGACAAGGACCCCTAGGGGTACCTTCTCAGTACCGGTGGATTATCTCTCAGCCTGAAGGCACAGGTGTTTTCCATTAGCTTCACAAAACAGACACAATGCTCACTCTGCACAGGGAATGACTGCACCCTATACTGAATCTGGAACTTTAGGGTAATTATTTCCTTGGAAAGAAAACAAAAGGACCCCTATCCTGATCCACAAAAGTTCATTGGAAAAAATATTCCTTTTTCAGCCTCCTACACAGACAATGTGACTGAAACAAACCAGCTGATAGGTTTGTGGTTTAAGATGAACGCATAAAACTCACCTGTTCCACAAATCTTATGTAAGGTGGAGTTACTACGTCCTAACTTGTTCTGGGCTTCACAGGAATAATTCCCACTGTGTTCAGCTCTGAAGTCAGTGATGTTGAAGATCTGTCCTGAAGCTTTTGGAGAGTCTTCATTCTCCTTGTACCAGGTGTAGTTAGCTGCTGGGTTAGCATCACTGCTACAGGTCAGAGTCACTGAACTGCCCTCCTCTATCCCAGCAGAGGGACTCACTGACACAGAGGGGAGCTTTGGAGCATCTGGAGATTCAGAGAGACCCGTGTCATTCACATCAGGATGTTTTTAATGTTAACATGTTGTCACATTATGTATCAATGGCATGCATCTCAGCAACAAAACGTCTATAGAGACCTGTCAAGAAATAGACAGAATTTGCAGTAAATTCACTTTATTTCTGTAATTTTTGTAAATAAATATTCTGTACAAAAAAGGTTAAACAGTTAAAGGAACTCTGGAGCTACATGGCATGCATCCCTTACTGCTGGATCACCAGAACCTCACATTGATTCTGTTTTGTACTCACACTGGACATTAATGTATTGAGATAAAGACTTGTTGACTCCATATTGATTCTCAGACTTGCAGTAGTAGATCCCTCTGTCCTCAGAGCTGATGGAGGTGAAATGATAACTTCCTTCCCTTCCCAGAGGCAGTGTTTGGTTCTCCTTGTACCAGGTGTAGTTAGCTGCTGGGTTAGCATCACTGCTACAGGTCAGAGTCACTGAACTGCCCTCCTCTATCTCAGCAGAGGGACTCACTGACACAGAGGGGAGCTTTGGAGCATCTGGAGGAGATGACATAAATGAAAGAACATGAGGATGGATACACACATTGAAATGAGTAATAGTTGTGTGTGTGGGAGCATCTGAACATCTAGAGATGGTTTGTTCCTGGCAGCAGGCAGAGCTACAGAGAACAGGTAAGGTGTGCACTGTTACAGCTACACATTTCTCTCAGTTGCTTTGTTGGATCAATCTGGGTTTTCTTCAACAGTTTGCGGAAAAAATAATTAAAGCTTCTATTAAAGGAACATCATCTCTAAGCACGTGTTGGTGTAGGAGATTTGCCTCGTGTGGTTTCATTTATAATAATTTACAGTACTGTTTAATGGCCGTCTATAAACAGTCTAAACCTCCTATATTATTCCTGACCATGAGAATCCCTCGTTGGATTGATGTTACTGAGGCTGGCTTTAACTCCACCTCATAATTCCTCCTCCTGATAATGTATTCAGCCTCTCCTTCACATTGGCAGGACTGTGGCAGGAGTGTGTTACTGCAGAGACCATTGTAAAATGCCGTAGCTGTATTTCAGCAGAAAGTCTCACTGACTCAGAGAGAAGCTTTGGAGTATCCTGAGCAGATGTTTATTAACAGGGAATATTCTAGGTTTGCTTTTAAATAGATCTTTGATTATGGGTCCTAAAACTTTTTAGAACTCCTAAAGTCATCTGAAGTCTGTCTAGAGAATTACAGCAGAGTGTGAATGTGAAGCAAGAAGGGCTGAAGAAAGTAGTTATGATCAGGGAAATATTCTCATGCAAAGACTGGACAGATTAGAGCTTTCAACAATGTTTCACTCACATTTCACATCAATGGAGATGTTTGTAGATCTCTTCCCCAGCTTGTTCTCAGCTGTACAGTAATACTGTCCAGAGTCAGAGGAGTGGATGGAGCTGAGGAC
Source organism: Eleginops maclovinus (assembly GCF_036324505.1). NCBI lineage: Eukaryota > Metazoa > Chordata > Actinopteri > Perciformes > Eleginopidae > Eleginops > Eleginops maclovinus. The sequence continues at coordinate 874,725 of NC_086353.1, forward strand.
AAGCTGTGGTCCTTCATTGAGATGTTTAAAGCTGGGTTTCCTCTTGTACCAGGTGTAGTTAGCTGCTGGGTTAGCATCACTGCTACAGGTCAGAGTCACTGAACTGCCCTCCTCTATCTCAGCAGAGGGACTCACTGACACAGAGGGTAGCTTTGGAGCATCTGGAGGAGATGATTCATCTTCAAGATTAGATTTTGTTATGACACATGATTGACTATTTTAGAATGTAAGTAATCTATAATGAAGTTCAATGAGATGTTCAATCATAGCTTCCTGCTTATGGAGACAGCCACTAAAAAGGCTTTTTTTATTATAAGCAAATAAATATTTGTTATCTATTTTTCAGCAAAGTGGATCAGGAGAGAAATATTACCAACAGAGTTCAGTATAACACGCCACCAGATGATTTGATGTCAATAGAAGTCTTTGGAGTAAACTCACACACTGGAGGAGAGGGGAAGTCCTCATATCCCCTTAAAGCACAGGAATAACTGTCTCCATTGTTCTGGTGTTGTGTATAATAAGATGTTTGTCCCTGAATTATTTGTCCGTTCTTGTACCAGATGTAGGAAAGATAAGGAGAATAAGGACATCTGTTCTGACAAGACAGCCAGTTTGAATCTGATGTGACCTGGAGATCTGGATTTATGAAGGAACAGGAATGTTCTTTGAGACAAACATGCATAAAAATACATTTATATAATGTACAGACATTTAGAAATAATTAACTTAACATTTAAAATGGTTACCTGTGACAGACAAAGTGACTCCTGGTGAACCCTCAAAGCCTTCTTGGTTTGTTTTGATCCTGAACCTGTACTGAGCTGAGTCGCTCTCTCTCAGGTTTCTGATTCTCAGAGTGCAGATGTTGTTTCCACAGAGAGTCTCTACACGACCTGCATACTCTGAGTCTGTTCTCAGATCTACAGGTTCACCATCTTTCTGTTTAGTAAACCAGAATGTTTTCTCTACTGTGTTAACACCACCTCTCCCTGTAGATGGGTATGTGTAGCTGCAGTTTATCTCCACTGTTGATCCTTTCACTGCACAGATCTCAGTAGAAGAGTAAGTCACTCCCCAGACATCCTGACCTTGAACCACTGAAACACAGAGCACATCAGAAACCAGAATCAGAATGAATGATTTGATTAGACAATCAGTTTATAAGTCCATCATATTACTAATATCATTTCAGGAAATGTGACCTGGATAATCCTCAAAACCCCCAATTATAAAGGAAATATTCTAAACATGCAACTGCGATATCTAACGAGAACTAAATATATAACTGTATTCTGTGTTTATCATACTCATCATTGTCAGGGAATTATGTCCTACTTTTATGTGTTTCCAAGTTGGTGTTTTGAATGATGAAATTCTTTTTCTAATTGCTTCAAAGTGTCGCTCATAATCAACAAACAATTATGAAGTAGATTTTATAAACTTTTCTGGGAAAGAGCAGAAAAACACCTTTAATTCCCATCTCAATTCCTTCTTAAGCACTTCATACCTGATGCAATTACACTTTATGACTTATTCTTTCATTATATCCCAATGAAACCAGGTCAAAACACAAACTGTTCAAAGTCAGTGCTGTCAAAGATTGAAGAGTCCTTAATATACATGAACAGAGAATAATGAGGGGTCTTATTCATTAGCATAGTGTGTGACTCTCATGTCCAGTTCCCTCTCTGTTCACTCTGTGGTCAGGTTGCTAATGAGTTAAGTGTGAAAAACACTGAGGTGAGCAGCTTGAGATACAGATAAGAAAAAGAAGAAGACTTCTTTTAACTGAGAGCGGGGGAACTAGCAGGGTTTGCTGCAGAGCTCTGGAGACTAAAGAGAAGTTGAAACTCAGTATGAAATGACTAGTCTCAAAATGTCCTCAAAAACAGTAAAACTTAATGAAAACGACGAGCATTTTTATAACCAGGGTCACCTTAGAAATATAACAAAGACAAACAGTCATACATGAACAATATTCTCAGTTTACAGCGTGTAAAAGTTATTTGAACAAAGATATTTTATGCAAAAGACAAGTGGAATCGACGCTGACCAACACAGGAAAGATGGTTTCTGAATATCCATCACAAGTAACACTAAATAACAACTTTAAAACAAACTCTGCTGATCTACGTGTTTCAACAAATCCAACAAAATATATATCTTTAATGATATTTGGGAAGTTTCTATTTCATCCAACCCTGATCCACTTATTCCCACATGTGAGCTGCTTTTACCCATCCCACATTTCCCCAGAATCCCCTCTGTTGATGTGAGGAATGTAAGTGTAGATGTGCAGTACCTGACACAGAGAGCAGGAAGACCACTAATCCACTCGCTGCTGCAGTTAAACTCATAGCTGCTCCTCTCATCTCTGTGAGACTATAAAACATGTCAGATTAAATAATGAACACAGGAGGTTTACAGAATCATCACATCAATAAACTGTTTCTACTTACAGTGAAGGAGGAACGATGTGTTCAAAGACGCCTTTCCTCTGTCGTCAATGAGCAGAAAACAGCTGTTGAAAGATTTACTTCCTCTTTTGATTATTAATATGCATGATGACACAAACCACAGTAAACACCCTCTGCACAATAAAGAGTTGTTGTTTTACAAAGTATCAACTTTTCTCAAACTAAATGAACTATGGTTAAAGACCCCCTTTGCTGCGTGTATACTACTGACTCCTGAAAAAAGCCTGAAAAAGGATTAAAAATGATGAGGCTAAAACAGTTCCTCTCTATGAGCACTGAGGACGTCACACAGTCTGCAGGTGTAGTGCAGGAACAGGGATGCATTCACCTGTGAACCATGAGGCAGTTTTACTGAACAGGATGAAGAGCACAGTATTAGTTATAAGAGAGGATGGAAAATGCCATATCATTGTTCTTGGTTTGTTTCTTATCTCTGTGGTCAGGCTGCTTCAGTTCAGAAATGCAGAACTATGAGACGTGGGAACTTACAGGCCTGCCAACATGAACACCTCACACACTGGTAGCACACACACTGTTTGATATGATGATGTTGATTAGAAAACTATAGTCTAATGACTTTAGCTTGTTTAGGTGGATCAGTTGGAAAACCTGTGTGCAGAGATGTCTTACTTTTAAGTAAAGAGAAACTTTAAAATGTGAAGACTGATCAAACAGCATGCAGCAAACTTCATTATGAACTATCTGCATGTTTAGATACCACTGGAGGTGAGAGAGGTAATAGGTGTTTCTGTAGTCTGGGTGAACTGACCCTTTAAAGCAGACAGTGGAGGGAGCACTCAGAGTGATGAAGCCTGAATGTGTCACACTTAGGATTCACCACTAGAGGACAGTGAAACATCAGGTACTGAATCAGGGCCATTCTGCCTGCTCTGAATATGAGACCCTGAATAAGATAAACGTATGAACCAAATAAAAAAAGAGATGAGGGGAGACAGGAAGAAGGGATGAAGGGATTTAAAATGAAGGGATGAATGGAAATGGGAGGGAGGGTTGAAATGATGAAGGGTTGAGGGCGAAAGGAATGCAGGGATTAATGGATGTGGGGATGAAGGGTCAAAGTTAGGGAGGGAGGGGGTCAAGGGGAAAGGGAGGAACGGATTAAGCGATGAAGGGAGGAAGGGACAAAGGGAAGTAGAAAAAGGAGGGATATTTAGATATGGGCTCATGTTATGAGTTAGGGAAGGAGAGTTAAAGGGATATAGAGGTGTAGGTTCAAATGAGGGAAAGATGAGAGGATGAAGGGAGGGAGTGATGTAAGGAAGATGTTTGTGGGAATGAAGGTTTGAAGGGATGTAGAAAGGGATGAATGAGTGTACACGGGAGGTAGGCATGAAGGGTTAAGGCAGTTATGGTAGTTAGGAAGGGATCAATGGATATGGAAGTAGGGAGGAAGGAAAGATTGGATGAAGGGATGTAGGGAGGGAGGGATAAAGTGATGAAGGGTTGAGGGAGACTTAAAGGGATGAATGGAATTGGGAATTAAGGGTCACAGTTATGCAGGGAGGGAGGAAGGGAGGAAGTAATGGACTGGGTATGAGGGGAGGAAGTAATGAATGGAAGAAGGAGTTGGGAATGAATGAATGTGGGGATGAAGGTTTGAAGGGATGTAGAAAGGGATGAATGAGCGTACAACGGAGGGAGGCAAGAAGGGTTAGGGATGTAGAAAGGAAGGGATGAAGGGATGTCTGAGTGCAGTTATGGAAGGGATGGGTGATTGTGTAGGGATGGAGGAAAGATTGGATGAAGGGATGATGAAGGGAGGGATAAACGGATGTTGGGATTAAGGGGCAAATTTGTGTTGGGTGGGAGGGGTGGAGGGAATCAGGGAGGGAGAAACAGATGAAGGATGAGGGTAGGTAGTGATGAAGGGAAGTAGAAAAAGGAGGGATATTAAGATGAAGGCTAATGGAAAAGAGGGATGGGGTTTAGTAATGAGTTGAACATGAAATACATGAATAGGATTTGCAGCACTTTCAATTTATAACCTTCACTAAATGTTATAAAGTGAAAATAAATAAATAGAGAAGTTAAAATCTAAACCTCAACATACATGTTTCCAAGTTTCCTGAGGATCCATTTCTGTGACCAGAAATCTGGCTTTTGATCTGATTTAAACACAAGAACACTTGTTACATCTTGTTGATGTTTACTAAAAGTGTAATTGTGCCTGGATATAAAACGGGATTCGTGTTAAGGCATAACCAAGACGCTGATCAGCGTATTTAAATGTGTTTATTATGTAGACATTCCAAATGAAACATGGCATCAACTTTTTTCTAGACTTGTGAAAAGTCACTTACTCTGCAGATTAAAAAAAGCATGCATAGTCAAAGCAGTCATTAAGAGCAGCTGACAAATATAGGTTACGGCACATTCTTGGAGAGGCCCATCCAGTGAAATATACCCTAAAAATATAACAGCCAGCGTAAATAAGTTATGGAAATAAAGAGACGTCAATTGCAATGACTGCTGTGTTTATCGAGCTTTGTTGACCCTGCAGTACAATGCAGCTGGATCCTCTTCAGAGTCCTGACCTCCGGGCTGGAGAAAAAAAAACAATATAAGTCTTAGTAATAATATTCATGCAAATGCAATGAATGAGGATTATGTTCCTGTGTGAGGAGCTGCTCACCTCAGGGCAGCACTCTTGAACTAGACGTCAACATACTCGTTCACTTCCTGTGGCTCCATGTTAGTGAGGGGCTGAGCTGCTCTCATGTTGTCCAATCTCTCTTCAGGTTCAGACGAGTTCCTGAAAGCCCTATTTTTTCTGGTTAGGAGAGTTTATCAACAAACAAATAATCAAATGTTAGAGTTCAGATAAAGTGACTTAGGAGGATTTGATAGACAAAGATTAAGATGAACAGATCTGCTCACCTGATCCACTGGAAGACAGAGAGAGAGATGACAGCCAGGAGAACAACAGGGATTGTTACAGCAGCTGGTAGCTTCCATGATGCTGAGAAACAGACTAACAGAGAACAGTTCATACAGCAGTGTTACCCTAATTGTGATCATTTTTACTCCATGAATACAGATTTATCTCATGGTGGTCCTGAACCAGTTGGACAGTTACCCAGCCCAGTGTATCCAGCGCTAGTCTCAAAACGTTCTCCTGCTCAGCTGTGCCCGGAAAGTCCTTAATGTACCCTTAAACATCAACTTCATTTTGAAAACAAATACCTGCATTACTAAGGTCTTATCAGTTTTAGACCCAATGATTGTCAAGGGCAATTGAACAGGAGAAGGAGTTCAATTACCATCTAATGTCCCAGTAAATACGATCTGTGTAGACCTTAGCTGAACATGATATTCTATTCTGAAGTAGGCAAGAAAAATCCTCCGTCCACATTGGGTGTGCTTGACTTAACTGAACAAAACACAACTCTCACTGCAAGAGCAGAGGGAAAGGCTGCACCCCAAAACTGCAGCAGTACCCCCAAAATATTGTAATGGTTGTCGCATTACCACAGCCAAGCCGTCATTTTCAGACACACACACGCTTCACTATGGAGCTTCCCCCACCTCTTAAGGCTTATTTCAGAGAGATCTGAATAATCTGGGAGGAGGAGGAATTTATATTCCAAAAGTTGTAATTTCTAGTCCCAGCAGGGGGCGCTATGTAGATGAGGGACTTTGATCATGCAGCGGTCGTCAGGGCGGGACCCCGATCACCCATGGGAGATTTGGTAATTGTAGGACTAAATACAGTCGAGTTCCAGCTACTTCCTGTTTCTTGGCGCGAGATGTTTTTATCCGCCCACGCCACGGCCAGATCGTATGATTATTGTACAACTGATTTTGATTCTCCAAGTCTTCTGGTGGTACTGGCCAAATATGGAGTCGATCCTATTAACTGTATGAAGACATGGGTTCTGTTTGGACCCTTAAAAAGGGCAAAAGTTGAACTTCAAATAAAGATGGCTGACTTCCTGTTGGATTTACGACATGCCTCTTGCTGACTTTTTTGTTTGTCCCATCATGCTGCATATGTCTACAAACTTTCAGACATGTAGGTGAAAGCACAACAAAACTATGATCATTAGGGGGCGCTATAGAGCCATTTTGTGTGTGTTCTCAACTTGTTAAGCATGCCTTAGCATCCAAAAGGCAATTCATTTGACTGAAGTATAATAATAAAAGCAATTCCAAGTTTCAATTGGTCTTCGCTCCGACTGAGTCGAGCTCAGGCCCTAATTAAATGACTATAACCCTTTCACTATGTAATAGAAAGGAAACATTCCAACACCTATCCAACATCGGAGAGAACTAACCAACTTTTTTGCCTCCAATGTGACTGAAATAAGAAAGCTGCTAAGTTTGTGGTTGTTGCCAAATGCATACAACTTACCTCCAACAACAGTCAGATATAAGGTGGAGTTACTACGTCCTAACTTGTTCTGGGCTTCACAGGAATAACTCCCACTGTGTTCAGCTCTGAAGTCAGTGATGGTGAAGATCTGTCCTGAAGCTTTGGGAGCGTCTTCATTCTCCTTGTACCAGGTGTAGTTAGCTGCTGGGTTAGCATCACTGCTACAGGTCAGAGTCACTGAACTGCCCTCCTCTATCTCAGCAGAGGGACTCACTGACACAGAGGGGAGCTTTGGAGCATCTGGGTGAAAAGATACCAAGATCAGATGTATGTTTTAAATGTCAACATAGCTTTATCAGATGTTGCATTTTGGTTTTATGGCCCACACTTTGTGAACAGAAAGTATTGTTATCTTTTTCTGTTAAATACACAAAACCAAATAAATAACTCGTGCTATTGCTTTCATTCTTGTAAAGAGATAAAGAGTAACATCTGACCCAGGAATGCATGCATCCCTTACTGCTGGGCCTCCATCTCATCAGATTAGTTTCTGTTTTGTACTCACACTGGACATCTACGGAGAGAGATGAAGACTTGTTGACTCCATATTGATTCTCAGACTTGCAGTAGTAGTTCCCTCTGTCCTCAGAGCTGATGGAGGGGAAATGATAACTTCCTTCTGCTCCCTGATGCACTGTTTGGTTCTCCTTGTACCAGGTGTAGTTAGCTGCTGGGTTAGCATCACTGCTACAGGTCAGAGTCACTGAACTGCCCTCCTCTATCTCAGCAGAGGGACTCACTGACACAGAGGGGAGCTTTGGAGCATCTGGAGGAGATAACATGAAGACATTTCACATTTAACTCCACAGTGGAAGATACTTTAAATGAACAATAGTTTAGTAAAACACAGAGTGGGTGGATAGCTTGATTTCATCCTTTTATCAGAAATCTAAAAACGTTGAGGGAAAGTGTTAATCTCTACGTCATGGAAGACGTTTCCTTCATAATTCTCTTTTATTCTCCTTTCTAGTATCATCCCTCGTAGCAAGAGTATCTTTAACCTATTTTAAAATCACACAGAAAACCTAGAGCCCTGGTTCAGTGTCTCTGGACACTGCCATGTCTGCTGGGGACCTCTGGTGGGTAAATAGATAAATGAGTGCAATAATTATAGACTGCATGTTATATGTTAATGTTATCAGTGGAAGACTGTAAACTCACACACTGAAGGAGAGGGGGAGTCCTCATATCCCTTTAAAGCACAGGAATAACTGTCTGCAGGACCATAACTGAAGTCTGCATGTGGAGATGTGTCTTCCTTTATTTTCCCTCCGTTCTTGAACCAGATGTAGGAAGTATTACCAGGTGGACAACTGCTGAGACACTGGAGACGAGTAGACTGTTGTGATCTGCTCACCTTCAGCTGGAGATCTGAATAAAGGTAGAATGGAAGACCAAAAACCATCAGTCATGTTTATGTATAGAATTTGAATGCATTGTTAAATGTTTAATGAGGACATTTTCAGATACCTGTGACAGACAAAGTGACTGGAAGACCCGAGTATGCAGTTTTGTTTGTTGTGATCCTGAACCAGTACTGAGCTGAGTCGCTCTCTGTCAGGTTTCTGATTCTCAGAGTGCAGGTGTTGTTTCCACAGAGATCCTCTACACGACCTGCATACTCTGAGTCTGTGGTCACATCCACAAGTTCACCACCTTTCTTTTGAACTAACCACATTTTGTTCTCTACTGTGTTGACACTTCCTCTCCATGTAGATGGGTATGTGTAGGTGCAGCTTATCTCCACTGTTGATCCTTTCACTGCACAGACCTCAGTAGAGGTGGAAGTCACTCCCCAGTCATCCTGACCCTGAACCACTGAAACACAGAGCACATCAGAAACTAGAATCAAAGTGAATTATACAAATATCACACTGACGTCAGAGAGGAGAGAAGGAACTAGCGGGGTTTGGTGCAGAGGTATGGCGACATAAGAGAAGTTGAGAAAGAACCAGAAAACAGAACCCTGACAGGAGTAACAGATCCAACATAATACAGACAGAATTATATTTAAAAATGAATACAAATAAAAGGCAAACTGATCTCTGATGCAATCTTCACAGGAAATTATTTTAAAAATAGCTGAGCAGTATTCACGGTCACTATTTGGGTTGATTTTAGGGTTCTTCATTGTTCTGCACTGGTATTTTCAGGCCCGGGAGCACCGAGAAGGGTGTCTCAGACAGACGGTCTGGGGCAAGGCAGAGGATGAGAGAGCATGGACTTTTGGCAGAGGAACTGTGGGAGTCTGAGACAGGGGCGTAGACTACGGCGAGGGAACTCGGATGAGGGACCACCGACCTGTCAGGGAGAGGAGTTGGCGGAACCCCAGGTGGAACAGGTGATGGCGGGACCCCCAAAGGAACAGGAGCGGATGTTGGCGGGACCCCCAAATGAAAAAGTGGCGGCAAGACCCCCAACGGAACAGGAGCTGGTGTTGGTTCGTCCCCCATCGTAACGAGTGATGGCGGGACCCCCCACGGAACAGGAGCAGATGTTGGCAGGACCCGAATCATACCAGGTGATGACAGGACCCCCAACGCAGCAGGACCTGATGTCGGCTTGGCAGACAACAGGAAAGGCGAGGCTGGAGTCGACAGGGGCAGGAAGGGAGTGTGCCGGGCCGACGAGAGGACAGACGGGGATGGAATCGACAGGGCCGCCAACAGGGCAGGCGGGGTTGGAGTCGGCCGGCCGACGACAGGACAGGAGAGGCTCGAGTGGGCTGGACAGCAGCCGGAAGCATGGCTGCAGGAGGCCCGGCTGCAGGAGCACACGCTGGTAGCCTGGCCTTGCGCCTCTTTTGAGCCTGTTGAATGATCCGCGGGCCTTCAAAGGCCAGGCAGGATCCCAAAAAGGGGTCCACAAAAAGAGCTATGTCCGGATCGGGCAGAGGGCTATCATGCCTGGAGCTAGCAGGACGAGAATCGGGTTTGGTCTCATAATCACCTATAAAGTCTTTCACCCAATCGGGAAATGAGCCCCTGAACCAGGGCCTTGACGTCACTTCTTGGCGCGCCGTGGACAGGATAGATGGCCTCTCCTCTATACTTGAGGCATATAGACACTCGTGTTTTAAACAAATTAATTTGTATGTCACCTCGTATAGATCAGCTGCTGGGTCCATCTTTGGACGGTTCGTTCTGTCAGGGGGTGTGAAGCTGACAGGACCCAAGTGCAACACAAGGAGGTGGAATAACAATTTCAACAAAAGGCGAGCTTTTGTTATAAAAAAGCAGTTTAACAAAAATACAAAGTTAGAGAAATCCAGGACATGAAAAATACTTGACTTGATACGTGAAGGACAACTACGAACTGACAACGAACACAACGGAAAGCAGGACTAAATACAAAGGGACTAATCACAAGACAAGACACAGCTGGGGAGGGGAGGCAGAAACACAAGGGCAACAGGTGACAACAATGAGACAATCAGACAAGAAGAAAACCAAAGACAGGAAGTAAAACTAGACCAGACACACAGAGGGAAGACATTTCAAAATAAAACAGGAAACTACAAACGCAAAACAAGGACAACTCTCACTGTGAGAGCAGAGGGAAAGACTGCACCCCAAAACATCTGATAAAATGAGAACAAAACATAATTGAATGACTATAACCCTTTCACTATGTAATAGAAAGGAAACATTCCAACACCTATCCAACATCGGAGAGGATTGAACTGCAACACAGACTCTTTTTTGCCTCCAATGTGACTGAAATAAGAAAGCTGCTAAGTTTGTGGTTGTTGCCAAATGCATACAACTTACCTCCAACAACAGTCAGATATAAGGTGGAGTTACTACGTCCTAACTTGTTCTGGGCTTCACAGGAATAACTCCCACTGTGTTCAGCTCTGAAGTCAGTGATGGTGAAGATCTGTCCTGAAGCTTTGGAGAGTCTTCACTCTCCTTGTACCAGGTGTAGTTAGCTGCTGGGTTAGCATCACTGCTACAGGTCAGAGTCACTGAACTGCCCTCCTCTATCTCAGCAGAGGGACTCACTGACACAGAGGGGAGCTTTGGAGCATCTGGAGGAGATGTGGAAAGACATTTATTCATATGTTGTACACATGTTGTGAACCAGACTCTATCTCAAGCAAGGCACAAAGCAACAAATGTATCCCTACTTGTAAATAAATTGTTTTAGAATGAGAGGAGTGCTGTTTATTACTCACACTGGACGTCTATTAATACAAACGTGGAGTTTTTCTCTCCATATTGATTCTCAGACTTGCAGGAATAGTTCCCTCTGTCCTCAGAGCTGATCGAGGGGAAATTATAACTTCCTTCTGCTCTCTGATATACTTGTTGGTCCTCCTTGTACCAGGTGTAGTTAGCTGCTGGGTTAGCATCGCTGCTACAGGTCAGAGTCACTGAACTGCCCTCCTCTATCTCAGCAGAGGGACTCACTGACACAGAGGGGAGCTTTGGAGCATCTGGAGGTGAAAAGATACCAAGATCAGATGTATGTTTTAAATGTCAACATAGCTTTATCAGATGTTGCATTTTGGTTTTATGGCCCACACTTTGTGAACAGAAAGTATTGTTATCTTTTTCTGTTAAATACACAAAACCAAATAAATAACTCGTGCTATTGCTTTCATTCTTGTAAAGAGATAAAGAGTAACATCTGACCCAGGAATGCATGCATCCCTTACCGCTGGGCCTCCATCTCATCAGATTAGTTTCTGTTTTGTACTCACACTGGACATCTACGGAGAGAGATGAAGACTTGTTGAGTCCATATTCATTCTCAGACTTGCAGTAGTAGTTCCCTCTGTCCTCAGAGCTGATGGAGGGGAAATGATAACTTCCTTCTGCTCCCTGATGCACTGTTTGGTTCTCCTTGTACCAGGTGTAGTTAGCTGCTGGGTTAGCATCACTGCTACAGGTCAGAGTCACTGAACTGCCCTCCTCTATCTCAGCAGAGGGACTCACTGACACAGAGGGGAGCTTTGGAGCATCTGGAGGAGATAACATGAAGACATTTCACATTTAACTCCACAGTGGAAGATACTTTAAATGAACAATAGTTTAGTAAAACACAGAGTGGGTGGATAGCTTGATTTCATCCTTTTATCAGAAATCTAAAAACGTTGAGGGAAAGTGTTAATCTCTACGTCATGGAAGACGTTTCCTTCATAATTCTCTTTTATTCTCCTTTCTAGTATCATCCCTCGTAGCAAGAGTATCTTTAACCTATTTTAAAATCACACAGAAAACCTAGAGCCCTGGTTCAGTGTCTCTGGACACTGCCATGTCTGCTGGGGACCTCTGGTGGGTAAATAGATAAATGAGTGCAATAATTATAGACTGCATGTTATATGTTAATGTTATCAGTGGAAGACTGTAAACTCACACACTGAAGGAGAGGGGGAGTCCTCATATCCCTTTAAAGCACAGGAATAACTGTCTGCAGGACCATAACTGAAGTCTGCATGTGGAGATGTGTCTTCCTTTATTTTCCCTCCGTTCTTGAACCAGATGTAGGAAGTATTACCAGGTGGACAACTGCTGAGACACTGGAGACGAGTAGACTGTTGTGATCTGCTCACCTTCACCTGGAGATCTGAATAAAGGTAGAATGGAAGACCAAAAACCATCAGTCATGTTTATGTATAGAATTTGAATGCATTGTTAAATGTTTAATGAGGACATTTTCAGATACCTGTGACAGACAAAGTGACTGGAAGACCCGAGTATGCAGTTTTGTTTGTTGTGATCCTGAACCAGTACTGAGCTGAGTCGCTCTCTGTCAGGTTTCTGATTCTCAGAGTGCAGATATTGTTTCCACAGAGATCCTCTACACGACCTGCATACTCTGAGTCTGTGGTCACATCCACAAGTTCACCACCTTTCTTTTGAACTAACCACATTTTGTTCTCTACTGTGTTGACACTTCCTCTCCATGTAGATGGGTATGTGTAGGTGCAGCTTATCTCCACTGTTGATCCTTTCACTGCACAGACCTCAGTAGAGGTGGAAGTCACTCCCCAGTCATCCTGACCCTGAACCACTGAAACACAGAGCACATCAGAAACTAGAATCAAAGTGAATTATACAAATATCACACTGACGTCAGAGAGGAGAGAAGGAACTAGCAGGGTTTGGTGCAGAGGCATGGCGACATAAGAGAAGTTGAGAAAGAACCAGAAGACAGAACCCTGACAGGAGTAACAGATCCAACATAATACAGACAGAATTATATTTAAAAATAAACACAAATAAAAGGCAAACTGATCTCTGATGCAATCTTCACAGGAAATTATTTTAAAAATAGCTGAGCAGTATTCACGGTCACTATTTGGTGGATTTTAAGGTTCTTCATTGTTCTGCACTGGTATTGTCAGGCATTGAGTATAAAACAAATGATCCAGAAAATATACTACTAGTCAAGGGTCATCAGCCAGACAGATTATAGCACAGTTAAATTCAATGGGGTACTTTTGACTCCATGAATACTAATTTTTCTCATGGTGGTCCTAGACCAGCTGGACAGTTACACGGCCCAGTGTGTCCAGGGTTAGTCTCAAAACTTTCTCCTGCTCAGTTGTACCCTGAAATTCCTTAATGTGCCCTAAACATCAACTTCATTTTGAAAACAAATACCTGCATTACTAAGCTCTTATCAGTTTTAGCCCAATGATTCTCAAGGGCAATTGAACAGCAGAATAGTTCAATAGCCATCTAATGTCCCAATAAAAAAGCACTTTGCAGACCTGAGCTGAGCATTGATATTCTGATCTGAAGTAGGCAACAAAAATCCTCCATCCACATTGGGTGTGCTTGACTTAACTGAACAAAACAAACACAACTCTCACTGTGAGAGCAGAGGGAAAGGCTGCACCCCAAAACTGCAGCAGTATGTCAGGGTTTGAGAAACAGGACCCAAGCGCAGTAAATCAAGGGGAGGCAGTTAAGGGTCCAAACAAAAAGCTTTATTCAAAAGCTGTTGATGAAAACACGAAGCAAGGGGAACACAGGACATGAAAAACACTTAGCTTCAGACATGAAGGGCGACAGGAACAGGCAGGTATCATGGACAAGATCAGGGAAGAAATGATGGCCACAGAACAACAGACAAAAGGGAAACAGGGACTAAATACACATGGGTAATCACAAGACAAGAGACAGCTGGAAGGGGGAGGAGAAACCGAGGGGCAACAGGTGAACACAATCAGGCACAGGAGGGAAACGCAGACAGGAAGTGAAGCTAAACATGACACAAGAGGGAAACAGACACAAAACAAGGATCATGCACAGTACCCCCAAAACATCTGATACAATGAGAACAAAACACAATTAAATGACTATAACCCTTTCACTATTTAATAGAAAGGAAACATTCCAACACCTATCCAACATCGGAGAGGATTGAACTGCAACACAGACTCTTTTTTGCCTCCAATGTGACTGAAATAAGAAAGCTGCTAAGTTTGTGGTTGTTGACAAATGCATACAACTTACCTCCAACAACAGTCAGATATAAGGTGGAGTTACTACGTCCTAACTTGTTCTGGGCTTCACAGGAATAACTCCCACTGTGTTCAGCTCTGAAGTCAGTGATGGTGAAGATCCGTGCTGAAGCTTTTGGAGAGTCTTCATTCTCTTGTACCAGGTGTAGTTAGCTGCTGGGTTAGCATCACTGCTACAGGTCAGAGTCACTGAACTGCCCTCCTCTATCTCAGCAGAGGGACTCACTGACACAGAGGGGAGCTTTGGAGCATCTGGAGGAGAAATTAACACGGATAATTGAAATATTAGAATGTTTAATAGCACATGATTTACTATATAAATGTATCTTATCTGTAAGTTGCTTATCTTACAAAGTTACAGTTGAGCTTTTGTTTCTTGTAATAGTGCTGCCTCCATATTAGGATGTCTAATTTGTATTGGGATGTCAGAGTGTGTGTATGGGTAAACTCACACACTGCAGGAGAGGGGAACTTCTCATGTTCTCTCAGAGCACAGGTATAGCTGTCTGTAGAACCAAATGTGAATGAACAAGAAGACGTTCTTGTTCGAGTTCTCTTCCCGTTCCTGTACCAGACATAATGACCAATAGGTACTCGACAGCTGCTCTGACACTTCAGCAGTACCTGGTTAGTGTCTTTGCTCTCCACCTGCACAGTGAGATCTGGGTTTGTCCAGAAGGAGCATAATTATTATTTCAGACAAAACTCTCAACATGCATGCAGACAAACACATGTATTTTATTGTGTTCTAGATGTTGAACATTTGGAAATAATATAGATGAATGAAAATGTTACCTGTGACAGAAAAAGCGACTCCAGGTTCACCGGTATATCTTCCATCTTGGTTTGTTTTGATCCTGAACCTGTACTCAGCTGTGTCGCTCTCTCTCAGGTTTGTGATTCTCAGACTGCAAACGTTGTTTTCACAGCCATCCACTACACGACCTGCATACTCTGAGTCTGTGGTCACATCCACAAGTTCACCACCTTTCTTTTGAACTAACCACATTATTTTCTCTACTGTGTTGACACTTCCTCTCCCTGTAGATGGGTATGTGTAAGTGCAGCTTATCTCCACTGTTGATTCTTTCACTGCACAGACCTCAGCAGAGGTGTAAGTCACTCCCCAGTCATCCTGACCCTGAACCACTGAAACACAGAGCACATCAGAAACTAGAATCAAAGTGAATTAGTTAGGTTAACAATCTGTTAAGAAAAAGTGGATCATAATATAAATAACATTTCAGGAAATGAACACGGACAAGCCTCAAGATCCCCAATTATCAGAAAAAGATTCTAACATGCATCTATCGAACTAGAACTGAAGTTGAATATATTAGGGTTTATCATATTTTCATTGATGGAGAACATGTCCTTTTATGTGTTTCAACGTTGGTCTATTTATTGACAGTGTGTTCTCAAATTGCCATTTATAAGTCAACAAATAATTATTGATTATACAATTTTACACACTTTTCCAAGAAAGATTAGAAAGCAGCTTCTGTCTGATATACAGATAAAAGGAGAAGACTGCTTTAAAGTCAGAGTGGAAATATCACACTGAGGTCAGAGAGGAGAGAAGGAACTAGGAGGGTTCGGTGCAGAGGTATGGCGACATAAGAGAAGTTGAAATACAGAATGTAATGAAGTGTGAGGAAATGTCCCTTTAAAAACAATAACACTTAATGAAGACGACGAGCATTTTTATAACCAGGGTCATCTTAGAAAAATAACAAAGCAAATGTTTTCACACGGTGAGGAGGGAACAGTCATACATGAACAATATTCTCAGTTTACAGCGTGTAAAAGTTACTTGAACAAAGATATTTTATGCAAAAGACAAGTGGAATCGACGCTGACCAACACAGGAAAGATGGTTTCTGAATATCCATCACAAGTAACACTAAATAACAACTTTAAAACAAACTCTGCTGATCTACGTGTTTCAACAAATCCAACAAAATATATATCTTTAAAGATATTTGGGAAGTTTGCATTTCATCCAACTCTGATCCACTTATTCCCACCTGTGAGCTGCTTTTACCCATCCCACATTTCCCCAGAATCCCCTCTGTTGATGTGCTGAATGTAAGTGTAGATGTGCAGTACCTGACACAGAGAGCAGGAAGACCACTAATCCACTCGCTGCTGCAGTTAAACTCATAGCTGCTCCTCTCATCTCTGTGAGACTATAAAACATGTCAGATTAAATAATGAACACAGGAGGTTTACAGAATCATCACATCAATAAACTGTTTCTACTTACAGTGAAGGAGGAACGATGTGTTCAAAGACGCCTTTCCTCTGTCGTCAATGAGCAGAAGACGGATATCAGGTTGCTGAAAGACTAGATTTACTTCCTCTTTGATCATTAATATGCATGATGACACAAACCACAGTAAACACCCTCTGCACAATAAAGAGTTGTTGTTTTACAAAGTATAAACTTTTCTCAAACTAAATGAACTATGGTTAAAGACTCCCTTTGCTGCGTGTATACTACTGACTCCTGAAAAAAGCCTGAAAAAGGATTAAAAATGATGAGGCTAAAACAGTTCCTCTCTATGAGCACTGAGGACGTCACACAGTCTGCAGGTGTAGTGCAGGAACAGGGATGCATTCACCTGTGAACCATGAGGCAGTTTTACTGAACAGGATGAAGAGCACAGTATTAGTTATAAGAGAGGATGGAAAATCAAACGTAACACTGCCCTTGCCCTGGCTTCAATGACAATTCCAGGCCAGCGCCCAGACGCCATGATTCCAGCTGCAGTCCGGCCCACTCCAGCTACTCCTGTCCTGCCGGCGGCCCTGTCGACTCCAGCATCACCTGTTCCTGCTCTGATGGGGGTCCTGCCTTCACCTGCTCCAGTCCTGGTTGGGGTCCCGTGGAGATCTGTTCTGCCGGGGTCCAGCCGTCCTGCTCCGTTGGGGTCCTGCCATCACTTCTTTCGTCCTGCTCCGTTGGGGTCCTGCCATCACTTCTTTCGATGGGGGTCTTGCCAACACCTGCTCCTGCTCCATTGGGGGTCCCGTCGTCACCTGTTCCTATGGGGTCCCGCCAACACCTGCTTCTGCTCTGTTGGGGTCCTGCCATCACCTGTTCCCATGGGGGTCCCACCAACACCTGCTCATGTTCCCTTGGGGGTCCCGCCACAACCTGTTCCGATGGGGGTCCCGCCAACACCTGTTCCTTCACCGTTGGGGTCCCGCCGTCCACTGCCGACGCCATCAACTGCTTCCTCGGGGCTCCGGCCGACGCCAGTTCATGTCCTGCGGACTCGAGCTCCTGTCTCGTCAGTGGTCCCACCGCCTTCTACTCCAGGTCTTCCGAAGCGGTCCTGCAGCCCTCCATGCCGCCCTTCAGCGGGATCCCACTGCTGCCCACGCCGGCCTTTCTGCCGTCCTCCAGAGGGGTCCCATCGCGGGTTCTGTCGCCCTAAGGCCCGTCCTCCAGAGGCGTCTCGCCGCCTGCCAGCCCAGCCCCGGGAGTGTCCCCGCCGCGGCCTCCAGTCGCACTCCTGCCCATCCTCCAGAGTTCCCCCGCCGTGACTTATGCCCCTGTCTCTGGGGCCTCTGCCTTGCTCGCCCTTTGTTATACCTTAGAACTCCTGCCTCCTCTATTGCTTCTGTGCCTGGGTCCTTTCCCCCAATTCTGACACTTTTAAGTAAAGAGAAACTTTAAAACGTGAAAACTGATCAAACAGCATGCAGCAAACTTCATTATGAACTATCTGCATGTTTAGATACCACTGGAGGTGAGAGAGGTAATAGGTGTTTCTGTAGTCTGGGTGACCTGACCCTTTAAAGCAGACAGTGGAGGGAGCACTCAGAGTGATGAAGCCTGAATGTGTCACACTTAAGATTCACCACTAGAGGACAGTGAAACATCAGGTACTGAATCAGGGCCATTCTGCCTGCTCTGAATATGAGACCCTGAATAAGATAAACTATGAACCAGATTAAAAAAGAGAGGGGAGACAGGAAGAAGGGATGAAGGGATTTAAAATGAATGGAAATTGGAGGGAGGGTTGAACTGATGAAGGATTGAGGGAGAAAGGAATGAAGGGATAAATGGATGTGGGGATGAAGGGTCATGGGAAAGAGGGATAGGGGTTTCAGTAATGAGTTAAGGAAGGAGGGTTAAAGGGATATAGAGGTAAAGGTTCAATTGAGGGAGGGATGAATGGAAGAGGGACTCTGGGATGAAGGTTTGTAGGGATGTAGAAATGGAAGTGCCTGTCAACAGTAAACTGTGAGAAAGAATGATGAATAATCACAAAAATATATCATTTAATGTTTTACTATTATATACCGTAGATTCTTTCAACAGTCTGATAACTGTGAATTAAAAATACAGAGATTTTATTTTTCTCTTTTGCAGTATTACGCTGTAAGTTCATTTCACAGAAAGGTACCGTAAAATAACGGTAAAGGGCTGGCGTCTGTGCTGCCAGCCCTTTACCGTTATTTAACAGCAACAGGTTTTACAGTGTAAAGATTTCCAACATGAGCTTTGTCCTTCACTTGTTGTAGAAGCTGGCTGTTGATGTGACTCTTACACACCAGCACCTGGGAAAGATAACATCGAGCAAAGGTTTCTACTAGTGAGCTTATTTTAGTTTCAGTGTGAACAAATCCAAACTGTAACTGGAGTCAAATGTGATGCTTTTAGTCTCTCTCAGCAGCACAGATATAAACCAAGACACTGATCAGGATTTAAAGAAGGTTATTTATTATGTAGAAAATTCAAAATGATAAAATGCACAAGAACACTTATCATAGACTTCTGTATTATCACAGATTCTACAGATAGTAAAATAAGCATGCATACTTAAAGCAGTATGTTACAGCACCTGACCATCAGCTGCTCTGAACAATAAGTCATGTCTGACACCTCGACATGATTCAGTTCAAGCTGCCAGCAGCACATTCTGCTAGACGTCCATGCTGCTGACTCCTACCTGCTGCTGCTACTGAACACTGACTATAAAACATATTGGGAGTTGAAGGTGAATGTATCCACCTCCCCCACATCCTGCACAGCCTCGCTCTCATCAGGGATATTTCAATGTCCTTCTTCTTGGTGTCCATCAGGTGAGCATCTGAAGAAAATCACAGGAGACTTTGTGTAAAGTTACAGCTGGAACTGTGACTCTACATGTGGAGTGGGCCTGTTGTATCTGATGCAGGAGGCTCTCACCTGACTGGACTTCACACCATGTCTTCCTGCTCCTCTGGGTCTTCTGTCTGTGCTGCAGTGTGAGAGACGTTCTCATACTCAGGAACAGAGTCCAACTGATGGCGAGAGAAGATAGAGGGAGGCTCTTAATCATGAAACTGTATATATTATGAGATACAATCAAACATGTATTATATTCTGAAGAAAACTCGTTGATGTCATTGTTTTAAAACCAAAAGCATTACTGGTTTCCACTCAGCAAGTCTTTAAAACACAGGTTCACTTAACTCCTCTTCTTCAGATCATTTATGGGACAATGTATAACCTCTGTCTCACCTCTATCTCTTCAGGTGTATGTGCTCCAGTGCTGGATCTCAAAGATTTCTCCTTCCTGGATTAACAACAACAACAACAACACCAACAAGTGCAGAATTCATGACAGTGAAAGAGAGGATGTTAGAAGATAATAAATACATGTTGAGTGAACTGATGGATTTCTCTTGTTGTACCTCATCCACAGACTCAGGAGAAACACAGGAATCAGAATCAAGACCCCCAGAGTCGTCCTGATGATATTCACCATCATTGTTGAACTCTCTAGAAAGAGGAATACATGTGTGATACGTCTCACTACTAGATTTATGAATCACTTTGTCAGTGTCATCCACCTCTGACACCATGGAAGGTCCTCCCTGAACACTGACATGTTTAATATGCATGGGTTGCTGCATATTACAATGAGGATCAGGTCTGGTGAATGTGGAGAACTCACCTGTTGCAACAATCAGATGTAAGGTGGAGTTACTACGTCCTAACTTGTTCTGGGCTTCACAGGAATAACTCCCACTGTGTTCAGCTCTGAAGTCAGTGATGGTGAAGATCTGTCCTGAAGCGTTTGGAGAGTCTTCATTCTCCTTGTACCAGGTGTAGTTAGCTGCTGGGTTAGCATCACTGCTACAGGTCAGAGTCACTGAACTGCCCTCCTCTATCTCAGCAGAGGGACTCACTGACACAGAGGGGAGCTTTGGAGCATCTGGAGGAGAAGTGGAAATGGAAAGTATTTCAGATATTAAAACATGTTATCTCCCATGATTGACTTTACTTTAATAAACTGTCCCCTGCAGGAAGGAAGGACCTGCTGTATCTCTCCATGAGACCCTGCAGGTGAAGCAGCCTGTTACTAAAGGAGCTGCACAGTGTGGACAGGGTGTCCTCTGGAGGGGGGGTGGGACACATTGTCCAGCAGGGAGGACA
Source organism: Eleginops maclovinus (assembly GCF_036324505.1). NCBI lineage: Eukaryota > Metazoa > Chordata > Actinopteri > Perciformes > Eleginopidae > Eleginops > Eleginops maclovinus. The sequence goes on from NC_086353.1 coordinate 895,511, forward strand.
GCTTGGCTGCCATTCTCCTGTCTCCCAATGTCAATCATTGTGCTTTCATATTATAGCCACACCCCCGTACTACACTCATGAGCCTTTTGTTGTGAGCTCTTTTGGGAGGCATCATGCAGGTTGAATTCCTCTTCATTTCTCAGCTGGTAGATCAATTCCTAGTTATGATTTGCAAATAAACCCCCAGGTGTTAACATAATGTTAATACGTGACTCTTTATATTCATCTCTAATAACATAAATAACGTGGCTTTGCTGAGTGATAGAAAGCTAATGTGCTTGTAGGATAGTTGTCATCCTCATGGTTCTATTCACTAATTGCAAGTTGGTCTAGATAAAAATGAAATTACTGTAATTCAGAAAGACTCCAGGACGTTATACATAATATCAGTGTGTGTTTGAGTAAACTCACACACTGCAGGAGAGGGGAAGTCTTCATGTCCTTTCAGAGCACAAGAGATGTTGTCTCTGGGATGAAACAGTCCTTCATAAGAAGATATCCCCGTGGTCATGATTGTCTCTCCGTTCTTGAACCAGACGTAGTACAGGGAACCAGCCGGACTGCAGGAGCTGTGACACTTCAGCTCTGCCTCAGTAGAATAGGTGTAGACCTTTGCTCTGATCACCTGCACCTGGAGAGCTGGAGAGCACAACCGCCCAGAAATAGAGAAGAGCAATAGTTCCTATTCATCCAATAGTGTTTACACAGACATCAACACTTCCAGTATTTGCAGGTGTACTGTGTATTTACATCAGTGTGTTGATCAGTACCTGTGACAGTCAGAGTGGTTCCAGGTAAATCCCTCCCCCATTCAGAGCTTGCTGTTTTGAATGTGAAGAGATACTGAGCTGAATCTGAGTCTCTCAGGTCAGAGATCCTCAGAGTGGATTCTCTCCTTGGTGAAAGAACCTGAACACGTTTTCTATACTGGGAGTCTTCACTAAGGTCCTGATGACTACGCTCAGGTCTGAACCAGAATTTAGATTTAACATGGTCTTCATTACTACTGTACGTGCAGGAAATGTCCACTGATGATCCTTTGAAGGCACAGATGCTTCTCTCACTGTAAGTCACAGTATTGCAGACTCCACCATTAACACCTGAACATAAATATCTTTGGTTAAATTATTATGGGAATGTAATCGCCATCACTCAAGGCTGGTTGTATTGCTGTGGGCGGGGTCTCCCTGTTATGTACTAAGGTTCAGCATCATGTTTGTGGAAGACTGTAAGTGAACTCACACACTGAAGGAGAGGGGACATTCTCATATCCTTTAACAGCACAGGCATAGCTTTCTTTAGGATAGAAATAGTCATTAAAAGATTTTGCATCCTTTGCTATTTTCTGTCCATCCTTGTACCAGATGTAGGAACGACGAGAAGTTGGAAGACAACCGCGGACACACTCCAGGTCTGCATATATACAGCTTCCATAGCAGGAACTTGTTTTACTCACCTTCACCTGGATACCTGGATCTGTAAACAAAGAGTTTAGACTGAACTGTCATTGTACATAGATGCACTGACATTCACTGCAGTGCTGACCAAATGTTGAGATAACTTACAGAGTTACAGACAAAGTATTACCTGGGACAGACAGAGTGACTGGTTCACCAGCATAAGCACCTTGTTTTGTTGTGAACCTGAACCTGTACTGAGCTGAGTCTCTCTCTCTCAGGTTTCTGATTCTCAGAGTGCAGGTGTTGTTTCCACAGAGAGTCTCTACACGACCTGCATACTCTGAGTCTGTTCTCAGATCTACAGGTTCACCACCTTTCTGTTTAGTAAACCAGAATGTTTTCTCTACTGTGTTAACACCACCTCTCCATGTAGATGGGTATGTGTAGCTGCAGTTTATCTCCACTGTTGATCCTTTCACTGCACAGATCTCAGTAGAAGAGTAAGCCACTCCCCAGACATCCTGACCCTGAACCACTGAAACACAGATCACATCAGAAACTAGGATTACAGTGAATGACTTTGGGTTAATCAGTTAATGAGACAAACAGGATGGTAATACCAATATGATTTGAGGAAATGTTACCCGAACAAGTTTCAAAGTTCTCTATCAGATGATATCTCATCTACAGGATCTAACTACAACTTATTTTGAATATAGAATTGTATCCTACAGTATATATCATTGTACTGCAGCAGTATGACACAGGAATAACTCCTACTTTATGTGTTTTAGATCGGGTCTATTTAATGTAAAACGTTTTTAAAAAGTGCCAATTATTCTTCAACAAACATTTAACATTCTACACACCTTTTCTGTGAAAGAGCAGAAGAGCACATTAAACTTGCATCTTAATTCCTACTCAGACACTTTATAACTGCTGAAAATTATACTTCATTACTTCTGTTGGTTATTTCTGAACTAAACCAGGCAAAACAGAACTCAAACGCATTGAGTGAGCTTAGTTATACATATAGTCAGTGTACTCAGCGATAGGGAAAGGCCTTAATAAACATTAAAAGTGCTTTTTTAGGGATCATATTATTTAGAATAGTGTGTGATTCTCTTGAGTTTCTTCACTGTTCACTCTGTGGTCAGGTTGCTGCCGAGTTAAGTGTGAACATTAAAGCTTCTGTCTGATATACAGATAAAAGGAGAAGACTGCTTTAAAGTCAGAGTGTGGAAATATCACACTGAGATCAGAGAGCAGAGAAGGAACTAGGAGGGTTCGGTGCAGAGGTATGGCGACATAAGAGAAGTTGAGAGATAATGTAATGAAGTGTGAGGAAATGTCCCTTTAAAAACAGTAACACTTAATGAACACAAAGAGCATTTTTATAACCAGGGTCATCTTAGAAAAATAACAAAGCAAATGTTTTCACACGGTGAGGAGGGAACAGTCATACATGAACAATATTCTCAGTTTACAGCGTGTAAAAGTTACTTGAACAAAGATATTTTATGCAAAAGACAAGTGGAATCGACGCTGACCAACACAGGAAAGATGGTTTCTGAATATCCATCACAAGTAACACTAAATAACAACTTTAAAACAAACTCTGCTGATCTACGTGTTTCAACAAATCCAACAAAATATATATCTTTAATGATATTTGGGAAGTTTCCATTTCATCCAACCCTGATCCACTTATTCCCACCTGTGAGCTGCTTTTACCCATCTCACATTTCCCCAGAATCCCCTCTGTTGATGTGATGAATGTAAGTGTAGATGTGCAGTACCTGACACAGAGAGCAGGAAGACCACTAATCCACTCGCTGCTGCAGTTAAACTCATAGCTGCTCCTCTCATCTCTGTGAGACTATAAAACATGTCAGATTAAATAATGAACACAGGAGGTTTACAGAATCATCACATCAATAAACTGTTTCTACTTACAGTGAAGGAGGAACGATGTGTTCAAAGACGCCTTTCCTCTGTCGTCAATGAGCAGAAGACGGATATCAGGTTGCTGAAAGACTAGATTTACTTCCTCTTTTCATCATTCATGTGCATGATGACACAAACCACAGTAAACATCCTCTGCACAATAAAGAGTTGTTGCATTACTGTCACGGGCTGGGAGAAAAGGACCCAGATGCAGTATGAAGAAAGGGAAGGCAGGTATGGGGGTTTAAACAAAAAGCAAGCTTTATTGAAAAGCTGATTCAAAACTCCAAGAACTGAAGGAGCAGGTGAGGTAAAAACAGAAAAAAATAAAGAACTAATAAACACTGACCAGGGAAACAGGAACAGGAGTGGGAACAGGAACAGGAACAGAACATGGAAAAGGCTGGACCCCGATGGGACAGGAGTCGGCAGAATATTGGATGGAACCGAAGTTGGCAGGTCCCCCGGTGGAACAGGTGTTGGAGGGATCCCGAACGGAACAGGAAAGGGGTTTGGCGAACCCCCCGCCAGAATAGAAACAGGTGTTGGCGGCACCCCCAACCGAACAGGTGTTCGCGGGATCCCCATCAGAACAGGTGTTGGCGGGACCCCCAACAGAACAGGTGTCGGCGGAAACCCCAGTGGACCAGATGGCGGCGGGACTCCCAACAGAATAAGAACAGGTGTCAGTGGGACCCCCCACGGAACAGGAACAGGTGTTGGCAGGATCCCCAGCAGAACTGGTGTTGCCGGGACCCCTAGCGGAACAGGAATAAGTGTTGGTGAACCCCACGCCAGAATAGGAACAGGTGTTGGCAGGATCCCCAGCAGAACTGGTGTTGCCGGGACCCCTAGCGGAACAGGAATAAGTGTTGGTGAACCCCACGCCAGAATAGGAACAGGTGTTGGCGGTACCCCCAACTTAGCAGGATATGATGTCAGCGGAACCCTCGGTGGAACCGGTTTCGACGGGACCCCCAACAGAATTGGGGTTGGAGGGACCCCGAATGGAACAGGAACGGGTGTTGGCGAACCTCCCGCCAGAATAGGAACAGGTGTTGGCGGGACCCCCAACAGAACAGGTGTCGGCAGGACCCCCATCAGAACAGGTGTTGGTGGGACCCCCAGTGGACCAGATGGCGGCAGGACCCCCAACAGAACAGGAACACGTGTCGCTGGGACCCCCAACGGAATAGAAACAAGTGTTGGTGAACCCCCTGCCAGAATAGGAACAGGTGTTGGCGGGACCCCCAACGGAACAGGTGTTGGCGGGACCCCAACGGAAGGGAGTTGGAGGGACCCCCAGTGAACCAGATTGCGCGGGACCCTCAACGGAACAGGACAAGGTGTTGGCGAGACCCCCTGTGGAACAGATGGCGGCAGGTCCCCAAACGGAACATGAGCTGTTGACGGCGGGAACCCAACGGAGCAGGAGATGTTGTCGGCAGGACCCCGGTGGAACAGTTGGCGGAAACTCAAGACAGACCTAACCCTAACCCTAACCCTAACCCTAACCCTTACCCTAACCCTAACCCTAACCCTAACCCTCTAACCCAGTGGTTCTCAAGCTTTTTTCAATGATGTACTCCCTTTGAGAAACACTATCAAATGTATACAATCCATCACTAAATTCATGGCAAACCAATTTGACATCATGCAAAAACCCTAAGACGACATTAGCTGCACTGAACTGGTCCTTTTAATGAGCTGTAATTACAGTTCAGTGAGAAACATGGCCTTGTGCTTCACTGAGGATCTATGTCATTCTCTGTGACAGGGAGGCAACTTCCAAATTGAAACCTTTTGGAAAATTTGGACAATTTCTTCAAAATGATCACTTTTTTCCTAAAAAGATATGACTGTATTTCAGATTTCTGACTGTATTTCAGATTTCTGACTGTATTTCAGATTTCTGACTGTATATCAAATTTCTGACTGTATTTCAAATTTCTGACTGTATTTCAGATTTCTGACTGTATTTCAAATTTATGACTTTTTTTCAAATTTCTGAAAATGTTTCTAAATTTTGACTTTTAAAAATGTCCCACTATTTTCTCATTATTCTAACTCCTTCATGTGGCCCTAATCATCTTCTTTTAAATATTCACATTTACTGTTCATGCATTTGTAACATCCCGCATGGACTACTGTAATACCATCCTCTCAGGCCTTCCAATCAAACTCCTCAATAAACTCCAAATCGTTCAGAACTCTGCAGCCCGGATCATCACTCGCATCAAGTCCTCTGACCACATGTCAGGAGACATTAGTAGGTGAACACAGTAGAGGCAGACTGTCACACTGAGGGAGGGAAGTGTGTGTCCACAGCACAGCCACAGTCCTGCTCTTCACTGACGGAAACACTGAGAGCTGAGCTTCAGGTCGTGCTGCAGAGTGAAGTCTGGTTTTACACGTGTGTTTTTGAAATGTTGACTTTTGAAACCTTAGATCAGCACTAATGAAATTGAGTCGTCATGATGCATGTGGCTTTCAGGTCATGGTGTCGAGGCGATTGCACAGAAGTGTAAAGAGCATTGTCTCAGAAACTGAATTGAGCCAGCATTTACAATAAAGGGAGACATGAGAGATCAGCACTAGAGAGCGGCTGAGAGGTGTGGGTTATTAGGGTTTACCACAAAACCCTGTGTGCAAACAACAGACAGTGGATATTAATAATGTGAGAAGGAGGAAGTGGTGTTTTTACAAGCCCACAGAAGGACTTCCTTTTAAAGTAGGTGTGAAGTGTTTCAGTGTTTCTTGTGTAGATCAATCTTCTGTTTTATTCTCCTGTCCCTGAAGCCACACGGAGACGAGAGGAGCAGCGATGAGTTCAACAGCGAGTGGGTTTATCGTCTTCCTTCTCTCTATGCCAGGTAATGTAAATCCACGTTAACAGAGCAGCTTCACATGGGATTAAGAACAGATTCTAAATACATTGTGGGTCAAATCCTTTTCTTTGTAACACATAACATATCACTGTGACCTATCATAGGAAAGCTAAAGGGTGAAATATGTCCCACTCAAATATAATGTAGTATGAGTTAAAGAGCTCTGTGAAATGTCTGTAGATGTCTTAAAAGAAGTACAGAGCAAATCTAAACAACCAGAAGTAGGAAATATTTAACAATGATCAGTTCTGATCAACACATCTGGCTCTTATTAGTTGCATAAAGTCACTTCTAATATATTTCACACGCTGTTAGCTGAGTATATTGTTTATTCCCAGTGTTCCCTCCTCACCCTGTGACAACATCTTCCTCTGTGTTATTCTTAAGACGACCCTGGTTAAAAAAACTCTGGTTTTAAAGTAATAATCTTCTGTTATTGATCAGAAATCTTCTCCAAACCCTGCTCCTTCCTTCTCTTGCTGCCCTCAGCTCTGATCTTATCTGTATATCAGACAGAAGCTGCTCACACCTCAGTGTTCTGCCTTTATTTTTACTGCTCACACCTAGCTCAGCAGCACCCTGACCACAGAGGGAACAGAGAGGAAACTGACGTTTCAGTCACTGCTGCACAGACAGAAGACCCAGAGGAGCAGGAAGACATGGTGTGAAGTCCAGTCAGGTGAGAGCAGGGTTCCTCATTGCGCGGCTCGCCAAGCTTTAATTGGTGGCATGGCAGTAGGCTAAATAAAGGGGTGATAGATATGATTACACAGTGCATACACATAGCCTCTATTAGCCTACAAATAATAAAGATAATATACAATATAGTATACTATATAACTATATAAAATAGTGGATAAAAGATGTAAAAATAGACAAGAAATAAGATATTTAAACTTGCCCCCCCGACACTGACTCACTGCCGAGTTGCCAGTTTTGGCGGTCTATCCAGCACTACATGGGGAATGTGCTGCTGGACGGGTAGATGCATGGTGGGATAGTATAGAAACAAATCAACTTCAGGTCATTAACAATATGTTACCGTGTGCATGCTCATGAATATGGACATGTACTTAAAAGATCATTTATATCGCTCAATTGGAGCATTTAAATTGGAGGATACTACGACCAACCTGGCACTTTTTACTTTCACTAGCTTGACTACGATCCAATATCTTCTCCATTTCATATTAGTTAGAAAGTGTTTGTAGACGAACAATGGATCGATTTCTCAAAAAAGGAAAGTTGCAAACCATGCATGCTGCTGCTCATCCCAGTATTAAGGTAATCCTGCTTTGAATGAATATATAAATAATAATAATAATAATAATAACAATAATAATACAAAAATAACAATACTAATATTATTGTTATTATTATTAATAATGAAACATTTATTAATAATAATAATAAAAGTAATAATAATAATAAAAACAATAATAATACAAAAATAACAATACTAATATTATTGATATTATTATTAATAATATTAGTATTGTTATTTTTGTATTATTATTATTAATAATGAAACATTTATTAATAATAATAAAAGTAATAATAAAAATAAAAATAATAATAATAATAATAACAATAATAATAATAATAATAATAATAATGAAACATTTATTAATAATAATAATAATAATAACAATAATAATAAAAATAATAATAACAATAATAATAATAATAATAATAATAATAATAACAATAATAATAATAATAATAACAATAATAATAATAATAATAATAACAATAATAATAATAATAATAATAATAATAATAATAATAATAATAATAATAATAATAATGAAACATTTATTAATAATAATAATAATGCATTTATTTTATATAGCGCTTTTCCGAGTGCTCAAAGACTCTTTTCATTACAGCATTGGTTGGCTGCATTGCATTTTGTATGTTCTGGGTGGGATGACAGATTAATAAGCAGACATGCTCATTCTAACTGAATGCAGCTTTTGGCTCTCTGATTGACTTTGTCCTATCAATGCGGCTCACATGTAAAAGACAGTGAAGACCACTGGGTGAGAGCCTCCTTCATCAGATACAACAGGCCCACTCCACATTTAGAGTCACAGTTCCAGCTGTAAAGTTACTCAAAGTTTCCTGTGATGTTCTTCAGATGCTCACCTGATGGAGACAAAGAAGAAGGACATTGCACTTTGTGAATTTCTACATAACAAACATTTTAGAAAAATCCTGATCTCCGTCTTGGCTTGCCTTGAACATCCCATTTTACTCCATGCAACTTGGAAACATGTGAGTTTAGAAAGGTCTTCTGTATTTATTTATAATAATATAACCTTTATATCATTCACTAAATTAGTTATACAGAAACATTTTAATACTTGTTGCTTTGGTTTATGTCTCAGATTGCCACTATGTGTCACTGTGAGGATAAAACGAGACACAGTTTAACAGTTTATTTTAATCCCGGATGTTGCGGGTCGATCCCTCCCTTCCTTTTTCCCTTCAACCCTTCATCCCTTCCTCTCTACATCATAAACCCGCCTCCTTCCATTCATCCCAACGTTCATCCCCTCATCCCTCCCTCATTTGAACCTTCACCTCTATATCCCTTGAAACCTCCTTCTCTTAACTCATTCTTAAACCCTTTTCTACTTCCCCTCATCCCTTCAATCCTACTTCCCTTCATTTATCCTGCCCTTTATCCCTCCCCTTTTACATCCCTTCGAACCTTCCCTCATTTGAGCCTTCACCTTTATATCCCTTTATCCTTCCTTCCCTAATTCATTACTGAACCCCGTATCCCTCTTTCAGATTTGCCGTCATCTAAACATCCCTCCTTTTTCTACTTCCATTCATGACTTTCTTCCTTCATCCCTACCTCTCTACATTCCTTTATCCTTCCCTCCCTTTATCACTTTATCCTTTCATTCATTCATCCCCTCCCTTTATTCCTCCCTCCCATTTCCCTTCATCCCTTCTTCCTGTCTCCCCTCATCTCTTTAAAAAAAAATCCGGTTCATACATGTGTCTTATTTAGAGCAGGCAGAATGGCCCTGATTCAGTACCTGATGTTTCACTGTCCTCTAGTGGTGAATCGTAAGTGTGACACATTCAGGCTTCGTCACTCTGAGTGCTCCCTCCACTGTCTGCTTTAAAGGATCAGGTCACCCAGACTACAGAAACACCTATTACCTCTCTCACCTCCAGTGGTATCTAAACATGCAGATAGTTCATAATGAAGTTTGCTGCATGCTGTTTGATCAGTCTTCACATTTTAAAGTTTCTCTTTACTTAAAAGTGTCAGAATTGGGGGAAAGGACCCAGGCACAGAAGCAATAGAGGAGGCAGGAGTTCTAAGGTATAACAAAGGGCGAGCTTTCATTGAAAGAAAAGCTGAAAATAAAAATGTACAACGAAAGAAAAGTAATAAAAGAAAACAAAGACAAACCAGTGGAAAAGCTTCAGGTGGACGACCCGGGAGCAAGGCAGAGGCCCCAGAGACAGGGGCATAAGTCACGGCGGGGGAACTCTGGAGGATGGTTAGGAGTGCGACTGGAGGCCGCGGCGGGGACACTCCCGGGGCTGGGCTGGCAGACGGCGAGATGCCTCTGGAGGACGGGCCTTAGGGCGACAGAACCCGCGATGGGACCCCTCTGGAGGACGGCAGAAAGGCCGGCGTGGGCAGCAGTGGGATCCCGCTGAAGGGCGGCATGGAGGGCTGCGGGACCGCTTCGGAAGACCTGGAGTAGAAGGCGGTGGGACCACTGACGAGACAGGAGCTCGAGTCCGCAGGACATGAACTGGCGTCGGCGGGAGCCCCGAGGAAGCAGTTGATGGCGTCGGCAGGACCCTGGAGGGAGCAGGAACAGGTGTTGGCGGGACCCTGGCGGAACAGGGGACGGCGGGACCCCAACGGTGAAGGAACAGGTGTTGGCGGGAACCCCATCGGAACAGGTAGTGAAGGGACCCCCAAGGGAGCAGGTGTTGGTGGGACCCCCATCGGAACAGGTGATGGCAGGACCCCAACAGAGCAGAAGCAGGTGTTGGCAGGACCCCATAATAACAGGTGAGGACGGGACCCCCAACGGAGCAGGAGCAGGTGTTGGCAGGACCCCCATCGAAAGAAGTGATGGCAGGACCCCAACGGAGCAGGACGGCTGGACCCCGGCAGAACAGATCTCCACGGGACCCCAACCAGGACCGGAGCAGGTGAAGGCAGGACCCCCATCAGAGCAGGAACAGGTGATGCTGGAGTCGACAGGGCCGCCGGCAGGACAGGAGTAGCTGGAGTGGGCCGGACTGCAGCTGGAATCATGGCGTCTGGGCGCTGGCCTGGAATTGTCATTGAAGCCGGGGCAAGGGCAGTGTTACGTTTGATTTTCCATCCTCTCTTATAACTAATACTGTGCTCTTCATCCTGTTCAGTAAAACTGCCTCATGGTTCACAGGTGAATGCATCCCTGTTCCTGCACTACACCTGCAGACTGTGTGACGTCCTCAGTGCTCATAGAGAGGAACTGTTTTAGCCTCATCATTTTTAATCCTTTTTCAGGCTTTTTTCAGGAGTCAGTATACACAGCAAAGGGGGTCTTTAACCATAGTTCATTTAGTTTGAGAAAAGTTGATACTTTGTAAAACAACAACTCTTTATTGTGCAGAGGGTGTTTACTATGGTTTGTGTCATCATGCATATTAATAATCAAAAGAGGAAGTAAGTCTAGTCTTTCAGCAACCTGATATCCGTCTTCTGCTCATTGACGACAGAGGAAAGGCGTCTTTGAACACATCGTTCCTCCTTCACTGTAAGTAGAAACAGTTTATTGATGTGATGATTCTGTAAACCTCCTGTGTTCATTATTTAATCTGACATGTTTTATAGTCTCACAGAGATGAGAGGAGCAGCTATGAGTTTAACTGCAGCAGCGAGTGGATTAGTGGTCTTCCTGCTCTCTGTGTCAGGTACTGCACATCTACACTTACATTCAGCACATCAACAGAGGGGATTCTGGGGAAATGTGGGATGGGTAAAAGCAGGTGACAAGTGGGAATAAGTGGATCAGGGTTGGATGAAATGCAAACTTCCCAAATATCTTTAAAGATATATATTTTGTTGGATTTGTTGAAACACGTAGATCAGCAGAGTTTGTTTTAAAGTTGTTATTTAGTGTTACTTGTGATGGATATTCAGAAACCATCTTTCCTGTGTTGGTCAGCGTCGATTCCACTTGTCTTTTGCATAAAATATCTTTGTTCAAATAACTTTTACACGCTGTAAACTGAGAATATTGTTCATGTATGACTGTTCCCTCCTCACCGTGTGAAAACATTTGCTTTGTTATTTTTCTAAGATGACCCTGGTTATAAAAATGCTCTTTGTGTTCATTAAGTGTTACTGTTTTTAAAGGGACATTTCCTCACACTTCATTACATTATCTCTCAACTTCTCTTATGTCGCCATACCTCTGCACCGAACCCTCCTAGTTCCTTCTCTGCTCTCTGATCTCAGTGTGATATTTCCACACTCTGACTTTAAAGCAGTCTTCTCCTTTTATCTGTATATCAGACAGAAGCTGCTCACTCCTCAGTGTTCTGCATTTTTTTTTTTTAATGTTCACACTTAACTCGGCAGCAACCTGACCACAGAGTGAACAGTGAAGAAACTCAAGAGAATCACACACTATTCTAAATAATATGATCCCTAAAAAAGCACTTTTAATGTTTATTAAGGCCTTTCCCTATCGCTGAGTACACTGACTATATGTATAAACTAAGCTCACTCAATGCGTTTGAGTTCTGTTTTGCCTGGTTTAGTTCAGAAATAACCAACAGAAGTAATGAAGTATAATTTTCAGCAGTTTTAAAGTGTCTGAGTAGGAATTAAGATGCAAGTTTAATGTGCTCTTCTGCTCTTTCACAGAAAAGGTGTGTAGAATGTTAAATGTTTGTTGAAGAATAATTGGCACTTTTTAAAAACGTTTTACATTAAATAGACCCGATCTAAAACACATAAAGTAGGAGTTATTCCTGTGTCATACTGCTGCAGTACAATGATATATACTGTAGGATACAATTCTGTATTCAAAATAAGTTGTAGTTAGATCCTGTAGATGAGATATCATCTGATAGAGAACTTTGAAACTTGTTCGGGTAACATTTCCTCAAATCATATTGGTATTACCATCCTGTTTGTCTCATTAACTGATTAACCCAAAGTCATTCACTGTAATCCTAGTTTCTGATGTGATCTGTGTTTCAGTGGTTCAGGGTCAGGATGTCTGGGGAGTGACTTACTCTTCTACTGAGATCTGTGCAGTGAAAGGATCAACAGTGGAGATAAACTGCAGCTACACATACCCATCTACAGTGAGAGGTGGTGTTAACACAGTAGAGAAAACATTCTGGTTTACTAAACAGAAAGGTGGTGAACCTGTAGATCTGAGAACTGACTCAGAGTATGCAGGTCGTGTAGAGACTCTCTGTGGAAACAACACCTGCACTCTGAGAATCAGAAACCTGAGAGAGAGAGACTCAGCTCAGTACAGGTTCAGGATCAAAACAAACCAAGACGCTTATGTTGGTGATCCAGTCACTCTGTCTGTCCCAGGTAATACTTTGTCTGTAACTCTGTAAGTTAGCTCAACATTTGGTCAGCACTGCAGTGAATGTCAGTGCATCTATGTACAATGACAGTTCAGTCTAAACTGTTTGTTTACAGATCCAGGTATCCAGGTGAAGGTGAGCAAAACAAGTTCCTGCTATGGAGACTGTATACAGGCAGACCTGGAGTGTGTCCGCGGTTGTCTTCCAACTTCTCGTCGTTCCTACATCTGGTACAAGGATGGACAGAAAATAGCGAAGGATGCAAAATCTTTTAATGACTATTTCTATCCTAAAGAAAGCTATGCCTGTGCTGTTAAAGGATATGAGAATGTCCCCTCTCCTTCAGTGTGTGAGTTCACTTACAGTCTTCCACAAACATGATGCTGAACCTTAGTACATAACAGGGAGACCCCGCCCACAGCAATACAACCAGCCTTGAGTGATGGCGATTACATTCCCATAATAATTTAACCAAAGATATTTATGTTCAGGTGTTAATGGTGGAGTCTGCAATACTGTGACTTACAGTGAGAGAAGCATCTGTGCCTTCAAAGGATCATCAGTGGACATTTCCTGCACGTACAGTAGTAATGAAGACCATGTTAAATCTAAATTCTGGTTCAGACCTGAGCGTAGTCATCAGGACCTTAGTGAAGACTCCCAGTATAGAGAACGTGTTCAGGTTCTTTCACCAAGGAGAGAATCCACTCTGAGGATCTCTGACCTGAGAGACTCAGATTCAGCTCAGTATCTCTTCACATTCAAAACAGCAAGCTCTGAATGGGGGAGGGATTTACCTGGAACCACTCTGACTGTCACAGGTACTGATCAACACACTGATGTAAATACACAGTACACCTGAAAATACTGGAAGTGTTGATGTCTGTGTAAACACTATTGGATGAATAGGAACTATTGCTCTTCTCTATTTCTGGGCGGTTGTGTTAATGTGTATGTACATTTATCATCATTTGTTATTTCAGACCTTTAGCTATACTATTGTTTCCCGCTCTAATGTCCAGCTCTCCAGGTGCAGGTGATCAGAGCAAAGGTCTACACCTATTCTACTGAGGCAGAGCTGAAGTGTCACAGCTCCTGCAGTCCGGCTGGTTCCCTGTACTACGTCTGGTTCAAGAACGGAGAGACAATCATGACCACGGGGATATCTTCTTATGAAGGACTGTTTCATCCCAGAGACAACATCTCTTGTGCTCTGAAAGGACATGAAGACTTCCCCTCTCCTGCAGTGTGTGAGTTTACTCAAACACACACTGATATTATGTATAACGTCCTGGAGTCTTTCTGAATTACAGTAATTTCATTTTTATCTAGACCAACTTGCAATTAGTGAATAGAACCATGAGGATGACAACTATCCTACAAGCACATTAGCTTTCTATCACTCAGCAAAGCCACGTTATTTATGTTATTAGAGATGAATATAAAGAGTCACGTATTAACATTATGTTAACACCTGGGGGTTTATTTGCAAATCATAACTAGGAATTGATCTACCAGCTGAGAAATGAAGAGGATACCTCCCAAAAGAGCGCACAACAAAAAGCTCATGAGTGTAGTACGGGGTGTGGCTATAATGTGAAAGCACAATGATTGACATTGAGAGACAGGAGAATGGCAGCCAAGCTGTCCTCCCTGCTGGACAATGTGTCCCACTCCCCTCCAGGACACCCTGTCCACACTGTGCAGCTCCTTTAGTAACAGGCTGCTTCACCTGCAGGGTCTCATGGAGAGATACAGCAGGTCCTTCCTTCCTGCAGGGGACAGTTTATTAAAGTAAAGTCAATCATGGGAGATAACATGTTTTAATATCTGAAATACTTTCCATTTCCACTTCTCCTCCAGATGCTCCAAAGCTCCCCTCTGTGTCAGTGAGTCCCTCTGCTGAGATAGAGGAGGGCAGTTCAGTGACTCTGACCTGTAGCAGTGATGCTAACCCAGCAGCTAACTACACCTGGTACAAGAAGAGTCCAAATGCACACTTTTCTCATGTCAATGAAGGACCGATTCTTGTCCTCAGCTCGATCAATTCCTCTGATTCTGTACAGCATTACTGTACAGCTGAGAACAAGCTGGGGAAGACATCTAGAGATATCTCCATTGATGTGAAATGTGAGTGAAACATTGTTTGAAAGCTCTAATCTGTACAGTCTTTGCATGAGAATATTTCAAGGCTCATAACTATTTTCTCCAGCTCACATTCACAGTCTGCTACATCTGCTCAGGTACTCCAAAGCTTCTCTCTGAGTCAGTGAGACTTTCTGCTGAAATACAGCTACGGCATTTTACAATGGTCTCTGCAATAACACACTCCTGCCACAGTCCTGCCAATGTGAAGGAGAGGCTGAATACATTATCAGGAGGAGGAATTATGAGGTGGAGTTAAAGCCAGCCTCAGTAACAGCAATCCAACGAGGGATTCTCATGGTCAGGAATAATATAGGAGGTTTAGACTGTTTATAGACGGCCATTAAACAGTACTGTAAATTATTATAAATGAAACCACACGAGGCGAGAGAAATGTTCTCTGTAGCTCTGCCTGCTGCCAGGAACAAACCATCTCTAGATGTTCAGATGCTCCCACACACACAACTATTACTCATTTCAATGTGTGTATCCATCCTCATGTTCTTTCATTTGTGTCATTTTTTCCAGATGCTCCAAAGCTCCCCTCTGTGTCAGTGAGTCCCTCTGCTGAGATAGAGGAGGGCAGTTCAGTGACTCTGACCTGTAGCAGTGATGCTAACCCAGCAGCTAACTACACCTGGTACAAGGAGGATGAAGACTCTCCAAAAGCTTCAGGACAGATCTTCACCATCACTGACTTCAGAGCTGAACACAGTGGGAATTATTCCTGTGAAGCCCAGAACAAGTTAGGACGTAGTAACTCCACTTTATATCTGACTGTTGGGACAGGTGAGTTTTATGCGTTCATCTTAAACCACAAACCTATCAGCTGGTTTGTTTTCAGTCACATTGTCTGTGTAGGAGGCTGAGAAAGGAATATTTTTTCCAATGACCTTTTGTGGATCAGGATAGGGGTCCTTTTGTTTTCTTTCCAAGGAAATAATTACCCTGAAGTTCCAGATTCAGTATAGGGTGCAGTCATTCCCTGTGCAGAGTGAGCATTGTGTCTGTTTTGTGAAGCTAATGGAAAACACCTGTGCCTTCAGGCTGAGAGATAATCCACCGGTACTGAGAAGGTACCCCTAGGGGTCCTTGTCCCCCCATCAGAGAAACTCTGCTGTATGAACTGTTCTCTGTTGGTCTGTTTCTCAGCATCATGGAAGCTACCAGCTGTTGTAACAATCCCTGTTGTTCTCCTGGCTGTCATCTCTCTCTCTGTCTTCCTGTGGATCAGGTGAGCAGATCTGTTCATCTTAATCTTAGTCTGTTAGTCAGAACTAAAACATGTCTAATGTATTTCTAAGCAGAAGAAAGAGCGCTTCCAGGGATTCATCTGAACCTGCAGAGAGAGCGGACAACAGGGAGGAGGTGAGAGTCTCATTGTCTTTAAGGGATTCTTAATCGCTGCTCTTTTACATCCTTTCTCAAAAGTTAAGTTTGATCTCAATCTCTTTGATTCTCCTCTGAGAGGTGAGTACATTCCTAGAACATCCAGAAGTTCTCCTACCTTTTGTCCTTTAATCTTTTCTGTCATACAGCATCATGTTGATGAAGCAGGGATATTTAATCATTACCACAGCTGCTGTTGCTTTGGCCTGTTCTGTGCTGGCTGCAATCCTCTGTAAATGAAGTAAGATGGCACCAAGGATGGCTGCCGTGTCTCGAGCTCCTCAACAACTCCACATCTTAGTGTTTTTATTGTTTTACTTTGTTGGTTGTTTTTAACTTTTTTTGCAACATGCAAACCGCCCAAGCGAGCCCTATCATCCAATATGATAGAGAACATCTTTTACACATCAGGTCGCTGGTGGACAGCAATAATCCACGACGACCTGCAAACAATGGAGAGTCTCCGTGTTTACCTGCTGGAGCTCTACCTGTGGAGCGCAGGAGGAAGAGACCACGAGGTTCCCGGGCCGGGGTCCTGGTCAGGCTGAGGAAACGTGAAAACAGGCCTCCTCTACCGAGTTTACTTCTGGCAAATGTCCAATCCCTGGATAATAAGCTGGACGAACTCCGTAGCAGGGTGGCATTTCAACGGGACATTAAGACCTGTAATGTTTTGGTTTTCACGGAGACTTGGCTCGACCCCACGATACCGGACGCCGCCATTGCTTCCACACGGATTCTCCATTCATCGCCAGGACCGGACAATAAACTCAGGGAAGAGCAAGGGAGGAGGTGTCTGCTTCATGATTAACAACAAGCTGGTGCTCAGATGTGGAGATCATTTCTTCGGACTGTTCTCCCAGCCTAGAGCACATCATGATCGGATGCCGGCCTTTTTATCTGCCGAGGGAGTTCACATCTGTTGTTCTAACAGCAGTGTATGTTCCGCCGCACGCTGACAACAACACAGCGCTGGAGGAGCTGTATGGGATTATCGACAGGACAGAGACTTCTCGGCCAGAGGCCGCATTTATTGTGGCCGGGGATTTTAACAGAGCCAACATGAAGAAAGTCCTGCCGAAATACTATCAGCACGTCAGCTGCCCCACGCGCGGTGGAAATACACTGGACCATGTTTACACTCCTTTCCGGCATGGATATAAAGCCCTCCCCCGCCCCCCCTTCGGCAAGTCAGACCACATATCTCTTCTTCTGCTCCCCGTTTACCGGCAGAGACTGAAGAGGGACCGACCTGTGACAAGGACAGTGCAGCGTTGGTCCGAGCAGTCTGACTCTGCTCTCCGCCACTGCTTTGGCATCACGGAGTGGTGTGTGTTTGAGGAGGACGATATAAACACACACACTGACGCGGTCATTTGCTACATCGGCAAATGCATCGATGACGTCGTGCCGCGGATTACTGTACGGACATTCCCAAATGAGAAGCCCTGGATAAACGGCGAGGTCCGAGCTAAACTTAAAGCACGGGCCATCGCGCACAGCGGCGGTGATTTGGATGAGTACAGGAATTCCAGGTATGCACTCCGGAGAGCTATTAGCAGTGCGAAAAGACAATACAGGGACAAGGTGGAGTCGAACTACAAGGGCTCCAACGCCAGAAATATGTGGTCTGGACTAAAAACAATAACAGACTACAAAAGGACAACGAGTGGTGCTGAGGAAGTGTCTGCATCTCTCCCAGATGAACTGAACACATTTTATGCACGCTTTGAGAAGCCCCCGGCTGTGGAGGCACAGAAGGCCCAGGATCCCTGCTCACTGGTTTTAACCAGTGCAGATGTGTGTAGATCTCTGAAAAGGATCAACACACACAGGGCTCCTGGACCTGATGGCATCCCTGGCCGTGCTCTCAAGGTGTGTGCAGTTCAGCTGGCAGATGTGTTCACAGACATGTTCAATAGGTCACTGCTCCAGTCTGTAGTCCCCACATGTTTTAAAGAGTCCATCATTGTCCCTGTCCCCAAAAAGACAAAACCCATCTGCCTCAATGACTACCGCCCAGTTGCACTCACCTCCATCATCATGAAGTGCTTTGAGCGGTTAGTCAAAACTTTTATCACCTCCTCCCTCCCTGACTCACTGGACCCCCTGCAGTTTGCCTACAGAGCAAACAGGTCCACGGATGATGCCATCTCCCTCACCCTCCACACTGCCCTCTCCCACCTGGACCAGAGGAACACTTATGTGAGAATGCTGTTCATTGACTACAGTTCAGCATTCAACACCATTGTGCCCTCCAAGCTCATCATTAAGCTCAGGGACCTTGGGCTCAACAGCGCCCTCTGTGACTGGATCATGAGCTTCCTAACGGGCAGATCCCAGGCAGTGCGGATGGGGAACATCACATCCTCCACCTTGACCCTCAACACCGGAGCCCCTCAGGGTTGTGTGCTCAGCCCTCTCCTCTACTCCCTGTTCACGCACGACTGCGTGGCCACACACAGCTCCAACACCATCATCAAGTTTGCTGACGACACGACCGTCATCGGCCTGATCACAGACGGCGACGAGACGGCGTACAGAGAGGAGGTCAGAGCCCTGACATCTTGGTGCCAGGACAACAACCTCCATCTCAACGTCAGCAAAACAAAGGAGCTGATTGTGGACTACAGGAAGAGGCAGAGAGAGGCACACACACCCATCACCATCGACGGGACTCCTGTGGAGAGAGTCAGCAGCTTCAGGTTCCTCGGGGTTAACATCAGTGAGGACCTGACATGGACACATCACACCAGGGTCATATCCAAGACGGCTCGACAGCGGCTCTTCTTCCTCCGCAGGCTGCGGAAGTTCAACATGGACTCCAGGATACTCTGCAACTTCTACAGGTGCACCATCGAGAGTATCCTGACTGGCTGCATCACCGCCTGGTATGGCAGTTGCACCGCCCTCAACCGTAAGACTCTACAGAGGGTGGTGAAAACTGCTCAGCACATCACCAGGACGGAGCTGCCATCCATGGAGGACCTCTACACCCAGCGGTGTAGGAAGAAGGCCGTAGGATATTAAAGGACCCCCATCACCCCAGCAACAATCTGTTCTGTCTGCTGCCGTCTGGCAGACGGTACCGCAGCATCCGGACCAAGACCACCAGACTCAGAGACAGTTTTATACCACAGGCTATAAGACTGCTGAACTCCTGAGCTGTGTGAATGTCTACTCACATCTGTTTATAGTACACACATACATATATATATTATACACATCTGCCATACATATCTGTTTATAGTACACATATCTATATATTGTACATATCTGCCATATACATCTGTTATACATAATATATGCATCTGTCCATACCTCCTCATTCAACAGTGTAAAGTATTTAAATACTCTCAATGTATTCCACATATGTATATATTTCACATCCTCAAATCTTTATTGTTGTTATTGTAAATATTCTTCTCTCTTTTTGCACTATTTTATTTATCTTCTTTGCACCATGTATGTTGAGTTGTTGGAGGAGCATGGGACATAAGATTTTCATTGCCAACATATACGTTGTATCTGCTGTGCATATGACCAATGAAACCTTGAAACCTTGAAACCTAATTATGAATGTAAAATGTGAAGCTGAAAGTGTTTTTATCCCTGCAGCCTCTACCTGATCAGCCGGAGGAGCAGGGTGACCTTCAGTATGCCACCGTTCACTTCTCCAACAGCCGAGCAGAACCTCTGTACTCCAACATGAGAGCAGATCAGCCCCTCAGACACACGGAGCAACAGGAAGTCCCGGAGTACGCTGCCGTCAAGTTCAAGAGTGCTGCCCCGAGGTGAGCAGCTCCTCACACAGGAACATAAACTCACTACAAGATTAAAATGACTTCACTTTGAAATGAACTCATTGCTTTTGCCTGAGTATTATTATTAAGAATGACATCATTTATCTCTCAGGCCCAGAGGGCAGGACTCTGCAGAGGACCCAGCTGCGTTGTACAGCACGGTCAACAAATCCCACTGAACACAGCAGGCGATGCATGTTCTATATCTCTATGATTCTTTTACAGTCACATCTGTAATTTCCAGGTTCATTTAGATTTGTTTTAAATACATATAGGATGTGCTTCACCAAGATTGTGCCTTAGAAACAATTGTATATCTCAGAGAAACTTACATTTATACATTCAACATCAACGTTAAGCTTGTTTCTTTTACTCTGATTGGTTCAGCTGCATTAGATATGAAACACAGAGTCTTTTTATTCACATTATTAAAAAAAGGCTCACTGCAGTACTGCAAAGTGCCACTAGTGGAAAGTATTTGAAGACTTAATGCATTGGTTTGTAAATATAACTTTAACCTGATATTTGGGCGGGTCCACTGAGATGTGAGGATGGGGGGAGGTCTGTGTTATTACCTTACAGAAATCTATCCTGCAGAGGGGGGAGGGTCATTCATATTATACATATTGTTAAAATATATATATTATTATTACAATTATTATTAATATCATTATTCATTTCAGTATATAATTAACTCTATGGATATTACAATTTATTTCTATTATTATTATTATTTTATTGTTGTAACAACTATTTATTTATATTTTAAATAATTATATTATATTTCTCATTTTCATTGTTGATATTTACTATTTTTCTTTAAATATATTTGTATTATTATTATTGTTCTTGTTTTCCACTGCCAGCTCTTTTTGTTGGAAAGCTGCAAATATTACGGAGATATCTCAACACCTACTCGGTTGATTGCCGTATAATTTAGTTCATGTACATATATTATCTCACAGGTTATTTTGAAGGATATTATATTCATTACATTTTTTTATATTTTATGTTCTAATCAATATCCTTTCATTAAGTACAAATACTATTGCTTTTGAAAAGTTCATTGGTTTTGCAAAGGAACCTCCGTTAGTGTATCCAGCTGCAGTTCCATCCTGCTGCCACTAGGGCTCAGTAAAGTATTTCACTGATAGAAAACCCTTTTCCAAGAGCCTGTGAACTTTCCCTTTGTGTGGGTACGGTCATTTTCCCCCACGTTCTTTGTCTTTCTTTTTACCAGCTCCATTATTCACATTTGATAGAGTTACATTTTGTAGATTTTTAGGTATATAACCATAACAGCTCATTACAATAGTGTATCCTTCTTCCTTTGTTATAACTGTTAGTATTGCTCTGTTCTTTTGCTCTGTATATCATGTGTTTAGATTATCCTTGTGCTGGTCTGAATTGATTTGAGTTAATACAAAATATGTCCATACCAGTGCCATTACCTGTGATGTCAAAATAAAACAGCTGCACGTGTCCGCTTAAAATAATAAAGCTGCAGTGAGTAAAGTGTCACACTGAGTGAGTGGAGTGTGTGACCACAGCACACACAGTCCTGCTCTTCACTGACAGAAACATTGATGGCTAAGCTTCAGTTCGTGCTGCAGGTTGTAGTCTGACACAGACACATGGATTTTTGAACTTCTTAACACTCACTTTCTCCTTGACTTTTAATTAAACAGCCCCTGTTAAAATATGGAATGTAAAACTAAAACGGTTCCTTCATGATAAAAAGTTGTGATGACATTATGAATGCATGCACTGTGTAAAGTGAAGTTGCAAACTTTCTATTCTTCCTCTGAGAATTGAGTTCATTTGGGCATTGTGGAGATTCATTCACAGAACATTGAAGTAGAATTTTGGGGTTGAAGGATTAAAGGGAGGGAATGAAGAAGGAATGTAGAAAGGTAGGGATGAAGGAAGGAAGTCATGAAGAGAAGTAGAAAAAGGAGGGATGTTTAGATGAAGGCTCGTGGGGAATGGGATATGGGGTTCAGTAATGAGTTAGGGAAGGAGGGTTAAAGGGATATAGAGGTGAATGTTCAAATGAGGGAAGGATGACGGGATGAAGGGAGGGGGTGGTGAAAGGGATACATGAGTGTACACAGGAGGAAGGTATGAAGGGTTAAGGATGTAGTAAGGAAGTGAATAGGGATGGAGGAAAGATTGTATGAAGGGATGTTGGGGTCAAATTTGTGTTGGTAGGGATGGGTGAAGGGAATCAGGGAGGGATGAGGGGAGGTAGTGATGAAGGGAAGAGGATCTTGGGGAGGAATGACCGTGGGGATGAAGGTTAGAAGAGACGTAGAAAGGGATGAATGAGTGTATACAGGATAAAGGGAGCAAGGCATGAAGATTAAACACAAGTGCATGTTCTTCTTAATAAACTGCTCTTCTCGCTGCTTTGTATACTATAATACTTCATTCTGACCTTATGTTGGCTAACCATGAGTCAGATTGACAACACATGAAGGGAGGTTACAGAGGTACTGCCCATACTTAGTAGATGAGAAGGAGGGGCAGGACCTTCCACACTTAAGAGCCAGTTCAGTCTTTGTTCCAGACTCTGGACGCTAGCAAAGGTTTCTACTAGTGAGCTTATTTTAGTTTCAGTGTGAACAAATCCAAACTGTAACTGGAGTCAAATGTGATGCTTTTAGTCTCTCTCAGCAGCACAGATATAAACCAAGACACTGATCAGGATTTAAAGAAGGTTATTTATTATGTAGAAAATTCAAAAGGATAAAATGCACAAGAACACTTATCATAGACTTCTGTATTATCACAGATTCTACAGATAATAAAATAAGCATGCATACTTAAAGCAGTATGTTACAGCACCTGACCATCAGCTGCTCTGAACAATAAGTCATGTCTGACACCTCGACATGATTCAGTTCAAGCTGCCAGCAGCACATTCTGCTAGACGTCCATGCTGCTGACTCCTACCTGCTGCTGCTACTGAACACTGACTATAAAACATATTGGGAGTTGAAGGTGAATGTATCCACCTCCCCCACATCCTGCACAGCCTCGCTCTCATCAGGGATATTTCAATGTCCTTCTTCTTGGTGTCCATCAGGTGAGCATCTGAAGAAAATCACAGGAGATTTTGTGTAAAGTTACAGCTGGAACTGTGACTCTACATGTGGAGTGGGCCTGTTGTATCTGATGCAGGAGGCTCTCACCTGACTGGACTTCACACCATGTCTTCCTGCTCCTCTGGGTCTTCTGTCTGTGCTGCAGTGTGAGAGACGTCCTCATACTCAGGAACAGAGTCCAACTGATGGAGAGAGCAGACAGAGGGAGGCTCTTAATCATGAAACTGTATATATTATGAGATACAATCAAACATGTATTATATTCTGAAGAAAACTCGTTGATGTCATTGTTTTAAAACCAAAAGCATTACTGGTTTCCACTCAGCAAGTTGTCTTTAAAACACAGGTTCACTTAACTCCTCTTCTTTAAATCATTTATGGGACAATGTATAACCTCTTTCTCACCTCTATCTCTTCAGGTGTATGTGCTCCAGTGCTGGATCTAACAGCTTTGTTCTTCCTGGATTAACAACAACAACAACAACACCAACAAGTGCAGAATTCATGACAGTGAAAGAGAGGATGTTAGAAGATAATAAATACATGTTGAGTGAACTGATGGATTTCTCGTGTTGTACCTCTTCCACAGACTCAGGAGAAACACAGGAATCAGAATCAAGACCCCCAGAGTCGTCCTGATGATATTCACCATCATTCTTGAACTCCCTAGAAAGAGGAATACATGTGTGATACGTCTCACTACTAGATTTATGAATCACTTTGTCAGTGTCATCCACCTCTGACACCATGGAGGGTCCTCCCTGAACACTGACATGTTTAATATGCATGGGTTGCTGCATATTACAATGAGGATCAGGTCTGGTGAATGTGGAGAACTCACCTGTTCCAACAGTCAGATGTAAGGTGGAGTTACTACGTCCTAACTTGTTCTGGGCTTCACAGGAATAACTCCCACTGTGTTCAGCTCTGAAGTCAGTGATGGTGAAGATCTGTCCTGAAGCTTTTGGAGAGTCTTCATTCTCCTTGTACCAGGTGTAGTTAGCTGCTGGGTTAGCATCACTGCTACAGGTCAGAGTCACTGAACTGCCCTCCTCTATCTCAGCAGAGGGACTCACTGACACAGAGGGGAGCTTTGGAGCATCTGGAGGAGATCATTCATCTTCAAGATTCGATTTTGTTATGACACATGATTGACTATTTTAGAATGTAAGTAATCTATAATGAAGTTCAATGAGATGTTCAATCATAGCTTCCTGCTTATGGAGACAGCCACTAAAAAGGCTTTTTTTATTATAAGCAAATAAATATTTGTCATCTATTTTTCAGCAAAGTGGATCAGGAGAGAAATATTACCAACAGAGTTCAGTATAACACGCCACCAGATGATTTGATGTCAATAGAAGTCTTTGGCGTAAACTCACACACTGGAGGAGAGGGGAAGTCCTCATGTCCCTTTAAAGCACAGGAATAACTGTCTCCATTGTTCTGGTGTTCTGTATGATAAGATGTTTGTCCCTGAATTATTTGTCCGTTCTTGTACCAGATGTATGAAGGATTAGAAGAATGAGGACATCTGCTCTGACAATACAGCCTGTTTGATGGTGATGTGACCTGGAGATCTGGATTTATGAAGGAACAGGAATGTTCTTTGAGACAAACATGCATAAAAATACATTTATATAATGTACAGACATTTAGAAATAATTAACTTAACATTTAAAATGGTTACCTGTGACAGACAAAGTGACTCCTGGTGAACCCTCAAAGCCTTCTTGGTTTGTTTTGAACTTGAACCTGTACTGAGCTGAGTCGCTCTCTCTCAGGTTTCTGATTCTCAGAGTGCAGATGTTGTTTTTACAGAGAGTCTCTACACGACCTGCATACTCTGAGTCTGTTCTCAGATCTACAGGTTCACCATCTTTCTGTTTAGTAAACCAGAATGTTTTCTCTACTGTGTTAACACCACCTCTCCATCTAGATGGGTATGTGTATCTGCAGTTTATCTCCACTGTTGATCCTTTCACTGCACAGATCTCAGTAGAAGAGTAAGTCACTCCCCAGACATCCTGACCCTGAACCACTGAAACACAGAGCACATCAGAAACTAGAATCAGAATGAAGGACTTAATTTAACAACAGTTAATAAGACAAAGTGTTTTCAAATGTCTCGTGCTGTTCATAAGTCAACACATAGTTTAAGAAGATACATTTTACACAATCATTATTTTAGAGTTATGTCTGAATTAAACCTGAAAGACTTTGAACATATAGTTTTCACTCAGTTTTTCAAAGTCAGTGCTGTCAAAGATTGAAGAGTCCTTAATATACATTAACAGAGAATAATGAGGGGTCTTATTCATTTGCATAGTGTGTGACTCTCATGTCCAGTTCCCTCTCTGTTCACTCTGTGGTCAGGTTGCTGCTGAGTTAAGTGTGAAAAACACTGAGGTGTGAGCAGCTTGAGATACAGATAAGAAAAAGAAGAAGACTTCTTTTAACTCAGAGCGGGGGAACTAGCAGGGTTTGCTGCAGAGGTCTGGCGACATAAGAGAAGTTGAAACTCAGTATGAAATGACTAGTCTCAAAATGTCCTCAAAAACAGTAAAACTTAATGAAAACGACGAGCATTTTTATAACCAGGGTCACCTTAGAAATATAACAAAGACAAACAGTCATACATGAACAATATTCTCAGTTTACACCGTGTAAAAGTTACTTGAACAAAGATATTTTACGCAAAAGACAAGTGGAATCGACGCTGACCAACACAGGAAAGATGGTTTCTGAATATCCATCACAAGTAACACTAAATAACAACTTTAAAACAAACTCTGCTGATCTACGTGTTTCAACAAATCCAACAAAATATATATCTTTAAAGATATTTGGGAAGTTTGCATTTCATCCAACCCTGATCCACTTATTCACACATGTGACCTGCTTTTACCCATCCCACATTTCCCCAGAATCCCCTCTGTTGATGTGCTGAATGTAAGTGTAGATGTGCAGTACCTGACACAGAGAGCAGGAAGACCACTAATCCACTCGCTGCTGCAGTTAAACTCATAGCTGCTCCTCTCATCTCTGTGAGACTATAAAACATGTCAGATTAAATAATGAACACAGGAGGTTTACAGAATCATCACATCAATAAACTGTTTCTACTTACAGTGAAGGAGGAACGATGTGTTCAAAGACGCCTTTCCTCTGTCGTCATGAGCAGAAGACGGATATCAGGCTGCTGAAAGACTAGATTTACTTCCTCTTTGATCATTAATATGCATGATGACACAAACCACAGTAAACACCCTCTGCACAATAAAGAGTTGTTGTTTTACAAAGTATAAACTTTTCTCAAACTAAATGAACTATGGTTAAAGACCCCCTTTGCTGCGTGTATACTACTGACTCCTGAAAAAAGCCTGAAAAAGGATTAAAAATGATGAGGCTAAAACAGTTCCTCTCTATGAGCACTGAGGACGTCACACAGTCTGCAGGTGTAGTGCAGGAACAGGGATGCATTCACCTGTGAACCATGAGGCAGTTTTACTGAACAGGATGAAGAGCACAGTATTAGTTATAAGAGAGGATGGAAAATGCCATATCATTGTTCTTGGTTTGTTTCTTATCTCTGTGGTCAGGTTGCTTCAGTTCAGAAATGCAGAACTATGAGACGTGGGAACTTACAGGCCTGCCAACATGAACACCTCACACATGGACTGGTAGCACACACACTGTTTGATATGATGATGTTGATTAGAAAACTATAGTCTAATGACTTTAGCTTGTTTAGGTGGATCAGTTGGAAAAGCTGTGTGCAGAGATGTCTTACTTTTTAAGTAAAGAGAAACTTTAAAATGTGAAAACTGATCAAACAGCATGCAGCAAACTTCATTATGAACTATCTGCATGTTTAGATACCACTGGAGGTGAGAGAGGTAATAGGTGTTTCTGTAGTCTGGGTGACCTGACCCTTTAAAGCAGACAGTGGAGGGAGCACTCAGAGTGATGAAGCCTGAATGTGTCACACTTAGGATTCACCACTGGAGGTCAGTGAAACATCAGGTACTGAATCAGTGAGTTCTGGGTGGGATGACTGATTAATAAGTAGACATGCTCATTCTAACTATAGTTCTGCATTTCTGAACTGAAGCAGCCTGACCACAGAGATAAGAAACAAACCAAGAACAATGATATGGCATTTTCCATCCTCTCTTATAACTAATACTGTGCTCTTCATCCTGTTCAGTAAAACTGCCTCATGGTTCACAGGTGAATGCATCCCTGTTCCTGCACTACACCTGCAGACTGTGTGACGTCCTCAGTGCTCATAGAGAGGAACTGTTTTAGCCTCATCATTTTTAATCCTTTTTCAGGCTTTTTTCAGGAGTCAGTATACGCAGCAAAGGGGGTCTTTAACCATAGTTCATTTAGTTTGAGAAAAGTTGATACTTTGTAAAACAACAACTCTTTATTGTGCAGAGGGTGTTTACTGTGGTTTGTGTCAACATGCATATGAATGATCAAAGAGGAAGTAAATCTTTCAACAGCCTGATATCCGTCTTCTGCTCATTGACGACAGAGGAAAGGCGTCTTTGAACACATCGTTCCTCCTTCACTGTAAGTAGAAACAGTTTATTGATGTGATGATTCTGTAAACCTCCTGTGTTCATTATTTAATCTGACATGTTTTATAGTCTCACAGAGATGAGAGGAGCAGCTATGAGTTTAACTGCAGCAGCGAGTGGATTAGTGGTCTTCCTGCTCTCTGTGTCAGGTACTGCACATCTACACTTACATTCATCACATCAACAGAGGGGTTTCTGGGGAAATGTGGGATGGGTAAAAGCAGCTCACATGTGGGAATAAGTAGATCTGAGTTTTGAGGAGTGCAAACTTCACAGAAGCAATGCAAATAAAGTGTGTATAGAATTTGGAAACATCTCCAAATGTTGAGTTTTTTAGTGACACTTGTAGTGGATATTGGGAAGGTGTGTCCCTGTGTCGGTCAACACACTTTTCTGTTGTCTTTTGCATAAAGTAACTGTGCACAAATTAATAAACACTTTACATACTGTCTCTCAAGCTCTCTTATGTCGCAATACCTCTGCACCAAATGCTGTTCGTTCCTGTTTCTAATCTCTGACATCAGTGCTTTATTTCCTCTGAGTTGATAGCAAACCTCTGCCTATGACTTATCTGTATATCAGAGAGAGGCCGCTCACATCTCAGTGACCTGCATTTAAGTCCTCAGCACCCTGACCAGAGAGGGAACAGAGAACTGAGCAAGAAAAGCACAGACTTGTATAATTAATATGATCCCTCATCATTAATTGATGATGTAAAATTAAAAAAAATACTCTTTTAAGGCAATTCCTTGACATTTCGTTTGATTAATTGGGCTAAAGCTCAAAATACAGGACTAGGAAATATTCCTGCGTCCCTACAATGATAAACTCTGATAAATATGTCATCAGATTCTCCTTTTCAGTTCAGCTCTAGTTCATAAATAAAGATGAAGACGTTTCTATGACAATGACTGCTGATAATGGGAGATGGAAAAGCTTCTCCTGGTTACATTTACCCCAAATTCATTTTTATAGTGTATTCCACCTTGTCTACATAGATAATTATTTATATGATTAATTAACTTTGGATCTAGTTTCTGATGTGCTCTGTGTTTCAGTGGTTCAGGGTCAGCGTGGCTGGGGAGTGACTTACTCTTCTACTGAGATCTGTGCAGTGAAAGGATCAACAGTGGAGATAAACTGCAGCTACACATACCCATCTAGATGGAGAGGTGGTGTTAACACAGTAGAGAACACATTCTGGTTTATTAAACAGAAAGATGTTGAAACTGTATATGTGACCACAGACTCAGAGTATGCAGGTCGTGTAGAGACTCTCTGTGGAAACAACACCTGCACTCTGAGAATCAGAAACCTGACAGAGAGCGACTCAGCTCAGTACTGGTTCAGGTTCAAAACAAACCAAGATGCATACTCGGGTCTTCCAGTCACTTTGTCCATCACAGGTATCTGAAAATGTCCTCATTAAACATTTAACATGTTATTTTAGTTTCTATACATAAACATGACTGATGTTTGTTTTGTATTCTTTCTTCAGATCTCCAGGTGAAGGTGAGCAGACCACAGTCTGATCTTAACCTGCGGTGTCTCAGCAGTTGTCCACCTGGTCATACTTCCTACATCTGGTTCAAGAACGGACAGAAAGTAAAGGAAGACACATCTCCTGATGCAGACTTCAGTTATGATTCTGCAGACAGTTACTCCTGTGCTTTAAAGGGATATGAGGACTCCCCGACTCCTTCAGTGTGTGAGTTTACTTACAGTCTTCCACCAGAACTCTGAGGCCATCAGCAGAATTGTCCATAGACACTGACCCAGGATCATTTCCTGTGTCTTCTGAACGCAGCACTGCTGAACTGTTTGAGTCTCTATGATGTTTATGGGCTACAGATTCTGTTTGATTTAAAAGAACAGCTGCAGTCTAAAGAGTAAAGGACAATTCTGTGAAATGACACCAAGACATGTAGAGACCAATATACAGGGCTCTCATTATCTTTGGATATAGTGATATTTTTTCAGAGAGTAGCATGCATGCTTACCAAAGCATTATGTTCACAATGCCAGTTTTCTTTCAGCGAAACGCCACACAGTCATAAAACAGCTTGTCTCTGTTCCACACACACATGATTCTTATTACCTGAAGCTTACCTTTATGCAGATCCTAATTCCCACCTCTGGTCAATGTCAAAGCTGCATGTGTTTACATTCATCATGAGCTTTAGTTAAGGAGAAAAGACCAATAAATAAAAACATCATTGAGAATTCAACAGTATATTTACAGGTCTTAGTATTTGGTAATACAGAAGTAACTAAAGTTCCACTTTCTAAAAAACTATTATGAATTTATAATATGTTCCACTTGAAAACTCATCTTGAAATGAAATGTCTTCGTGTTTTCTCCTCCAGATGCTCCAAAGCTCCCCTCTGTGTCAGTGAGTCCCTCTGCTGAGATAGAGGAGGGCAGTTCAGTGAATCTGACCTGTAGCAGTGATGCTAACCCAGCAGCTAACTACACCTGGTACAAGAAGGATGAAGACTCTCCAAAAGCTTCAGGACAGAACTTCACCATCACTGACTTCAGAGCTGAACACAGTGGGAATTATTCCTGTGAAGCCCAGAACAAGTTAGGACGTAAAAACTCCACCTTATATCTGACTGTTGGAACAGGTATGTTTTATGCATGCAGCATGTGTGTTTTCAGTCACATCCTCTGGATAGAAGGCAGCAATAAGAAACCTGCTTTCTTATTTGTATCAATGGCCTTGATTTGTTCAATTAAAAAACAGGTTCCTCATTCAACACTTTATCAGGAACACATCTGCATTCATTGCAGCACACTATCATTGAATATAAGATGCTTTTTATAAACTGTTTTGAATAAATGTGTAATTTATCATGCAAGAAAAATAAACCTCACACACCCCCTGCAGTACTCCCCAGTACCCCTAGGGGTCC
The DNA here is from genome assembly GCF_036324505.1 of Eleginops maclovinus. Classification (NCBI taxonomy): domain Eukaryota; kingdom Metazoa; phylum Chordata; class Actinopteri; order Perciformes; family Eleginopidae; genus Eleginops; species Eleginops maclovinus. Next base: position 926,283 of record NC_086353.1, read on the forward strand.
TTGTCCCCCCATCAGAGAAACTCTGCTGTATGAACTGTTCTCTGTTGGTCTGTTTCTCAGCATCATGGAAGCTACCAGCTGCTGTAACAATCCCTGTTGTTCTCCTGGCTGTCATCTCTCTCTCTGTCTTCCTGTGGATCAGGTGAGCAGATCTGTTCATCTTAACCGTTGTTTGTTAAATCATTGAAAGTCAGTTTGTCAGAATTAATTTTTTAATATAATTTCCTAACCAGAAGAAAGAGGGCTTCCAGGGACTCGTGTGAGACTGCAGAGAGACCGGACAACAGGGAAGAGGTGAGAATAGAAACATATGTAATTATTACAAAAGAGAACATATTACCTTCAGTTTATACTGAGGAGTATCTCATGGTATTTAAGGGTTCTAGAAAATGTATCTGACAGAGAAACACCTCTTGCTGCTCTTTTACATCCTTTCTCAAAAGTTAAGTTTGATCTCAATCTCTTTGATTCTCCTCTGAGAGGTGAGTACATTCCTAGAACATCCAGAAGTTCTCCTACCTTTTGTCCTTTAATCTTTTCTGTCATACAGCATCATGTTGATGAAGCAGGGATATGTAATCATTACCACAGCTGCTGTTGCTTTGGCCTGTTCTGTGCTGGCTGCAATCCTCTGTAAATGAGGTACTTATGAATGTAAAAATGTGAAGCTGAAAGTGTTTTTATCCCTGCAGCCTCTACCTGATCAGCCGGAGGAGCAGGGTGACCTTCAGTATGCCACCGTTCACTTCTCCAACAGCCGAGCAGAACCTCTGTACTCCAACATGAGAGCAGCTCAGCCCCTCAGACACACGGAGCAACAGGAAGTCCCGGAGTACGCTGCCGTCAAGTTCAAGAGTGCTGCCCCGAGGTGAGCAGCTCCTCACACAGGAACATAAACTCACTACAAGATTAAAATGACTTCACTTTGAAATGAACTCATTGCTTTTGCCTGAGTATTATTATTAAGAATGACATCATTTATCTCTCAGGCCCAGAGGGCAGGACTCTGCAGAGGACCCAGCTGCGTTGTACAGCACGGTCAACAAATCCCACTGAACACAGCAGGCGATGCATGTTCTATATCTCTATGATTCTTTTACAGTCACATCTGTAATTTCCAGGTTCATTTAGATTTGTTTTAAATAATTATATTATATTTCTCATTTTCATTGTTGATATTTACTATTTTTCTTTAAATATATTTGTATTATTATTATAGTTCTTGTTTTCCACTGCCAGCTCTTTTTGTTGTACAGCTGCAAATATTACGGAGATATCTCAACACCTACTCGGTTGATTGCCATATAATTTTGTTCATGTACATATATTATCTCACAGGTTATTTTGAAGGATATTATATTCATTACATTTCTTTATATTTTATGTTCTAATCAATATCCTTTCATTAAGTACAAATATTGCTTTTGAAAAGTTAATTGGTTTTGCAAAGGAACCTCCGTTAGTGTATCCAGCTGCAGTTCCATCCTGCTGCCACTAGGGCTCAGTAAAGTATTTCACTGATAGAAAACTCTTTTCCAAGAGCCTGTGAACTTTCCCTTTGTGTGGGTACGGTCATTTCCCCCACGTTCTTTGTCTTTCTTTTTACCAGCTCCATTGTTCACATTTGATAGAGTTACATTTTGTAGATTTTTAGGTATATAACCATAACAGCTCATTACAATAGTGTATCCTTCTTCCTTTGTTATAACTGTTAGTATTACTCTGTTCTGTTGCTCTGTATATCATGTGTTTAGATTATCCTTGTGCTGGTCTGAATTGATTTGAGTTAATACAAAATATGTCCATACCAGTGCCATTACCTGTGATGTCAAAATAAAACAGCTGCACGTGTCCGCTTAAAATAATAAAGCTGCAGTGAGTAAAGTGTCACACTGAGTGAGTGGAGTGTGTGACCACAGCACACACAGTCCTGCTCTTCACTGCACATTGTGGTCTCACAGAGGAACATGCATCAGCTGATGTAGCTGCAGTTTCACACTGCTGCCACTAGGTTGTAGTAAAGAGGTTTTTAATATGGGTTGTTATTGTTAACTATCAAACCTCCAGAGTTCTTTCAATTGAAGTGTGAAGTGTGTGACCACAGCACACATAGTCCTGCTCTTCACTGACAGAAACATTGATGGCTAAGCTTCAGTTCGTGCTGCAGGTTGTAGTCTGACACAGACACATGGATTTTTGAACTTCTTAACACTCACTTTCTCCTTGACTTTTTATTAAACAGCCCCTGTTAAAATATGGAATGTAAAACTAAAACGGTTCCTTCATGATAAAAAGTTGTGCTGACATTATGAATGCATGCACAGTGTAAAGTGAAGTTGCAAACTTTCTATTCTTCCTCTGAGAATTGAGTTCATTTGTGCATTATGGAGATTCATTCACAGAACATTGAAGTAGAATTTTGGCTGCTTTAAAAAAAGGAAGAGTTTAGAAGTACATTTCTCTTGTTAGTCTTTGTCGGTGTTGAGGATACAAGTTTACCACAAAACGGGTCTCTTTCTACGAACCGTGCAACCTATACTAATACTGTGAAGAGGAAGGAAGCGGTGTTTTTACCCACCTGACTGCGTCACATTGTAACTCTCGAGCCCACTGAGGGACGTTAAGGTTTGAGACAACTTCCTTTAACTTTATGTAGAGGTCTCTGTGAAGACTGAAGCCACACGGAGACGAGAGGCGCAGCTATGAGTTTAACAGCGAGTGGATTTGCTGTCTTCCTTCTCTCTTTCTCAGGTAATCTATATCCACATTTATTCAGAGCAGCTTTACATGGGATTTGGTGAGGGATATGAACACCTGATTAAATGACTTTCTCCAGTTAATCACGAGTTAAATAGATGCATGTTCTTTTTATGCAACGACTGCTGCTAATTGTATCGTGAGGCTTGTCCAGGCTACAGTTTTTCCACATCATATTGGTAGTATGATCCTGTTCTCATGAATAGATTCTTTACCTATTCATTCCTTCTGATTGATGCTCTGTGTTTCAGTGGTTCAGGGTCAGAATGGCTGGGAAGTGACGTACACTCCTGCTGAGATCTGTGCATTTAAAGGATCAACAGTGGAGATGAGCTGCAGCTACACATACCCATCCATATGGAAATACCAGGTTATCACAGTAGAGAAAACATTCTGGTTTACTCAACTGAAGGGTGGTGTATTTGTGGATCTGAACACAGACTCAGAGTATGCAGGTCGTGTTGAGGATCTCTGTGAAAACAACATCTGCACTCTGAGAATCTCTGACCTCAGAGAGAGCGACTCAGCTCAGTACAAGTTCAGGTTTGAAACCAACCATGAGCATGGAACATATACTGGTTTACCTGGAGTCACCTTGTCTGTGCCAGGTAACAATTTCATTATTTGTTTTTACTAAGAAAACCTGAAAACAATATATTTATTTGCATTTATCTTGAAAGCTTGGTCCATCACAACATTCCTGTTACTTCATTGCAAATCCAGATCTTCAGGTGCAGGTGCGCAGATCGGATACAACCAGGTCAGAGCTTAGGTGTCGGAGCAGTTGTCCTATCCCTGGTTATCCTTCCTACATCTGGTACAGGAACGGAGAGAAAATTCAGACAGGAACCTTTTCTTTTGCAGTTGACTTTGATCCTACAGACAGCTATTCCTGCGCTGTAAACGGACATGAGAATCACCGTTCTCCCCCAGTGTGTGAGTTCCCTCCACGGTCGCACAGCGGTATTATTTACAGAGACAAAACGCCTTAAGAGTAAAAGCAAATTCAGTTTGATGTAGTGATGCAACATTTTGACATTGAGAACACAAATTAATAAAAATGTGCTGCTGGATTTAACTTGTGAAAGCTTCAGGACATGTGAGAGCTAGCATAATAATGTAAATAGTCAACTGTCTATGATACCATAATCTAAACTTATCCAAACATTAATGATCTCCACCAGATGCTCCAAAGCTCCCCTCTGTGTCAGTGAGTCCCTCTGCTGAGATAGAGGAGGGCAGTTCAGTGACTCTGACCTGTAGCAGTGATGCTAACCCAGCAGCTAACTACACCTGGTACAAGGAGAATGAAGACTCTCCAAAAGCTTCAGGACAGATCTTCAACATCACTGACTTCAGAGCTGAACACAGTGGGAGTTATTCCTGTGAAGCCCAGAACATATTAGGACACCGTAATACCACCTTACATCTACTTGTTGTGGCAGGTACGTCCATCCATTTATCGCTCAAACAGCTTATCTGTAACGGAGCTGCGGCTCTGCTCCGAGTCCCTCCTGCACGACTTATTTCGGTCATGGAACAAAGATGGAAGTAGACTGAGTGCTATGCGTTCTGGCTCAGCTCAAGTATCGTGGTGGATTAAACACTGTGATACTTAATCTCACGAACAGAGATGGGATGGCTCTTAGTAGTGAACCCCCTTAACCAATATTTCCGCAGCACCTCCCAAAGTATCTCACTGTGAACCCAGTCATATGCTTTCTCCAAATCCACATAACCCATGAGGACCAGATAGGCGTACTCCCATGCCCAGAGTAAAAAGCTGGTCCGTTGTTCCATGACTAGACGAGAATCTGCATAGTTCATCCTCAATCCGAGGTTCGACTTTGGGCAGGTACCTCCTTTCAAGCAACTTAGAGTAAACTTTTCTGGGTAGTTTAATGCCTCTGAAATAACACACACCCCTTTTTGATCTGGTCTGCCACTCCTTCTGTACTGTCCCCAACTTTCGTTGGCAAGACGGGTCAACCATGAGTCCCTCAACAACAAGAGCTGTCAGCATTTCTGGAGAGATTCCATCAACACCTGGGGATTTGTCACAGTTGAGTTGTTTAACTACCTGAGTGACCTGCTCCGGAGAGATTGATGGTAATCCCCATCATCCTTCAGCTTTGCCTCTACCATAGAGCGAGATATTGTGGGGTTCATGAGTTCCTGAAATGTTCCTTCCAACCTCTGTCACCCTATATGTTTCCCTGGTTCCCCCTTATAAGCTGGCAGACTGTTTTCCCAAACTGCTTTGATGCCGACTGAAAGTCCTTCTCCATGTCTTCTTGGAGCTCCTTCCACCCCCGTTACTTTGCCTCTGCCATGGCTGCACTATCTGATGCAGCAACAATAAAAACGTCAGTGTTCTCTATGGTTTCAGAGCTGGATGACACATCTGTGTTAATGATTCCAGAACATTCAACGATGATGGTGAATATCATCCGGATAGCTCTGGGGGTCTTGATTCTGATTCCTGTGTTTCTCCTGAGTCTGTGGGCAAGGTACAACAATAGAAATCCATCAGTTTATTCATTTCATTTTTATTTAAACCCTTTATGACATCATTACGTTTAGTTGTTATGAATTATAGTCTGTATTTGCTGTTGTAGGCAATCCAGTAAAAATGAAACTTGGCGCTCCACCACTGAAGCACATGAACCTGTGGAGATAGAGGTGAGAGAGAGAGGACCTATTGACGAAACGTCCACCATGTCACTGTTATATTTCATCAAGTGTTCTACTTTTAAACATGATTTAATACATTTTTGACAACATCTTCACAAAAAGAGTAGTTCCACGAATGAGAGCCTCCCTCTGTCTGCTCTCTCCATCAGTTGGACTCTGTTCCTAAGTATGAGGACGTCTCTCACACTGCAGCACAGACAGAAGACCCAGAGGAGCAGGAAGACATGGTGTGAAGTCCAGTCAGGTGAGAGCCTCCTGCATCAGATACAACAGGCCCACTCCACATGTAGAGTCACAGTTCCAGCTGTAACTTTACACAAAGTCTCCTGTGATTTTCTTCAGATGCTCACCTGATGGACACCAAGAAGAAGGACATTGAAATATCCCTGATGAGAGCGAGGCTGTGCAGGATGTGGGGGAGGTGGATACATTCACCTTCAACTCCCAATATGTTTTATAGTCAGTGTTCAGTAGCAGCAGCAGGTAGGAGTCAGCAGCATGGACGTCTAGCAGAATGTGCTGCTGGCAGCTTGAACTGAATCATGTCGAGGTGTCAGACATGACTTATTGTTCAGAGCAGCTGATGGTCAGGTGCTGTAACATACTGCTTTAAGTATGCATGCTTATTTTATTATCTGTAGAATCTGTGATAATACAGAAGTCTATGATAAGTGTTCTTGTGCATTTTATCATTTTGAATTTTCTACATAATAAATAACCTTCTTTAAATCCTGATCAGTGTCTTGGTTTATATCTGTGCTGCTGAGAGAGACTAAAAGCATCACATTTGACTCCAGTTACAGTTTGGATTTGTTCACACTGAAACTAAAATAAGCTCACTAGTAGAAACCTTTGCTAGCGTCCAGAGTCTGGAACAAAGACTGAACTGGCTCTTTAAGTGTGGAAGGTCCTGCCCCTCCTTCTCATCTACTAAGTATGGGCAGTACCTCTGTAACCTCCCTTCATGTGTTGTCAATCTGACTCATGGTTAGCCAACATGAGGTCAGAATGAAGTATTATAGTATACAAAGCAGCGAGAAGAGCAGTTTATTAAGAAGAACATGCACTTGTGTTTAATCTTCATGCCTTGCTCCCTTTATCCTGTATACACTCATTCATCCCTTTCTACGTCTCTTCTAACCTTCATCCCCACGGTCATTCCTCCCCAAGATCCTCTTCCCTTCATCACTACCTCCCCTCATCCCCTCATCCTACAGACTACAACCTGCAGCACGAACTGAAGCTTAGCCATCAATGTTTCTGTCCGTGAAGAGCAGGACTGTGTGTGCTGTGGTCACACACTCCACTCACTCAGTGTGACACTTTACTCACTGCAGCTTTATTATTTTAAGCGGACACGTGCAGCTGTTTTATTTTGACATCACAGGTAATGGCACTGGTATGGACATATTTTGTATTAACTCAAATCAATTCAGACCAGCACAAGGATAATCTAAACACATGATATACAGACAAAAGAACAGAGTAATACTAACAGTTATAACAAAGGAAGAAGGATACACTATTGTAATGAGCTGTTATGGTTATATACCTAAAAATCTACAAAATGTAACTCTATCAAATGTGAATAATGGAGCTGGTAAAAAGAAAGACAAAGAACGTGGGGAAAATGACCGTACCCACACAAACGGAAAGTTCACAGGCTCTTGGAAAAGAGTTTTCTATCAGTGAAATACTTTACTGAGCCCTAGTGGCAGCAGGATGGAACTGCAGCTGGATACACTAACGGAGGTTCCTTTGCAAAACCAATTAACTTTTCAAAAGCAATGTAGCGGCCCCTCAACTTGAATAAACAGGCTTGGAGTGTTTCCTTACGGGTGTACTTTATTCAGACGAGTGTGCATTGCACAAAACACCGTGAAAACTTAAAAGGAAAATGACAAAGGCAATTTAGCTAGATACAAATAATGCCTTGACAAATGCACTTAAGCAAGCTAGCATCAAATAGATAACGACATTATCATGAAATGAATCACATTACTATTTACATTACATCATTTACACAAACGTAAGAAATGAATACATATGAAATAGACAGTACATTACAATGAAACACATACCTCGCTCCGCATATCGAGGGGTGCTAAAGAGTGGTGATCCAGGGAAGACTGCCGCCATTAACTTAACGTTGGAGAGCTAGCTAGCAACTTCATACGTTATTTTTTAAACTGCTACTGCCAAGCAAATAGAGCACTCATTCAAACGGGTTTGACCAGGAATGCTGCAACGTAATATAACACTTCAAGGAACGCTTTAGAGAACACGTTAATTTAAAGTTATAATACTATTTTGAGATCTCTGACTCTAGACATGCATTGTCTTGTAACGTGCCTTCTTGTGTTATACCTTCAGCGAGCGTGCACGTTCTGGAAGGATTGGTTCACCGTGCAGATAGCATGATGTCAAAATAAAAGTCACATGAGATAAAAAGTAACTCAGAATAAAGGATAAAATATAATAACAGGATAAGCATAATAGACACTGCTAGTGGCCATCTACACTCCCACCACTCATGTTATGAAAAGTGAAGACAAGGATCAACCTGGCTGAACGGCTCATACTTGAGTCCTATATCTGTATCAGTGTTCTAGATATGTGCAGGTGAGTACTAATTAGTAACTAAGAGAGGGTAGCCTGTCATAAGAGGGATAAGGTGTAGACAACTGGACTGATCACTCACTCTCGAGGAGGAGAACTAGTTTCTGAATGGGCCTTTCTATAATCAAAGGTTTGGTAGGCCGATCTTGTGGTTGGTAGCATCTCGGTATTGAGACTTCCTTCAGCCTTTGTAGGTCGCTCTTCCATCTCTCCCACCGTGGACTTAAGTCTTCGGGAAGTGGGTCATCCCATTCAATGCCTCGACGGCACAGCTCCTGGAGGATGCACTTTCCGGTTAGGATAAACGGAGCCACGAATCCAACTGGATCGTACAAAGAAGCAATGACGGATAGGATGCCGCGACGTGTGGAGGGCCTGGTCTGTGGGTTCACATTGAAGCTGAAAGTGTCATGTTCAAGGGACCACTGGATACCGAGAGCACGTTCTGCTGGAGCTGCAGTTAGGTCCAGATTGAGTGGTTCAGATGTGACTGCTCTCTCAGTTGGGTCCACAGAGTCCAGGACTGACCTTTCATTTGAGTTGAACTTGTGTAGACGTAGGCCTCCTCTCTTGCACAACTCTCGTGCTTCAGCGATCAACTTCTTTGCTTCCTCTACGGAGGGGACGCTGATGAGCCCATCATCGACGTAGAAGTTCTTTTCAACAAAGGCTGATGCTGATGGGTACTCTTCCTTGTGTTGGCGTGCCAAGTACTTCAAACCGAAGTTGGCACATCCAGGTGACGAAGCGGCGCCAAATAGGTGGACAGCCATTTGATACTCTTGAGGCTCTGCTTCGAGGTCTCCATCCTCCCACCAGAGAAACCGTAAGTAGTTCCGTAGTTCAGGAGAAACGTAAAACTGGTGGAACATTTTCTCGATGTCGCATATGATGGCTACAGCCTCTTTCCTGAAACGACAGAGCACTCCAAGGAGAGAGTTGATCAGGTCAGGACCTGTTAACAGTGTATCATTTAGTGAGACACCACGGAAATTTGCTGAACAGTCGAAGACGACCCTTAGCTTCTCTGGCTTCTTGGGGTGGAACACCCCATGGTGTGGTATGTACCACGTAGTCTGCTGTCCTGTTGCAGGAGAGGCTGGCTCTGCGTCGCCTTTCTTTATCATATCTGCCATGAAGGCCTTGTACTGTTCTTTATACCGCTGGTTAATTTTCAGTCTTTTCTTTAGGTGCTGCAGTCGAACTGCAGCCAGCTTCTTATTATCTGGTAGCAGAGGAGGCTCTGTGCTCTTGAAAGGGAGGGGCATTTCATAGTGTCCATCTTTCCTTTGAGTTATGTTGTCACTCAGGAACTGAATGAAGTGAATGTCATCTTGTGACACATACTTGTCTTTGTCTGCATACTTCCTTTCATTGAAGTCTGATTCCAAGGCCTTCAGCACGTCAGTGGTTGATGGCGCTGGTATTTCCTTCACCGTCACTCGATGGACGAACCTCTGGTTTCCCTGCCGATCCAGATGTGGATTGGATGAGCCTACGATGCTCCAGCCGAGTTCCGTTCTCTGGGCGAATGGATCATTTTCGCCTCCTGTGATGACTTCCAGGGGGGCTAACGCGAACGGGCAATCACTTCCAATTAACAGTCCCACCTCACAGTCCTTCAGCAGCGGAAGTTTGTTTGCTAGATGCTTTAGATGAGGCCAAAGCAGCGCTGTTTTGGAAGTCGGAATGTAGCACTTATCGACCGGGATGAAGCCACGAGTGTAAGCTTGGCGTAGCTGAATCTGTTTTTCAGACTGTAGTCCTCGAACTTGTAGACCGTAGACACTTCTACTTGCTATGGGTGTGTCAACAGCTGTCATGGTGCTCAGTTTGAGCTGTACTGGTTTAGTCTCCACATTCAGCTCTTCGAGTAGGTCTTCCAAGACGAATGTCGAATCACTCTGCGTATCCAGAAGAGCGTACGTTATAACTTCTTTCTGTGGTTCATTTGCAGATGACATGAAAACAGGGACGATGCTTGATGTAGCAAAGACACGCTGCGTCACTGCATGGGACGTCACCTTGATCTCCTCCTGGCCTTTGTCTGTAGAAGTGGACTGTTTCTCTTTTGCTTCCACATATCGTTTCTCTCTCTCTTCATGTAGGCAGGTGGGGTGACGTCTGCTGCATGTGCCACAAGTGTGTCGTGTTTTGCAATCTTTACTGTTATGTCCTTTTCTCAAACATCCGTAGCACAAATTGTTTTCCCGTATGAAGGCCTTCTTATCTTCCAGAGATTTAGCTGCAAAGGTAGGACACTTTACGACGCCGTGCGTCTCTTCTTTACAGATAGGACAAGGTGGCCTTGACTTGGTGCTGAACACTTTCTCGACCTTCTCCCAGGGATTGTTCCCTTTAGTGTTTGTGTGAAGTGCTCTAGCTCTCTTGGGCTGCCTGTCATCTGTGTCCTTGATCAGAAGTGGAGAGGCGACAGGGTTACAGGCTATCCGGGCCTCCTTTTGGATGAACCTTGTGAAACAGGAAAAGCTCGGGTAGTCCCCAGATTCGTCCAACCTTTCTGTGACGACTCTGCTCCATCTTCGTGTGATCCAGTCTGGTAATTTCTTCAGCAGCTTGTGGTTCTCTTCACAATCGTCCAAGATGGCCAATCCTTTCACATGAGGCATCGCTTCAACGCATGCCTGCAGGAAATCAGAAAACTCTCGAAGTGCAGCAGGATCACTGTTACCAACCTTGGGCCATTTCATGAGCTTGTCTCTAAAGGCCTTTTGCACAATGAAGTGGTTTCCGTACCTTTCTTCCAGGACTTTTAAGGCACCCTGATATGCTTCTTCTGAGTTTCTATAGAAGAATCCCTCTACAGCTTTAAGTGCTTCTCCACTCAGATAGTTTTTTAAATAGAACATTTTTTCATGAGCTGGGAGAGGCTTGCGGTCTATGAGGGCCATGAAGGACATCTTCCAGTCTACATACTTTAGGGCTTCACCGGAGAACTTTGGTGGCTCAGGAGCAGGCAGGCGATTCATACTGAGTGAGTTAATGAGTGCTTGGGTAAGGTCTTTCTCAGGAGGCGCTAGCGCATTGGCGTGTGCTTGTGGAGGCTGGTATGCGTTGGCCTTTGGATTAAGCTGGCCTTTGTATTCAACTGTGAGATCAACAGTCTCTTTTAGCCAGTTTCTGGAGTCATGTTCAAGGCTCTCGTATGCGTTTACTCTCGCCTCTGCTATTCTTACTTCTGACTGTGCTTGAATTTGCTGTAGTCTTTTCTTTTCCTGACGCATGTTTGCCTCTATCTTTTTAAGAGCTACTTGTTTTTCTTCTTCCAACCTTTTAAGAACTAGCTGCTTCTCTTCTTCTAACTTGCTAAGAACTTCTTCTTGAGCTTGTATTACATACACTGCTTTAACCTTTTCCTGTTGAGCTGCAAGTTCTGCTTCTGCATCTACATGTTGGCTTGAGGCCTGTGAGTGGATTGAATTTTCTGCTAGAGAGTGTACAGTATCTGTCTCTGTGTGTCCGAAGATAGATCCATACTCATCCTTCTTAAGTGCCATCCTCATTCGTACTTTCTCAAGTTCTGGATTGAAGACCTCTTCAACAGTTTCTAGCCGCTTCTCTATTATTTCGCTGATCTCTGCAGTGAGTGCTATACAAGCATCTATTTTTGGTACAATGTCTGGAGTGGCATTGTGGTTGCGTTGAATGGGCTCATAACATTCACTTACTGCATTGTGTCGCCTTTGGATTTCTTCTCTGATTTTATTTAGTTCATCTTGAGAACAGAATGATTTTAGCGTTGTCCTAACCTTTCCTGCCACCTCTTTCCAGGAGCAATAAGCTCTCATGAATTCTCTCTTATGTTTAATGGCTTCCTGTTTGTGCATCTCTAATCCCTTTTCTGTAAATGCTCTTTCACGTGAACTAGATCTGACTGGCTGTGGGTTATCGGTCATGGGTGGGTCATGTGTGTTAGTTACTTCTTCCCTATCAAGTGACATTTTGTTAAAGTTGTGTAGCTGTTTGGTTATATTGAAGTAGTGAACTATAGTTTAATGACTGAAATATAGCTCAATACTTCTCTGCGAATACTTAATATCAAACATGCACTGGACGAGTAGCATCAACAAAATGTAGGCTAACACACAAACAGCTTAGCAATGACTGCTAACATACAGATTTACCCATGAATGAATTTACATTTAACAGGTTCAGTTTGTTCAATTTTTTTTTGTTAAATTAATTTACCCTTCTGTATCTTTAAATTCACCTTTCATATATGCCTATGATTAAATCAGAGCATCAACCATGTAGGCTACAGTATATTGTTTATAAAGGTGATTTCAGTCCATTAGACCTACATAAATATCACTGTTCACAATCGAAAAGTCCCTGTGATTTTATGCAGCAATCAACATAAACGAAATGGACCGGTCTTGCCTGGATTCCGTTTGAAGTGAGGGCGTTGGAACAGTAGATAGCAGTCTTAGAATGGCGGATGGCAGGTCCTTCTCACGTCGAGTTGAGTTTCACTCCACGTCGAGCAGTCGAGTTTTCACTGTAGCGGCCCCTCAACTTGAATAAACAGGCTTGGAGTGTTTCCTTACGGGTGTACTTTATTCAGACGAGTGTGCATTGCACAAAACACCGTGAAAACTTAAAAGGAAAATGACAAAGGCAATTTAGCTAGATACAAATAATGCCTTGACAAATGCACTTAAGCAAGCTAGCATCAAATAGATAACGACATTATCATGAAATGAATCACATTACTATTTACATTACATCATTTACACAAACGTAAGAAATGAATACATATGAAATAGACAGTACATTACAATGAAACACATACCTCGCTCCGCATATCGAGGGGTGCTAAAGAGTGGTGATCCAGGGAAGACTGCCGCCATTAACTTAACGTTGGAGAGCTAGCTAGCAACTTCATACGTTATTTTTTAAACTGCTACTGCCAAGCAAATAGAGCACTCATTCAAACGGGTTTGACCAGGAATGCTGCAACGTAATATAACACTTCAAGGAACGCTTTAGAGAACACGTTAATTTAAAGTTATAATACTATTTTGAGATCTCTGACTCTAGACATGCATTGTCTTGTAACGTGCCTTCTTGTGTTATACCTTCAGCGAGCGTGCACGTTCTGGAAGGATTGGTTCACCGTGCAGATAGCATGATGTCAAAATAAAAGTCACATGAGATAAAAAGTAACTCAGAATAAAGGATAAAATATAATAACAGGATAAGCATAATAGACACTGCTAGTGGCCATCTACAAGCAATATGTATATTTGTACTTCATTAAAGGATATTGATTAGAACATAAAATATAAAAAATGTAATGAATATAATATCCTTCAAAATAACCTGTGAGATAATATATGTACATGAACTAAATTATACGGCAATCAACCGAGTAGGTGTTGAGATATCTCCGTAATATTTGCAGCTTTCCAACAAAAAGAGCTGGCAGTGGAAAACAAGAACAATAATAATAATACAAATATATTTAAAGAAAAATAGTAAATATCAACAATGAAAATGAGAAATATAATATAATTATTTAAAATATAAATAAATAGTTGTTACAACAATAAAATAATAATAATATTAATAGAAATAAATTGTAATATCCATAGAGTTAATTATATACTGAAATGAATAATGATATTAATAATAATTGTAATAATAATATATATATTTTAACAATATGTATAATATGAATGACCCTCCCCCCTCTGCAGGATAGATTTCTGTAAGGTAAGAACACAGACCTCCCCCCATCCTCACATCTCAGTGGACCCGCCCAAATATCATGTTAAAGTTATATTTACAAACCAATGCATTAAGTCTTCAAATACTTTCCACTAGTGGCACTTTGCAGTACTGCAGTGAGCCTTTTTTAAAATAATGTGAATAAAAAGACTTTGTGTTTCATATCTAATGCAGCTGAACCAATCAGAGTAAAAGAAATAAGCTTAACGTTGATGTTGAATGTATAAATGTAAGTTTCTCTGAGATATAAAATTGTTTCTAAGGCACAATCTTGGTGAAGCACATCCTATATGTGTTTAAAACAAATCTAAATGAACCAGGAAATTACAGATGTGAATGTAAAAGAATCATAGAAATATAGAACATGCATCGCCTGCTGTGTTCAGTGGGATTTGTTGACCGTGCTGTACAACGCAGCTGGGTCCTCTGCAGAGTCCTGCCCTCTGGGCCTGAGAGATAAATGATGTCATTCTTAATAATAATACTCAGGCAAAAGCAATGAGTTCATTTCAAAGTGAAGTCATTTTAATCTTGTAGTGAGTTTATGTTCCTGTGTGAGGAGCTGCTCACCTCGGGGCAGCACTCTTGAACTTGACGGCAGCGTACTCCGGGACTTCCTGTTGCTCCGTGTGTCTGAGGGGCTGAGCTGCTCTCATGTTGGAGTACAGAGGTTCTGCTCGGCTGTTGGAGAAGTGGATGGTGGCATACTGAAGGTCACCCTGCTCCTCCGGCTGATCAGGTAGAGGCTGCAGGGATAAAAACACTTTCAGCTTCACATTTTTACACTCATAAGTACTTCATTTACAGAGGATTGCAGCCAGCACAGAACAGGCCAAAGCAACAGCAGCTGTGGTAATGATTAAATATCCCTGCTTCATCAACATGATGCTGTATGACAGAAAAGATTAAAGGACAAAAGGTAGGAGAACTTCTGGATGTTCTAGGAATGTACTCACCTCTCAGAGGAGAATCAAAGAGATTGAGATCAAACTTAACTTTTGAGAAAGGATGTAAAAGAGCAGCGATTAAGAATCCCTTAAAGACAATGAGACTCTCACCTCCTCCCTGTTGTCCGCTCTCTCTGCAGGTTCAGATGAATCCCTGGAAGCGCTCTTTCTTCTGCTTAGAAATACATTAGACATGTTTTAGTTCTGACAAACAGACTAAGATTAAGATGAACAGATCTGCTCACCTGATCCACAGGAAGACAGAGAGAGAGATGACAGCCAGGAGAACCACAGGGATTGTTACAGCCGCTGGTAGCTTCCATGATGCTGAGAAACAGACCAACAGAGAACAGTTCATACAGCAGAGTTTCTCTGATGGGGGGACAAGGACCCCTAGGGGTACTGGGGAGTACTGCAGGGAACATGCGCTGATATGTTTTCCACTGTTCATCAAAAGAAATGAATAAATATCTGTTATTATTTCTAAAGTAATGATACTGTTACAACCTCACCTTCATGATAACGTTTGTTCAATGTTCAGTTTCGCCATTTTTTCAATAAATTAAACATGAAATGAATGAAAAATGTAATTGTGGTTAAAACGTAGCTGAAGATACAGAGAAAGAAGTGAAACAGAGACCCTTGATTCTCATTACATGTCAAAAACATGCAGCTCATTGCAATTTAAATGCCATAGTGTTATTGCATGATGACTAAATCAGGGTGCCATGAATCAGAGATGGATTTAAACTCATGTTGCATTAATGTTTGTTTTTAAGATGAAAGGTTGTTGGTAGGCTACATAAGTTGGACACTATATTATATTTCTTTAAACAGACCAGCTCCACTTAGGATAGAGAAATAAGGAATAAGAGCATGATCTTTAGTAATGGTCCATAAACAATCAGACAGGCATTAATAAAATGTCCTCAGATTTACACACTGATGGTCCAGGTCTAAAGCACAACATCATCTGCCAACAGTAGAAATGCCTCTGATGTTCCAATAAATGTTCAAGCCTTTATAACAACATGATGAACCCTATCCCTGATTAAAGAAGCACATTTTAAAATCTGACTACTATGCAGATGATGTGACTGAAATAACAAAGCTGCTAAGTTTGTGGTTGTTGCCAAATGCATACAACTTACCTCCAACAACAGTCAGATATAAGGTGGAGTTACTACGTCCCAACTTGTTCTGGGCTTCACAGGAATAACTCCCACTGTGTTCAGCTCTGAAGTCAGTGATGGTGAAGATCTGTCCTGAAGCTTTTGGAGAGTCTTCATTCTCCTTGTACCAGATGTAGTTAGCTGCTGGGTTAGCATCACTGCTACAGGTCAGAGTCACTGAACTGCCCTCCTCTATCCCAGCAGAGGGACTCACTGACACAGAGGGGAGCTTTGGAGCATCTGGAGGAGATACAATAAATCAACAAAAGAGTAAAATAACATCATGCTGAATTGTGCATTCAAATGAGAAATAGTTATCTGTCTGGGAGCATCTGGAATTTGGAAGTGTTTTTCACAGGTATAGAGCTAAAGACAACAGTTATGTTGTATTTTAGGGGTGTTGCGGGTGAATCGTTTCTACGATGCATCGCTGTGCGGACGTGAACGATTCTGCATCGATGCAGTGACAGGACATAATCGATTATAGCGTTCTAACATTGCTTCTTGATTTTCCTGCCACGCCGGACAATAACTGTTATTATTTTTTGTTACTTTATTAAACAATTATATCAATACATTATAACAGAGCACATACACATCGAGGTCCATTCCCAAGCGGACCTCTGGGCAGTGGTCACATTATGGATTTTATGAACTAAACAGGAAGCACGCACGCTTACAGTCTGCCCCTCGGTGACGCTGACGCAGAGATCAAGGAACAGAAGTGACAGCGGCACAGCGACACCAAACACGGAGCAGTCTGCTTTATCCACCAACACAAGCAACACAGTCCCAGAATCAACAGGCAGAATGACCCGCTCTGAACCAGGCCGTGTCGCTGCGGCTCAGAGACACACATGGATTTACCACGTTACCGTCATGGTTATAGGGATTTTGTTGGTTTTATTTTGAAATGTTTCTTCCTCCTTGTCTCTTGTCTTAAGTCACTGCCTGTGTTTGCCCTCCTGTGTCTGATTGTCTGATTGTGATCACCTGTTGCCCTTGTGTTTCCCCTCCCCTCCCCAGCTGTGTCTTGTCCTGTGATTACCCTTCTGTGTATTTAGTCTTGTTTTTCTTATACTCCTTGTTCGTTCGTAGTCACTTTTCCCCCTTCACCCCTCCCATGAGTTGGACTTCATGTCATATCTGGATCCCTTTTGTCTGCCCTCCCTTGTCTAACTTTGCCTCTGTGGTTTGTTATCGTTTTGTTTTCAAACTTTTACCTTTAGTTTGTACTTTGCCTGCTTCCCTAGTTTTGTGTTTTGTTAACAGCTTTTTATAAGAATAAAGCTCACTTTTTGTTAAACGCTGAATCCCTCCTCCTTACGGCACTTGGGTCCCAACCCTTGACACGTTACCGTCATGGCAGGTTTTTGGAGGATTTAACCAACTCTTGGATTGCAGAGTATGAACGTCTTCTCGTGATCTTCAGACGATAAATACTTGCCTAAAATTGTGAAATAATGCGTGTCGTGTTGATAGTAATCATAGTAACACGGCAGGGTCCGTGACAGGTGGTTTTTAAGGTCTTGGCTTTCAGACTATTAAACTGTTGCTGAATTCAAACTATAAATACTTAAAAAGAGCTCGATCTAAAACAACAACAAGAACAACCCTTTTTATTCACTTAGACAAATGTTGATCTGATTGAGTTATGATGAGTCTAACTTAATCTCATAAATGCATGGGCTTTATGTAACAGTGAGACAGAGAATGTAAGTGTGCACCCACTTGCAGTGTTTTTGTTTCAGTATGCTGTTGTAAATACTGCTGTTGTCTGCTGTGTTCAGACTCAAGTCATGTTTGTGATGCCACATTAAGGACATTCGAGTCCTTTTGAGTTGAAGACAGTTGCAGCTAAACTGCAGAAGTATTAGTTTGTTTTTTTTAAAGATAGAACAATTTCCCACTTAGGGAGGCTAGACCTGTACAATTTATTTATTTTGGTTTATATTTTAATGTAAAGACATTTATGTTATTGATTTCTAAAGCACTTTTTAAATAGTTCATATTTATCTGACTGCTTGTATTCATTGAAGAAAAAGAAGCCATGTGCAGTAATATAGAAAATTGCAGATCCATCGAGATATCGAATCCAATCGTTGACAGGATAATCGTAATCAAATCGTGAGACCAGTGAAGATGCACAGCCCTATGGTATTTATGTATTTAGTTTTCTGTATAACTGCTGGTTTGAATAACCTGAACATACGGGCAGATTTGGGAGCCTTGTTTAAATAAAGCTGCTTTTCTTCATCTACTGTAGCTGCTCTCCATCTCATTGACCGACAGCAGCAGACTGTGAACAAAGGTGTCATTGGTAGCAAGACGCTTTCTAAATCATCTGGGTTTTACTCACATTTCACATCAATAAAGATGGATTCAGATCTTGTACTCCCCAGCAGATTCAAAGCTCTACAGTAATATTCTCCAGATTCTGATGACAGGATAGAGCTGAACAGAAGGCGTGGTCCTTTATTGACAAAAGAAAGTTGTACATTTTTATCCTTCCACCAGATGTAGTTAGCTGCTGGGTTAGCATCACTGCTACAGGTCAGAGTCACTGAACTGCCCTCCTCTATCTCAGCAGAGGGACTCACTGACACAGAGGGGATCTTTGGAGCATCTGGAGGAGATAACATGAAGACATTTCACATTTAACTCCACAGTGGAAGATACTTTAAATGAACAATAGTTTAGTAAAACACAGAGTGGGTGGATAGCTTGATTTCATCCTTTTATCAGAAATCTAAAAACGTTGAGGGAAAGTGTTAATCTCTACGTCATGGAAGACGTTTCCTTCATAATTCTCTTTTATTCTCCTTTCTAGTATCATCCCTCGTAGCAAGAGTATCTTTAACCTATTTTAAAATCACACAGAAAACCTAGAGCCCTGGTTCAGTGTCTCTGGACACTGCCATGTCTGCTGGGGACCTCTGGTGGGTAAATAGATAAATGAGTGCAATAATTATAGACTGCATGTTATATGTTAATGTTATCAGTGGAAGACTGTAAACTCACACACTGAAGGAGAGGGGGAGTCCTCATATCCCTTTAAAGCACAGGAGTAACTTTCTGCAGGACCATAACTGAAGTCTGCATGTGGAGATGTGTCTTCCTTTATTTTCCCTCCGTTCTTGAACCAGATGTAGGAAGTGTGACCAGGTGGACAACTGCTGAGACACTGGAGACGAGTAGACTGTTGTGATCTGCTCACCTTCAGCTGGAGATCTGAATAAAGGTAGAATGGAAGAAAAAAACCATCAGTCATGTTTATGTATAGAATTTGAATGCATTGTTAAATGTTTAATGAGGACATTTTCAGATACCTGTGACAGACAGAGTGACTGGAAGACCCGAGTATGCAGCTTTGTTTGTTGTGAACCTGAACCAGTACTGAGCTGAGTCGCTCTCTCTCAGGTTTCTGATTCTCAGAGTGCAGATGTTGTTTCCACAGAGATCCTCTACACGACCTGCATACTCTGAGTCTGTTCTCGGATCTACAGGTTTACCACCTTTCTGTTTAGTAAACCAGAATGTTTTCTCTACTGTGTTAACACCACCTCTCCATCTAGATGGGTATGTGTATCTGCATCTTATCTCCACTGTTGATCCTTTCACTGCACAGATCTCAGTAGAAGAGTAAGTCACTCCCCAGACATCCTGACCCTGAACCACTGAAACACAGAGCACATCAGAAAGTAGATCCAAAGTTAATTAATGAAGTAAAGATGGAGACATAGTAATTGGTCAACCGCTTAGAGATGTACCGACCCTTAGACACGTACAATGTGTTGGAGTGCTAGTCAACAGAAGCGCGAGTGTTACATAGTGATGTCACTCAAGTGTTGAAAATAAATATAAATGCAGGTCACTGAGATGTGAGCGGCCTCTCTCTGATATACAGATAAGTCATAGGCAGAGGTTTGCTATCAACTCAGAGGAAATGAAGCACTGATGTCAGAGATTAGAAACAGGAACGAACAGCATTTGGTGCAGAGGTATTGCGACTTAAGAGAGCTTGAGAGACAGTATGTAAAGTGTTTGTAACGGATCCCCGTATATAACTGGTTTGAGTCTTTACTGCTGGTTCAAATTTACTGTTTTATTTTCTCTTGTTCAATACTACATTCCTTATACTTTCAAACTATCACCACCGTAAGAACTGTTTGGCCTCATACGGGTCCATTAAAACTATAAAATCCTTCTATTTTACACACGTACATCCGTTCGTGACCAGATCATACACTGTACTAAAAAGTTACACGCTAACAAAGTGACGTATGATTAACATTTTACCTTTCAAAATAAAAGTCTATAGGAAAATGAATGGCATAAGGCCTGTATAAAATTCTTAAACTAATTCCGTGTTCACAATTATGCAAATAAGTACAAATTAAACTAAAAATGAATTATACCTTCATGGGGTTATTTACACTCCCACCAAATTCTAGTGTTTTTCCAAAATGGAAACATTTAAAACACACAATTTCAACTTATAGGGATAACCCTTCAAATATATATGGCTACACCACACAGAAAACTATATTGCATTTCATAACTGCATAGTGCCTAAACAGCTTCTAGCAATAGAACTAATTTCTGGATAGGACGCTCCAAAGAGGTCCTGATGGTGCGCTCTCCTTTGTGGTTCAGCTCCTTCTCTCCAAACAAGATTTTGGCCCGTCTCACAAGTCCATCTTTGCCTTAAATGACTTCAGTCACTGTCCCAAGTCTCCATTTGCTTCGTGGTAAAGTGTCCTCAGCGTCCATCACTACATCACCGACCTGTAGGTTCCTTTTAGTGCCATGCCAGCACTGTCTTGCTGTGATGCTGTGGAGGTACTCCTTTTTCCATCTACTCCAAAACTGTTCGGTCAGGTACTGCACCTGGCGCCACCTTTTTTCTTCTTTTCGCCCTTGCTTAGTCCAAAAAGGACCAAAACAGTCCATCCCACAGTATGTGAATGGTGGGGTGGGTTCTGTTCGTTCGACAGGCAGGTCACTCATCTTTTGGTTTTCAACAGGCCTTCTCAGCCTTCGACATGTCACACAGTGACGGATGTAGGTTGCCACTGCTCTGCTCAGTCCACAGATCCAATAGCCATTGGACCTGATTTCATTGATGGTGAAGCCTTTGCCCTGATGTTTCACTCTTTCATGATGGTGGGCGATGATCAGACTCGTCACGTGATGTCCCTGAGGAATGACTGTTGGGTGCTTGAATGTGTTAGGGAAAGATGAGCGGCTGAGCCTACCTCCCACCTTGAGCACACCCTCTGCATCTAGGAAAACATCGAGGTGATACAGCTTGTTTTGTTTTGGTAGCTGATGTCCTTTGCTTAGTAGCTTTATCTCTTCTCCGTATGTTTGACTTTGCATGTCTTTGATGATGAGCTGCTCTGCACTCTGTCTTTCACTAACTGATGAGAGGTCACATGATTTTACCTTTCTTGCACGCCGTATGAGCCGCGCCACTGCTTTGACTGCCCGAGACCAGCATGAGAACTTATTCAGTCTGTCTACAAGGTCAACTTGTTCTGAGGTCTTTG